>NC_037673.1:69750836-70063877 GCF_003255815.1 Theropithecus gelada
TCCAGCCATCTCACTACTGGATGTTTATCCAAAGGAAATAAAATCGGTATATCAAAGGGATACCTGCATGCCCATGTTTATTGCAGCACTATTCACAATAACCAAGATATGGAATCAACCTAAGTGTCCACCAACAGATGAATGAATAAAGAAAATGTGGTATCTATACACAATGGATTATTATTTGGGCATACTATTTGGGCATAAAAAAGAATGAAATATTGTCATTTGCTGAAACATGGATGGAACTGGATGTCACTGCAATAAGTGAAATAAGCCAGGCACAGAAAGACAAATATTGCATGTTCTCACTTGTATTTGGGAGATAATAAAGTTGATCTTATGGAAGTAAACTAGAATGATTGATAGATACCAGATGCTGGGAAGGGTGAAGAGGGGAATAAAAAGAGGTTGGTTAATGGGTATAAACAGGTCTAATGTTTGATAGCAATGTAGGATGACTGTAATTAACAGCAATGTATTGCATATTTCAACATAGCCAGAAGAGAGGACTTGAAATGTTCCCAACACATAGAAATGATAAGTTCTTGAGGTGATGGATTCCCTAAATACCCTGACTTTTGATCATTACACATTCTATGCACATAACAAAATATCACATGTACCCTATAAATATATAGGAATATTATGTATCAATAATATATATAAAGATGACAGGAGTTCCTTAAGCAGGAGGTGGAGCAGGTGAGAGTACCAGGGGTGGGAACGGTTGTGGGAAATCCCACAACTTTTAGGGAGGGTAGAGAATTCCTTTGGTCACAGGGCTGGCCCAGCCAGTCTTGAGATCCCAAGAAGTCTTGGGGCCTCTCAGGGATGCCTATAAATCAATTCACACAAGCCAGAGACTGCCTGTGTGTTGTAAATTGCCATAAAATATTTTTTAGTTAAAAAAAAGAAGCAGCTCTGGCCCCTTTTGTTAAGTTACAAGACCCCATCCGTCCTGGCAGATCCCAAGAGAGACAAATTGCTGAAGAGTAAGCTCTGTGCCCTGGCCTCCCACTTGTTGAACTCTCGGTTGGCCCTCTGTGAGCCTAGGCTGTTGCTATCGCCCTGGGACCGGCCATGAGGCTGAGTCTCCTGACAGGTGTGTCAGCAAGGCAGCAGGAGTCTGGAAAAGACAGAGCTTTGTATGGGGCCCCTTTTTGGACCCAGAAGCTGATCCAAGCTACATTATTATGAAAAGTTATTAACTGATATTCAGTTACAGGATCATGGGCTGAACAAAGAATGAGGCCCGGTACAGTCGAAAACCATATGGTCTGGGAGGCTGCACACACCTGCGAGAGAACAGGCAGGCCTGGTTAGGAACCGTCATCAATTCTAGGAAAGCCATAAAGTTTGGACTTGCTTCATGGCACTTTCTAATTAACTGTGCAGTGAGTTTTCTCCACTTCTTTATAAAGGCCTGTGCCCCCTCCTCCACCTGGCTCCATCTCCCATGGCCCCCCAACATCTGGGGAGAAGGTTCCCTCTAAGACTTCTAGCACTCAGGCCATGGAAGATGTTGTAAATAGGAAAATAGCATTTATCTCTGTGTCCAAAGCAAAAATAGAGGTGAACCTCTTAGAAAGTTATAAGGAAAATATCCAAAAGGGGAAAAAAAACATAGTGCTTTTATATACCAGCAAGAAGCCAAAAGCCACTTGCCTTGATTAAGTGTAGAAAAGTGATTAATTATATTTAGCCAATGGACTGGATTAGCAGAGAATAGAAAGATGAATGTAAATTCTATGTGACAACATGGAAAAAAACTTACCATATAATGTTCAGTTAAAAAAAGTTGATGCAAAGATCTATGTCTGCTATAATTGTGCTGGTAAAGTTACATATTCATGTGGCACTCAGTAGAAGAGGATGACAAAAACTGAAAGCAACTTGGCTGGTTGTGGTAGGATTGTGGATGTTTTCTTCCTGCCTTTTACTTAGAATTTTGTTAATGCTTTTGTAATGTTTGCATAATGCCCATTTAAAAATAAAATGAAAAGAAAAATAAAAGTAAAGATTATTATTTTAAAAAACAGGGTTGGGGTGGAAGAGAAACATAGATAGATAAGGTGGTCAGAGCCAAACTTCCACCCAAGTTTTCCAGAACGCAGCCACATAAAGTTACTTTCATGAGGAAGAATTATTTTTCACCACTGCTCATCCGCATGAGAAAGAAGAAGAAAAATTAAAAGTGTCTTGGAAGGCAGCAGAGGTTTCCACAGGCTTCTTTGCTGGGCGGGGCGATGATTTGACCATAGAGAGACTGAAGTCATTGGTTGGCAGTTACCAGGGTGAGGCTGTTCCTGGCTTTACTCCATTTAACCTTTGCCATGTGAGCTAAGTAGGAAGATAAACGTCAACCAAGCGCAAAACAAGGCCCCCCAGTGCCCAGGCAGACGCTTGTGTCCCAACAGCTGCAGGGGGAATGGCAAGGGAAGATTTGCGAAGAATTCCCAGAAAGCAGCTCTTGGCCACCTCTCAGCCAGGGTCCCAGCTCTGGGTCAGAGCCCCTGATGCTTTCCTAGAAGGCTTGGCCGCTAGCTGCCTGTCTCCTGGAACGGCAAAGCTGTGGTGCCCAGGTCCCAGCCCACCATGTGCTTTTCAAAAGGAATTGGCTTACAGGAGCTCAGAATTTTACTCTTGGTTAATTAAAAGATACATTTCTATTGTTTGGGGATTCGCGCAAACCTGGAGTTGGGGGCTGGCCACTTCTCTTAAACTTGAGGATTGAATTAAATAGGTCTTATATTTAAAATTCAAGATACTCTTTAGAAGAAGAAAACTCATCTGGGGGCTAGGTTTTCATCCTGTATGACTCTGGGTGCGAGAGGAAGACTCGGAGGAAGGGATTGTGCCTTCCAGGGAGGAGAACTGAGTGTGGGAAGGGTCAGGGAAAAGGGGTGCTTCAGAGAATGAGACAAGCTTATAAAATAGCTCCTATTCCAGCCCCAGAAGGGAGGCGGCCGCACCATGTAATATTTCCAGTTAAGGGAAACACATAAATGTTCAAAAAACAGCCTGGAACCATCAGGGTTATAACTCCTGGCTGCAGCACCCGGAAGGGAGGGAGCAAAAGGAGCCACGCAAGAGTAATTAAGCAATTGCTGACCACAGTTCTAAACCTGCAGTCACTGATAAATACAACATAAGTTTTTAAGGGGCCACTCTGCATGGAACACAACTTTGATATCTGAGAAGCAGCCAGACTTTGTCCTTATGAGGAATCAACTTAAAGCTTGTAAAATACACCTGTGATTCTAGCATGACTTTTTTTTTCTTTTTTAGGCAAATAAGCTGCTGCCTCCTGGCCGCTCTGCAGTTTCTAATGCCATTTGCATGTCTTCTTTTGAGGAACTGGCCTCTTGGTGCTTCAGGGACGCTTTAGAGACAGTGAAAATAGTTTTACCAGTTGCTGCCTCCCAGTCACTCAGGGGTGATATTAAATCTGGGGGCAGTTAACACTCCCTTGAGAAATAAATCTGGGAGATAAAAGTCTCTCTTAAGCCCTACAAGACTCTCTGCTTTCAGGCATCTTCAATGTTTTAAAAACCTCTCCCTCGCTCTCATTTCGTGGCATTTCTCTTTGTGTTTCAGCAGACAGATGGAAGAGAGAGGATCTTCAAGGGGATTTCCACGGGAAGCAGGTCCAAAGGAAGAAATCCTGCATTCCCAGAATATATTGTACTTTCCTGTCCTTTGCTCAAAGCTTCCCAAATTCTTGCATCTTGCAGCTGAGCATCTTGAAGGAAAAAAAGAAAAACTAGGAAAATCAAATGTAAGCATAATGTATAGATTATGTTGTCAAATTGAAAATCAAATAAAAAACATAATAGCTTTTATTTTTTTCCTTCTTTTTTATCCTTTATCAAATGGAGATTAAGTCTTACACTCAGCAACATTAAGTCATACTGAAGATATAGACCATCTATTCCTGACCGCCACAGATGTGTTGGCATCCAGAATGCACTCCCATTCTCTACCTGTGATGCCCTGCCCTCTATTTCCAAACATCCGACTCCTACTGGTTCCTCCATAGTCAGCTTCTAATGCCCCACCCTCCGTGAAATTTTCTCTGATTTTCCCAGTCCCATAGGTATGAGAGACTTCATAGTGTCCTGGTTAGTAGCACAGATGCCGAATCCAGTCTTCCTGTGTTCACATCTCAGCACTGCCTCTGGACATCTGTGCAACCACGTACAAGTTGCCCAGCCTCTCTGTGTACCAGTCTCTTCTCCCACAAAATAAAGACACATGTAGAATCTGCTTCATAGTTCTAAAATTAAGTGTTTTGATACACTTGAAACACTTTCAAGAGTGCCTTGCCTATAGTAATCACTCAAGTATTAGCTACTATTAATACTCTATTATTACCTTTTTATTTCTCAGGGGATTATCTGAATGCTTTCTATTGGCACCCATTTTTGTAAGATATTTTGCCTGTATTCTTCTCATTTGAAACCATATCTTATCTTCCATCTCTTAAGGGAAGATTTGGGACTCTATTCTGTTTTCCTTAAAGTCATCTGGTAGAAAAGATGGATTGATTACCTAACTCAAGAGCTAATAAAAATGGCGTACTAGGCCACACAGCCTCCTTGACATCTGGAATCAAGGTATAGAGAGGAAAAATTAAAGAAAGTATCAAAGAAGACTTGAGCTGTGAGCAGAGTATATAAGGAAAGAAGGGCATGAAATGAAGAGAGAAAGACTGCAAGATCCAAAGAAAAATGTGTGGAAAGTCAGGGTACCACTGGGTGAGGCATGTGCAGGGTGGGGAATTAAGGGAATGGTGGAAAAACATTTACCAAGACTGTAACCTAAGGAACCACTGTGATTTTTTGGAGAAACAACAACAACAACAACAACAACAACAACTTCCTTTGGCATCCAAGTAACCACGGCTTCTGTGTCTTTGCAGGGGGCGCTGCTCTTCATGCTGCCCAGTTCCTTCCAAAGCAGCTCCATTTTTGCCAAGGGCAGAGGAAAACAAACCCATAGACCTCTGAACTGACCACTAGCACTCTCTCAATGACACCTGCTGCCCTCCTCAACCTCCACTCCCTACCATCAGCTCCACTCTGAGAGCCACTCCCTAGTCCTGAGCCCTGCCAGATTCTCCCTGCCAACCTTGCCCTCCCCCCAACCCCTGCCAGGCAGTGCAACTTCCCTGTGGGATACCGTTGGTGCCAAGCAGATGTTCTCTCCCATGCCAGCAGCAAGAATGAGCTCCCATGGGTGGCCTCTTGCGTGCTCTCCCTCTGTACCCAGCTGGGGAGGTTCCCTGCACTCCGAACCACTCATGAGGCTAGGACTTGAAGATATCAACGCAGGTGGGTATGCGCGTGTGCCAACACTTCAGGAAGGGACTAGATGCTGAGTATCCATGTTAGTGAGAACACCAAAGATCATCCGGTTGAGCCCCTCATTTTAGAAATCTGGAAAGGAGGCTCTAAGACACACGACCTGCTGCAAGTCACACTGCAACTTTGCTGCAATGCTACAGCTCCTTTCATTCCTTTATCCTGTGAGAAAACCCCTTCCAATTCAGACGCTGTTGTTTTCTTCTTTCTGGTCTCATTTCCCATATTGAAATTATACTGAGTTTTAACGAGTTAGAATGTCAAAAGCATTTAGAACTATGATCTCCAAACTCTTTTGACCATGACCCATAGCAGCAAATAAATTGTTATCATAAGCCAGCACATATAACTGAATGAAAGGGTTTGTGATTCGGTACTTATTCTTACTAACTGTGATGCATAATGGTATTTTTTCTATTGCTGGGAAATGTTGTTTGGACCCACTAAATTGAATTCATGACAGACAATTTAGAAACATTGACTTGGGAAGTGTCTTTATATGGGAACCACACAAGAGCAGATGAGACAAGGGCTTTACTCAGCAGGTGAGTCCAGGAAACACCAAACAGGGGTGAGAAAAGTAAGATGGGAAAAGAGAAAAGCCACGGGTCACTTGTGTAGGCAAACTGAACCTCAATCCCACTAGGACCCTCTAAGAAACTGTTTAGCATGCATCCTGGAATTATCCCACCATGGGTGGGGGACCCCAGGTACTTATTCATGGACTTCATAGCCTTATTGTTGAGGATTTTCACTGGGAATATTAAATCCATAAAACTGCTGCACTGCTCTGGGAGAGCTGAGCTGCTCCTTTTGAGGCCACAGAAAGCCCTCAGGCAGAGAGAAGTAGAGAAAAGCAGAGGGTCTAGGTGTTTGAGGTGGGAAGCTGTCAGCTGCAGAAGCCATCCACTTCTGCTGCAGGTGAACTCGGGATGGCGGGAAAGGGACCTGGAAGGGTGCTAACAGCAGCTGCTGCAGAAAATACCATGTTGTCTGAGGCTGCTGTGCCCTCCTGTAAAGCATCCTTACTTGGTTTCCAAAGGAAAAAGTCGACTGAGCGCGGTGGCTCACGCCTGTAATCCCAGCACTTTGGGAGGCCGAGGCGGGCAGATTACCTGAGGTTGGGAGTTTGAGACCAGCCTGACCAACATGGAGAAACCCCATCTCTACTAAAAATACAAAATTAGCTGAGTGTGGTGGCTCATGCCTATAATCTTAGCTACTTGGGAAGCTGAGGCAGGAGAATCGCTTGAACCCAGGAGGCAGAGGTTGCGGTGAGCCGAGATCAGGCCACTGCACTCCAGCCTGGGCAACAAGAGTGAAACTGTCTCAAAAAAAAAAAAAAAAAGGAAAAAGCCAAAAAGTACCATGTAAGTAGGAAAGAAAGGGTTAACAAAATGAGAGATGCTGTTAGATTCAGTTAATCCAGGAAACACTAAACACTCCCTTCTCATTTTTCACTTCATTGTAATATTGCTGACTTAAAGAAAAGGCCAGGAGAAAATTAACTGCATTCTGTAATCAAACTGTGTAGAATATCGCCGCTTGAAATGTTATGATCTGAAATGTCTGTGACTATAAATCCAGACCTTAATGATATAAAGATTTTGACTGCAGATTTTCTTCATCTATTTTTGGTTTTCTACCCACGTATCTGGATGTCCAACAGCTAGGCACCTCCATGATACTTAGGCCGTAGAGTGACCCAGGAAGCTACACAGAAGGCACTCATATACTTACTATCTAAACAAACTTTGAAGCGTTGAGGTTGAAAGGCTCCATATAACTACAAATTGTCATCATAATACAAATATGTCTGGATAGACAAGTCCAATGGAAGACTGCATTTAGGTCCTCCTGTTCATTGATCGAACACACACTTCAATTTCCCAAGCCTGGCATGTTCACACCCTAGCATATGCAGTCCATCTGGAACACATGGACACGGAAGGCGGACACGCTCTGGAGCTGCTGGAGAAAGAGGCCTGGATGCTCGGCTCACTTCTGTCTGTAGCTTGTTGCCTTGGACAAGTTCTTTGAACCCAGTTTTTCTGAATCAATGAAGCACTTTGAAGGGTAAGAAAGGACTATGTCCTAGTCCTGGATAAGGCATCAGAGAATTGCATCTTCTCAGTTGCATAACTTCAGATGCCCCACCGGTCACTGCCTTGACCTTTCTATCCCATTTTCAGATGCATAAACTACAAATGAAACCAGATATTGGAAAAAAGTATCAGGGCTTATTAAAATGGGACTGTCTGTCTGGCTTTTCATAATCATCTTGCTTTAAGCTCCATATAAGATCTGAACAAATGGATATGCTCTCTTTTTATGATTATTTTTATCACCATTGTCATCATCTACTACCATAGCAGCACACTTATTGAGTGCCTACAGTGCACAAAGCATTGTGCTAAGTAATCAGTGGGGATACAGGGCCCAATAGTCATGGTTCTCAAGAGGATTTTATTGAAAGTTAAAACTCACATGTATAAATAGAGACATAACAACATGAGGTATCATGTGATAAAGAGAAGATAAGTGGCCTGAATACCTGATGCCATCAAAGGTTAGAAATGCCCTCCTGGTAAATCAGGCTAATAGCCTGTGATTTGCACTAACCCTCAACAACCATTCCTTCTCTTTCTAATATTTACAACCAGTTCGCCACTGGACACTTCCTTTAAGATTTTAAAAGGCTCAAGCATTTTCTATTCAAAACAAAATTATCCACCGGGCCCCTTCTGACTAACTGCTACTATCTTCAGGCTAGCATCTCTTAAGAGTCATCACCCTCACTGTCCTCATTTCCTCCCTTCTCACTTACCCCACAACTGCTTGCAACCTGACTGCCACGCTGAAACAGCTATCCCTAGGGTTACCAGTCACCAGCCTGCTACGAAATCCCAGGGACACTCTACAGTCCTCATTCTTCTTGACTTCTCAGCAGCCTTGATCACTCCTGCCTTTCATTCTTTTTTTTTTTTTTTTTGGATAGAGTCTCACTCTGTCACCCAGGCTGGAGTGCAATGGCGCAATCTCGGCTCACTGAGACCTCTGCCTCCTGGGTTCAAGTGATCCTCTTGCCTCAGTCTCCAGAGTAGCTGGGACTACAGGCATGCAGCACCATGCCCAGATAATTTTTTTGTACTTTTAGTAGAGATGGGGTTTCACCATGTTGGTCAGGCTGGTCTCGAACTCCTGACCTCAAATGATCTGCCCGCCTTGGCCTCCCAAACTGCGGGGATTACAGGCATGAGCCACCGCACTCAGCCCCTTTCATTCTTAAATAAGCTCTTTTATGACATGGAATATAATATTAAAAAGTGCAAAAATCATGAACATAAATGTTTACAAAATGAACATGCCTTTGTAACCACCATTTGGATAAACAGGTTATCACCAGACCCCTAGAAGCGCTTATCCTGGTGTTCCCTTCCAGTCGCTACTCCTACTGAGAAGTAACCACAAACAGTGGATGCTGTGGTGTGCCCCCCAGATCCCCTCCAGGACTCAAGCATTTATTCCCCTACTGGAAGTGTTGGCTACTAGCAGCTCTTAGCCTAGTAGCACTCTAAGACTTCCCTGGATAAAGACAGCCTTACCTAGGGTCCTGCTCCATTCCTCAAGATGTCTCACATCAGATGACTGGTTGATCTGTAAATGACTGAGATGGAAAGGCTGTGTGTGTGTGTGTGTGTGTTTAAAGACAAGGTCTCACTTCACTCTGTTGCCCAGGCTGGAGTTCAGTGGTATGATCACTGCAGCCTCAACCTCCTGGGCTCAAGCGATCCTCCCACTTTGGCCTCCCAAAGCACTGGGATTATAGATGTGAGCCATCATGCCCGGCTGCCATCATCATTAGAAAACTCCCCTTTAGGTTAGCTGAGGCCCTCATTGTGACTTCATCACAGTTCACCTTTTCCTTCTGACCTTCACAGCGTCCTTCATTCACTCTCATGGGTTGACCCTCAGGTCACACCCCAATCGACTTACTGTACACAGATCTCTGCTTCCTGGGGAATCTAAGATGTGATACCACAGACTAACTGCTAACATAGATTTTGAACTTTATAATAAATAAAATTATACAGTATGTGCTTTTATGTGCCTGGCTTCTTTTAACATTCTGTGAGATTCATACATGTTGTGTATAATAGTAGTTTGCTCTTTTTTATTGTAGTATCATTTATGATATTCTTTAAATAAATGTACCACAGCACTGTTTATGGCCTTTTAGGTCTTTTCTAATTTTTGGTTATGAATAATACTACAATGAACATTTGTATACCTATCTTTTCGTTCTTATAAATAAGAATTTCTGTTGGGTATATACCTAGAGATGTAATCCTGTTATGTAAGGTATATTTATGTTCGGATGTAGTGAATATTGCTAAGGAGTATTCAAAGTATTTGTACCACTTTATACTCCAATTAGCAGAGCATGAGACTTTCCATTGAATTTGCTATCTGGCCCTTTACAGAAGAGGTTGGCCAATCCCTGATCTAAGTTAAAGAATGAGAGGAGCACAAGTTTTAAGGCATAAAAACACCTGACATATCTTCAAGCAAGGGTAAGAACACCAGTTTGTTTAGGTAGATAAGACTAGGTAGAAATACACAGTTTATATCAGAGATCAGCAAACTTTTTCTGTAAAGGGCCAGATTGTAATTTTAGGCTTTGCAGGCCATATGGTCTCTGTTGCAACCATTCAGCTCTGCCATTGTAGCTCAAAAGCAGTCACAAACAATATGCAAAAAAAAAATGAGAGTGGGTATATGCCAATAAACCTATTTAAGGACACTAACCTTTGAATTGTATATCCTTTTCATATTGTCACAAAGTATTACTCTTCTTTTGATTTAGTCCAACCATTAAAAATGTAAAAGAAACATTCTTATCTTGTGGGGTCAACACAAACGGGCAGTGGGCTGGGCTTGGCCCATGGACCATAGTTTGCCGACCCTTTTTGTAGATGGTGGAGGCCTAAATAATCTGAACTTATTTGGTAAACAAAACATTTAGCCTTTTTGGGGGAATGGTACGATGTATACAAAGCAGTGTCTCAGGGACTCTGAGCTGATTGCGGCATTTAGGATGAATTGGGGAGGGAGAGATTGTAGGTTGGATGACCGGTTAGCGGGCAGAGTGGGCAGACCTAGTAAGGGTTGGTAAGGATTTGTTATCTGGTGGTGACAGAGAGAGTGTGATGAAAGAGATGGGACATATGCAAGAGGATATTAAGAAGAGGTAAGAAAAAGATTTGGTGACTGGTGAGAGAGAAAGAAAGAAGACTCAGAGCCTAGCGCCAGGGTTTTCAGCATAGGAGACAGGGTGAAGAGTTTGGTGGTAAAATGGTTGAGAGACGTTAGAGATCAATATTTAGGGCATGGGTACTGGAGCCCAAAGGCCTGACTCTCAAACCTGGCTTCCTGTTTTACAAACTGTAATCTCTCTGTTTCCTCCTGGGCAAAATGGGATTAATAATAGCATCTATTTCATTAGGTTGTTATAATTCATACAAAATGCTTAGAACAGTGCATGGCACATAGCATGCACACAACAGGTGCTGGCTTTTATTATTTGTATAGTGTCATTTTAAAAATAACAAAATAGGACTGGACACAGTGGTTCACACCTGTAATCCCAGCACTTTGGACAGCCGAGGTGGGATGATCACTTGAGACCAGGAGTTCAAGACCAGCATGGGCAACATGGCAAAACCTGTCTCTACAAAAAATTAAAAAATAAAATATATTAGCTGGGCATGGCAGTGTGTGCCTATAGTCCTGGCCACTCAGGAGGCTGAGGTGGGAAGAGCACTTGAGCCTAGGAATTTGAGGCTGTAGCGAGCCTTGACTGCACACCTGTACTCCGGCCTGGGTGACAGAGTGAGCCTCTGCCTCAAATATATATATATAATTTTTAAAATAATATAATAAAGTAAAAATGTTAAAGATAGAAAGCAAGTTTAAGGGAAAAAGTGTTATCTGGCTTTAAATGTTTTTCAGCTGACCCTGGGTGGAAGTCCTAGCATCATGGGTGTGTGTTCCCATAGAGAGCAACTTGGTTTCATAGGAGTGGCAAAAAAGGCCAGAAGGTCAAAGATTAAAGTATAAAAGCATACATTGTGGTCAAGAACTCAGGCTCCAATGAAATCTCTTCTGTCTGTCTTAGTAGCTATGAACCCTTGGGAAGGTGAGTTACTTAACCTCTCTATACCTTAGTTCTCCCATCTGTAAAATGGTATAACCATAGTACTTACTACATGGAGTAGCTGTAATGGTTTCAAAAGTAAGTGTGAGGCCCAAACAGAGCCTATCACAAAATGAGTCTTCCGTAAATGTGTAGCCTTTGTTATTCTTGTGACTACATTTAAGGAAACTAGAGACCAGGGCAGCCTCAGGAAAGGAAGGCCTCAAAGGCACAAAGGAATTTGCCCGGTGAGATTGTCCTTGAGGACTTCTCTGTCTCTATCTCCGCTACATGCATCAGAGTTAGGAAGAATGATTTTCTGAGAACTTGATCAACTCCTTTAGGATCAATGGGCAAAATCCCAAACTTTTCATTTAAATGGAGTTGACCTAAATCTGCTGAATGACAATGTCTTTAGGATCAGCCCCTGGAGCTTTTCAAGTGGCATTGACTGGGCTGCCTGGAAAATCCTCTGACCTAGAGAAATCTCCTCCTTAGTGAGGCTGACATAAAACCCCCAGATTGCTCCTTTTCCTTTCAGGAGGAGGAGGGGCAGCTCATCATTGAGAAAGCAGCAGCTCAGACTCTGGCTCTCGCATTTAGCTCCGTATCACATCCATCAGGATCCCGCACTACAAAGTTGCTCATTTTCTAATCCACGGTGACTGTGGGTTATTTCTTCTTAAGCTTCTTAATTTGCTGCTTAGAAAATTACTTTGGGTGAAGGCGATTAGTGTTATACATTTTTGAAGAGAAAATTGCAGCCTAGCCTACTCTGACTGCATGGGTCAGGGACTTCCTCTGCATCTCATTTGATCCTTCTTTCTTTTGTTCATAGCTCTGATTCAAGCAATCTGGCTCCTCAAAACTCTGAGATGGTATCCTGGTGCCATGTTTAAAATTCACGGAAGCAACACTTGGCAAAGGAGAAGAGCTTGGGCGTGAGCAATATAGGTGACAAATAGGATTGGCTTCAAAAAGATTTTCCCAGCCAGGTGCAGAGGCTCACATCTGTAATCCCAGCAGTTTGGGAGACTGAGGCAGGAGGATTGCTTGAGGCCAGGAGTTTGAGACCAGCCAGGAAACATAGTGAGACCCTGCCTTATATATATATCAGATATATCAGATATATGATAAAATGTTTAAATAAAAAATTTAAAAAGGAAGGTTTTCTCTGTTCTTATTAATTGGTAAACACTGTATGGGTTTTTGCGAGGGGTGTGTGTGTGTGTGTGTGTGTGTGTGTGTGTATGTGGTGTGGGGCAGGAGGCTGAATAGGGAGTAGAGATTGACTTAGGAAACTTTCTTTTAAAATTTTCCTAGTGATCACAGACTCCGTAATGTCATCTTGATCTTTTCTGGAAAAGTCATTGTAGAAATCTCTGCTAGGCCAGTCAAATAAAAATTACCGATGGGAAAGAAAGTCAAAGGGCATAGCACAAGCTGAAAAAATCAGTCTTAGAAAGAGACGAGCAAGAAGGAGTCTAGGGCCTGTAGGGACCTTTAGCTTTGCCTTCTCTACTTGTAGAGGTAACAGAACTAGCCAGAGGCTGACTTGGCTTCTCCCGTCTGGCCACCGGCCTGACTACACTGATGGACTGCTTGGCCAAAGGTCTGACCGTGTGATTGAACGCCCTAGCCAAGGAATTAGAATTGCAGCTAGTGTGTTCAGGGCCCTTCTCTGGCTTTTTCAGTCCTTGATTTCATGATTCCTAGTTCTCATGGTTCACAGGACACAATCCTCCACCTGAGACGTGTTCTCTACCCCAGGTCCTGGGTGGACATTCGGATGGCCCCTTTACCTTTCCATGGCATGGGGTATGGGTCTTTGGATGTCAGAATCATTTTGCCCTTCCTCAGGTGGAAGGCTGGAACCTACTGGGATTGGTCCAGTAGGTCCAAAGCTGCTGATGGTGGCAGCTTTGATGACAGCTCCATGTGGAGCCCAGTGAGTCGTCCTCCATCACCCTAGTGTGTGATGGTGGGGGCGAGTTCTCTCTCATTGCCCACAACTCCTCTCCCTTGTCCCTGCAGCTTGTTTCTGAGAGCTTCATTGTTTTGTGCCTGGCTCCTGGGCTGTGAAAAATCATACCCCTCACAGCCCCAGCATCTTTCCCAGAATAGAGACATAATAATCCAGGCCGAACGTACACTCCTGAGATTCAGTCCCTAGAGCTTTGTTCTTTTAGGAGTACAAATTTTATACTTTATGGTGTTTATTAGAGGAGAGAGGGTAAAAGTGTCATTTATCTCCACATATGTGGGAATGCTATTGAATTGTCATCAATAAGGAGTGCAGCCCTCATGAGTGGAACAACCTTTTCTCCCCTGATGGATGATTGTGTTTCTGGAAATCAGTCAGGCCTTTATGCTAACAGAGCCCGGGTCTGGATTCTATAAGGCGGGGAGTAGTTTACTCAGTGGAGTCCTTCAGTCCTACAATTACGTCCTCCCCATAGACCCACCCACCCATCAACTTTTTCACTCATAAATCCAACACTGCTTTGTCTGAAATATGGCAGATTTGCTTTCATTTTCATTCGAATTTGAAGTGGGAGATTGGAAGGGTAAGGTCTGGGCTCCAAGAGTAAGTATAAGTTATAATTATATTTCTTCACATTGTACCTTTGATTATGTTTTGATTTGATGGATTGCATATCCCCTACTGCACACACCAGGATCCTTCTGACAAAACTAAATAGATGTATTTTCATTAACCTACCGAGTGACTTTCCAGAAATACCTTTTCAGAAGTTTCTCCGGTGTTTCATGACAGAGTCTGTTTCTAAAATCTTAACTGAAAGCCACAAAATTACTAGTATGAAATACTCTCTAGAGACCTTGGGACACTTCTCTTCCAACATAGAACCTATTAAGGACCCCCGATGTGACCACTTTGATTGAACCAATTATTTGCTTTATTTAAATACCAGGACAGATTGTAGATTGCTTTCCTGGAGTGATTTCTCCTTTGACTAAATGGGAGCACACAGAATCAACAAATTATTTGACCTTGTATAGAGATGACCTCAGGGGCACAGTATCTGAATCCAGCAACCACATCCTTGTTGTGTGACCACAGGAAGAATCATTCTGTCTCAGTTTTCATGACTGTTAAGGATAAGCTGAGAGTTCCATTTAAGCCCCCAAATTGCCAGTCAATATTCGTAACTGGTAGGCTGAGATAACTATTATTAAGAAGTACTCAACAATGTTAATAATGATAACAACTATCATTTCTAGCATTTGTTTGCCTTGAGTTGGTAAGCATGGAAGGAATGCTTTGTTTTAGGGGCTAAAAGAGGAGGATGAAAGTTGGGGGTGGTTTTACATTTATTTGGACTTCTTAATGCCTAATGCCTGCATCCGTGAAAAAGTATAAAGAGACATTTTGTATGAAGGAGAGACTGTTATCTGTTTCCTATTCCACCTCTTAAGCTAGTCTTGAGTTCACTAAAAAGTTAGATTAGAATAGCAATTAGAGAAGTTGAATTTTTTAGAAACTTTGTGAGACTCTGGACAAAAACAGTGCTACTTTTAGGCCTGGAGACTTTGTGTTGAGACAAAAGACAGTTTCCCCATTGCTATGTGGAACTTAGCTCCCCCTGATATCTCCAAAGTTGCCAGCAACATTGAAGACAGGAAGGCAGCACTGCACATGAACACAGGCATTCTCCCATAGCACCTTGCAGTCAGTGGTAGGACAGCAGGCCTAAGGTGTAGCGGGAAAGAGAGGGAGTCCACGGCTTGGACTGAGGGAAGGAGTGTGACTCACATGCTTCTCCCAAGCCAATGGGAGACTGTCTTTAGAAGCAGTAGGAAATATCTTAAAGGAAGGCACTTAAGATAGTTGAGCAAGGTGGGAAAATTGGAGACTTTTCATGAGTGAGTATGAAGAAGAAATTCAGGATTATTGATGTCATTGTGATTTCACTTGTATCTGCAGAAAATAAGAAATAAAAATTGCTTTAAATACTTTAAAAATAAACAGAAACCAAACAATCTTGAATGTGTGTGTCTCTATTCTGGATTCCCTTCTGTTCTATTTGTTATATGTTTAGATTTATACCAATACCTCACTATTTAGTTTACTATAGGTAAGTAAGTCTAAAAATCAGGTAAAATAAAACCTCAAAAATTGTTGGTTTTTTCCCCAACAATTGTTTAGACTATTCTAGGTCCCTTGCATTTCCATATAAATTTTTAAATAAGCTAGCCAATCTATAAAATAGAAAAAGAGCCTGATGAGATTTGGATTGAATTTGACAAAGGTACCAAAGTAACTCAATGAACAAAGCATCGCCCTTGCAACAAATGTTGCTGAAAAAATTAAATAGACTTACACAAGAGAAAAATAAAAACTCTCCATTCTTACCTTATCATATACAAAAAAATTAACTTGAAATGGATTATAAGAAAACATAGGAGAATGTCTTTGTGGCCTTGAGTTAGGGGAATAATTCTTGAGATATAAAGAAAAGGAACCATAAAAGAACTAATCAATAATTGTACTTTATCAAAATAAAAACTTTAAGACACTAGAGAAAATGAAAAGGCAAGCTACAGACTGTCAGAAAATATTTGCAAACCATATATCTGACCAAAAAAAAAAAAAACCTCTTAGAACTAAATATTAAGACAATAAACAATACAATAAAATAAATGGGCAATAAAACAAATAGTAAGTTGGACATTAATCCCAAATAAGACCTAGGAACAGCAAAATAGTGCATGCAAAGATGCTCAATATCATTAGTCATTAAAATAATGCAAATCGAAACTGTGGTAAGCTACTACTACACATCCACTAGAATGGCTGACACTAAAGACTAACAAGACCAAATGTTGTGGAGGATGTAGGGCAACCAGAATTGTCATATATCACTGTTAGGAATGCAAAATGATAGTGCTACTTTGGAAAACAATTTGACAGTTCATTATAATGTTAAATATACATGTACATATAACTCAGAAATCCTATTTCTAGGTATTCACCAAAGGGAAGTGAAAATATGTATCTATACAAAGACATATAACAATTATTTTCCACTATAATTAGGATATCTTCCTAATACTTTGTTTGCCATTTTTAAAAGCTAAAATTTCTCTATAAATAATTTCCTTTTTAATATTTCAAGTGACTGAATGTCTTGATTCTTTCTCTCCTTTACTTGAAACTTAGAACACATAAACAGAACTCTTTTATCAACATTATCATGGACTCTTTTTTTTTTTTTTTTTTTTTTTTTTTTTTTTTAAACAGACAAGCACAGAGTCACTATTGCGGTTAGAAGTTGGCAGCATGGGAAGGGGGAGGACCAGGTGGGGAATGGGGATGTTGTTAAAAAAAAATACAGGCTCCCCCACAACTGGGGTACCTGGGGGGAACTTGGTCTGCTTCAACCCAAGAGGAATCAGAAGATCAAAAGCAGTTTGGGAAAGCCAGAACCGTCAGGCATGGAGGGAGAAGGAAAATCCAGGGGGTGGGGGGTCTGTTTGGCATCTGGGGAGAAGGGATTGCCCTCCCCCTGCTGGGATCCCCCCAGCCCCTCCGGTCTGGCAGGAAGGGGGCAGCCTGCAACCCCCGAGGGCAGGTGTGGGGCTGCCAGATGCTCCAGGCAGGGGGCCAGAAGGGGCTCACAAAGGCTTGCCCTCCAGGGAGATGACAGCACTGTCCCCCAACTTCTCTGCCAGGGTGCAGCGGTCCTTGACTTCCTCGTAGCAGTTTGCTTGCAATTCATGCTTGATCCCTGTCAGCTTCTTCTTGAAGGCATCCTTGGAACTGGCATAGATCATTTTGCTCTTAAGGGGCTCACACTCAGGGGCCCAGAAGATAAACACCAGGTCCTCCTTCTTGCTCTCCTTGGTCTCATAGGTTGCGTCATAGAGGGCGTAGCGGCAGTCCTTGTCTGGCAGCATCTTGACAAAGGTGGCATAGGGGTCGTCGACAGTCTGGCCCACATCGCCCACCAAGATCTCCTTGCCCTCCTCCAGGATGATGTTCTTCTTGTCCTCACTCAGGCAAAAGAGCACCGCCTTCTTGCGCTTCTTTACCTCCTCTGGTGTTGAAGACTTACTCACCTTCATGTCGTTGAACACCTTGATGACACCATCAGAGACAGCCACACCGGAGGCCATGTTTCCGGAAACGAAAAGGAGTGGGCACCGAGAGCCGCAGTAGACAAGAGCGCTGCAGACGCTGCCGGGACCCGACTGAACCTATCATGGACTCTTAAAAGGATGTTATGATTTTCTATGGAATAGAAAAGGGACTGCAGACCCAAACTGGTACATATTAAGCTGGTGCAATAGTAATCGCAGTTTGCCATTACTTTTAATGGCAAAGACCGCAATTACTTTTGCACCAACCTAATATTATTGCTATGTGTATATCCAGCCACCAGGACCTGAGAAGGTTCTAGGTTTTTAGATTGTGGGTATGTGTGTGTGTTGCTACCTCTGGAACTCCTCAAAATCTTAATGGAGCAATTATGAGTGTCATTTCCTTTAATGTTTTCCTTCAGAATGCTTTTACATGTAACCTGTCTTTACGTGTCTAAATATTTAACCGCATGAATGGAGCCTTCTAGTTTTTTCTTGAGGGCTGGATTCTGTGTAGGTACAGATCTTGACCTCTGACATCTTTATGCACAAAGAACAATGGTCAAATCAGCAGTCATTACTCTTTGGTTTAAGAGGAGGTCAGCCAGGACAATGAGCTGAAAGTCAAGGTAACAAAAGAACTGAGGGCTGCAGTGGGTCCTCTTCACAAATGAGTGAACTTGATTCTTGCTTATTGGGATGTGAGGAATCTGGGGCTATTTCAGGAATGTTAGCAATTTTGCCCTAAAGCAACTTTGATCTTGTTGCTCCTCCCCTTGCTTGGTCATCAACTGGGAACATGGAGACCAGCTCCATGCCTGCCTCTTCTCAAAGAGTCACTGCTTACTGCATAAATATATCTCCTTTTATTGTTCTCTTTTCCTGGAAGAAAAAACACCAATCCTCTCAACTCCCCTGAGAGGGGCTTCAACTTCTCATTTTCAAAACTATTTACCCCAGCTGATACCCTATCTAAAAAGCATGCCTTTGAAACTGGTAAGCAAAGGCCAGAGAAGGAAAATGAGGGTCTGCCAGCCACAACTCCCTCAAGTAAGAATTCCCTTCTGTCTTCTCCAACCCATCCTCAAATTCCATCAGAGATGGGGTTTCCAGTGGCTTTAGGAAATTCCTCAAAAACAGGGGAGGGGGAAATTATGTATAACTTCCATTGTATCTGGCCACAAAAAGGTGGCTGTTACCCACCCTTTCTTTCCCTTTAGGCTCTTAACTGTTAGCAGTGGCAATTAATATAAATTAGCCAATGACATTGTATGCTTCATTGTTCTGGAAACAGCTAGTTTGTTAGTGGTTAGGCCTACTTACCTCCCAGAGAAGTCTGGGAGTGTTCTTCATATGAAGAAACTCTCCAAAATCCTCATGTTTCCACATAAGTGAGGATCAAAGTAAGAATTCCATTGTCTCCTGTTAAATTCTATTCCTCAGACTATAGCCTGAGTAGAGTCGTCTTTCGTTCAAATTCTCCCCACACATTTCTGAGGTTTAGGGGCTGTCATCTACAAGATTTAGAGATTTGCATGCATTTTATTGTGTTTTCAAAAATTAAGAGGCAAATTCCCTCACAGCAATTACCAAGACTTGTGTAACAGTCCCTCACCTTAGGAAAAGAAATCACCAGTACACTTGTTCAAACAAAACCCACGCCAGTTTTCTTTATTTTATAATCTTATAAAAATGTTTTACTTACACCATGGGATTCCGAACATGTTTATGAACATTTTCCAAATGTTTTGAAGTCCAGGGTTGAGAGCCCAGTAATTGTCAATGGATGAGTTAGAGGATATGTTCGCACCAGCGGCTTTCGTCTTTCCCTCCCCCTCATCGGGACCGTCTCTTGCAGACTCACAGTGACCTTGGTGTGGTTGGCTAGTTTTGAAGACCCGCTTTGATTTATGAAGTTCTCACAGGGCAATGTTTGCAAATGAGTTGTTTGTGTGGCCATCAGCCCAGTGGTTTCCAGAGCGCTTTCCCACTTGCTCTCTCCTTGAGTCCCACAATAACAAAAGAGGGTAGGCCTTCGGCACCAAGCTTGAGAGACCTGGGTGGTTCTAATAAGTTCAGTTTTCTAGTTCATAGAAATTTATCTCATCTACTATCCAACTGATAAATAAAAATTTATTGAGGAATTCCTAATTGTTCACAGTTAGAATTCAGTAAAGCACTTTTAAATTTAAAAATAAAAGAATACTAGGCAAGATTGATTGATCTTTTGATGATTCAAAAAGTACCTCAGGATTCTGCAGCATTTCAGGCTCATTTTGCTGAAACTCCATTATCTCTGTTGTTGGCATTCAGTGCTAGGTTATGTTAGATTATCCTGAAAGTCATTTCATATACATATTTATGGCGCACAACGTGGTATTCAGAATTGCAGCAGGTCCTCAACTAATGAAACTGTGTGCTTGCAAGACAGATGCATGTGGCAGTAATTATTCAATTTACAAAGCATTCACCTTTAGAATTCCTTTGCATGGCATTTAGATTTCCAATTACACCTATAGCTTTATGAACATACTTCTGGTTCACGGAGTCCCTTTTGTCTCCCTCCAGCATAACCACACACTCACACATGCCTATCCCTACACAGATACTCTAATTTGTCTGACGAACTTCCCTTCCAAGTAGTAGAGTCCCTACGAATAAGATGAAAAAAATTTCATTGCTCTCCTACGGCCATTCTGCCTTCCTCCTAGAGTCAATATGCTGCAGTGAGGTCCTCTTGATCACCTAGCCTGACCTCATTTTCTGGATGAGAACCCACAGCCCAGAGAAGTTAAGTCACTTAGCCGAAGCCACAGAGTTTGTTAGTGGCAGAGCTGGGACTAGAAACCAAGCCATGAGCCTCACATCACAGCCTCTGCTCTTCCCACTAAATTCTCTTCCCACATCTCCCTTGGAAAGATATGCCTCTTTTTCCAGAGACCTACTCAGACAACAACTTTGCAGTCTGCCTGAGAAACTCATTTTCCAGATTTAATCATGTACACTCTCACTGAAGCACTCCTCTGATTTAATCTGATCAGAATTGTCCATGGTATAGAAAAAAGGTCACGTTCAGATGGAGATGGGTTAAGGTGGTCACAATTTAACACAACATATTGCTTCTACTCAAAATGGTTATACTAACCTAACCCTCTATAATTTTTTTTAACCAAGGCTGAGTATTCTAAATTCCCTAGCATTGTCTCAAAACCCTATGTTTTATTCTTTAATTATCTTGATGGACTTCTCCGAAGCCATCCTATTCTTAGCATCCATTCTTTCCATTCCTCTTGATTCAATGGTGCAGCTGAAGTTGAAATACAGGATTGTACACAGGCCCTGCTCAGTGCTGTCCATTGTAGAAAAGTAGCACAGGCTTATTACCAATGTTAGTTGTTTCATTTTACAAAATTTTAGCACTTTCCTTTGATTAGAATAAAATTCCCACAAGATTAAATCATTTCTTCTTGTAGGCATGTGAACTAAAGCAGCCATTTCTTTGGGGCCATGAATGGAAGCATACAATTTTCATTATTACAACTATTGTTGCAACAGACTTTATTTTTAAACTACTTAATATATATATATATGACTTTTTAGAGGCCTGATCTGTCTTTTCTTTGAGGTGGAAATATTTGTCACAATCTTGTTCTGCTGCCCAATAAATCAAAATGTTGAGCCTCTTGTAATAAAAATAGTTGCTTTGATGTATAACCTTAAATGTCTAATTTCCTACCAGCAATAATGAGGCTTTCTCCAGCCATTCTGGGGGAACTGGGTTTCCTTTTTTCTGTCCTTTTGTTTTTCTAACATGTGGGCTGTCTAATGACAGGATTTTGTATTCCAGATGTTTTGGCGAGAGAAAGCAATAAGCGACGGTACACATCTCAGACCTTCATACCACCCAAGTGGCTGTTACGTCACTGGCCAGTGTGAGCCTATCCAGACTATCTCTGCCCCCGCCCACCCTTTATTTAATGTTGCTAACCCTTTAGACATCAACATAAAATAACAGAAATTCTTTTATGCAGCTATTATTACACAGACATCCAAAGAGCAGGGAAAGAATCTAAAACCACACAGAAGTTAAAACCCATGTGGCTTTAATAAGAAGAAAAGAAAGAGATGGTTTAATTAAGTAATAAGACTAGACTCCCTGGTGGTTAATAAGGTAATTTGCCACATGATTAAAGGTATGTATATGCAAGTTGAATTTCTGCGGTAACATTCTTGTTCAAATGGAGGCTCTTTGGAAACTGGGATTGTTAGTCACTTAAATACTATGATCTTTTGAAGTGATAGCAGGGGAACAACAAAGAGTCACTTTTGAGATTCTTTCATCATCATCTCATTTTAAAAAAAAAAAACAGAGGACGTTATGCAAGACTACAATCTAGCAGCGGCACTGTCAGATTTCAGAGTGGATGTCTCCCCTCTGTGTTCTCGGCTCCGGGACTACAGAGGCACCATGAGGCTCTTGGAAAAGAGAGACCAGGTCCTGCTCTCATCATTCTCTGGAATGGATGAACAGGTGCTTAAGGTTTGATCAACTAAAGCCTCCAAGACACCAGTTCATTTAAAAAAATGTTGCCATTGATTTATTTTCCATCTCTCTTCTTGCTTCTATCTCTCTTCCCCATGTATCACATTGGCATACCTCCATTCCTTCTTGAAGTCTTTGCCCTCCTTGGGGAATTCTTCTTAGCTTTGCTATATATTCAAGTGACAGGACCTGATGCAGACCACCAAAATCCCCTGCTGCCAGGTAAACAGTGAAGGCTGCACAGCTGCTGGGGGTGACGGGGGCATCTTGTTCCAAAACACTCCACCAGATGCCTGTGTGCTGAGAAGCTGAACTGTCTTATCTGGATTCCAGGCTCCTACTTGCTCCTATCTGTGTGACCCAAAGGAATCTCACTTCTCTTTATTTGTTGAATGAAAATAATGATATCCTGTGCACTTCATGCAGCTGTAGGTGCTACAGTTCAAAATGCTCTACACACTGTTAAGGTGCTCTATGAACATATCAGTTTACTGTCATTACTTCTCTCCTCAAGAGCCTCCAAATGTTCCCAGAGGACTTGTCTTGGGGCAAAAACATTCCTGCCAGTTCTAATAGTTTATAATTCATCTCTCATTCATCCATTCATTCACTTGTTCAGCAAGTATCTATTGAGCTCAGGCCACTACAGTCAATAGGAAGGCAAAATCCCTGCCCTCATGAAGCTTATGTTCTAGGGGAAGGACAGACAATAAATAAGAAAACAAATAGGATAATTAGAAAGTATAATAAACATGATGGAGAAAATAAATAGGCTGATAGAACAGGGAGTCAATGAAGTGGGAGCTGCTTTAGAAAAGAATCAAGGAAGGCCACCTGGATGTGGGGCATTTCAGCTGCAACACAATAGATAAGAAAGAGAACTAGCTGCACAAAGAGCAGCAAGAGATCCCTGCCAAGGAGAGGGGTGAGGCCTTGATGCGTGGAACAGCTTAGATGGTGAAGGAACAGAAAAGTGGCCAGTGTACCTGAGGAAAAGTGAGACCAGGGAAATGGGCAGGGGACAGGACATGCAGAATCCTCCAGGCCATGGCACCAAGTTTACATTTTACTACAAGTGCCAGGGGAGCTATTAAAGGTGCTAAGTAGGCAATCGGATGTACATTATTAGAATACTAAATAGGTTGCTCTATGGAGCATAGATTTTAAGGGGAAAAGATGGAAAAATCAGGACCAAGAAGAAAATATTGAAGTAATCCACATGGGCAACGAAAGTGATTTGGGCAAGGAAGATGGTGATGGATAAAGAAAGGAGTGGGAAAGTAAAAATGTAGTTTGGAGGTAGAGCTCAGATAAGGTCTGGGTATACATGGCATGCACATTACTCAGAAAGACCAGACCATGAGCACAGAAGGCCAAACTGGAAGGAAGAGGAGGAAATTCCAAAGAAGGAGCCTTTCTGTTTTGTGGCTTATTCCTTTCTGGGAAAACTGTGTTTTTAGACCTCTCAGCCCACTCCATGTCTTTTGATGCATATGGAAAGGGGACATCTCTGAATAAACCATGTCCTGGCCACATATGGCTAGGTAAATGAAAATCAATATATTGATTCCCTTGAAAGGACATGGGAAACCAAGATGTGTTTTAGGCACAAGATCATCTTGTTTCAGGCTGACCCACAGACACCTCAATTCAATTAGTGTAGTCTCCATCTAGCCAGAACTTAGACATCTTAAAGCCACTTGGGCTTTTTCTAGATACCATAAAGTCAAACAAGTATACCAGGAAAAACATGAAAATTGTCGCACTCTGTGTTCTCCCACTCGCTCTTGCTCTCTCTCACTCTCTTCTCGCTCTCTCTCCTCTTATCTTGAAATAATTGCAGATATACAGGAAATTGCAAAGACAGGACAAAGAGTTCCCACGTACCCAGAGCAGAGAGCTCCCATTTACCCTTCACTCAATTTTCTCAATATTATACTTGTATAACTATAATACAATATTCAAACCAGGAAATTGGCATTGGTATAATGTGTGTAGATAGTTCTATTTCATTTTATCGCATATGTAGATAGATTCTTTTAACCACCATCACAACCAAGACAGAGATCACCACAAAGATCTATTAGTGTCAATATTTTACTAGTTTGAGTAAAGGGTAGAAAGCTTATTTCCTCTTAGTCTCTTCACTTTTCCCACCCTGGCTATTTACAACACAATTGTCTAAAATATTCCTCTATGTACATTGAAATTCATATTCGACAATATCATGCTTTTTTGCCTTGACTGTCAAACCTAATTTAGAAAACTTAAGAATAGAAGGAGAGACTATTGTATTTACTCATATTTTTACCCCTCCATTGTTCTTGCTTGCTTTCAGATGTTCCAAGACTCCTTTTATCATTTTCCTTCTGTTTCAAGAACTTCCTTTGACCATGCTTTTAGGGTAGGTCTGTTAGTGACAAACTCTTAGTTTTCTTTCCTCTGAGAATGTCTTGATTTTCCTTCTTGAAGGATAACTTCATGGGAAATAGAATTCAAAGCTGACAGTCACTTTCTTTCAGCTCTTAAAAAATCCTGTGCCACTTCTTTCTGGCCCCTGTGGTTTCTGATGAGGAATCCACTCTCATTTCCTCTATAGGTAACGTGGCATTTCTCTCTCGCTGCTTTTAAGATGTTTTATTTTTGTCTTTCGTTTTCTGAAGTTTGATTATAAGATGTCTTGGTGTGTATATCTTTGGGTTTATCCTCTTTGGGATTCTCCCAGGTTCTTGAAACTGTAGGTTTTCAGTGTTTGCCAAATTTGGAAAGCTTTCAGCCTTCATTTATTTGAGTACTTTTCCACCTTCATCTTCTTTCTCCTCTCTTTCTGAAACTAATGACAAAAATGTTAGGTCTTTTGTTATTTTTGCGCAGGTTCCTGAAAGAGTCTGTTCATTTCTTTTTTTAGTCTATTTTTTTTTCTCTGTTGCTCAGATTGAGTAATTTCTATTGTTATACCTTTAAGTTCATGGATTCTTGCCTCTGGCCTCTCCTGCTATTGAGTCCATTCATTATGTTTTTAAAAATTTTGTTATTGTATTTTCACTTCTAAAATTTTCACTTGGTTCTTTACATTTTTTTCCAAGAATTTCTATTTTTTATTTGTTCCAAGCATATTCATAACTGCTTGGGAAACCATTTTTATGATGGCTGCTTTAAAATCCTTGCCAGATAATTCCAACATACATGACATCTCAGTGTGGGTGTTCATTGATACCCTCTATTCTTTTAGAAAATTTTTTACTCTTGACTCCATTGTCAGAGAGATTTGACCATCCCTTGCTCCAAGGACAAGCACAGTTGCGAGTTTCCTAAGGGCCTCCAGAGATTTTGGTCCATGTTGTTTTTTGTTGCATAACACAGGCATTTTACAGTGGTTAGGAGTACAGACTTTGGGGTCTGATAGACTCAGGTTAAAACCTGATTCTACTATTTACCAACTCTGTGGCTATGGACATGTTATTTAACTTTTAAGACTCAGTTGCCTCATCTGTAATGGGATATGAAAGGATTTCATTCAGCATTTGGGTGGAGAGAGAGATGGAGTAAATAAAATAATGTTTTTGCAATTGGTATAAATTGTTCTATTGTATTTAAGAAGTGAGAACATTTCAACACAAATTTATCATGAAAGATAGTGTATACACAAAAAAGCTCATAATATATGTACGTGCATTTAAAAAAAATAAAGTGAATGCTCTCAGTCAAGTAATAGCATAGCCATGGTCAAGAAATACATCATGCTTGGTGTCTTAAAAGCAGTGTTGCTAGATCAGCAAATTAAAAATGTGGAAATTGAATTTCAGATAAACAATGAATGATTTTTTTAGTATAAGTTTGTTCCATGCAATATTTGGAAAATCATTTACTAAAATATCATTTATTATTTACCTAAAATTCAAATTCAATTTGGGGCCCTGTATTTTGTTTTCAGTCCCTACCTAGGTGGCTAATCCCCATTATATTACCCTTCCTCCCTAAATTTTCTGATAATTATTCTGTTGCTTTTCTTTAGTTTTACCATCTATGTATTAATTCCAAAGTGTAGAGTTTAGTTCTTCCTGTTTTGGACTATCATGGATTTTTTCCAATTATTTTTTTCTAAAGTATGGCAAGTCCACACGCAGGTCTCCACTAACCAGTGTCATGGGCAGTCCAGTAACTGTCATTTTTCTTTACATTTCCCTACTGCTTAATCTGGTAATCCAGGAACCCAGTCAAAGATCTTTGGGTGAGGCCTCAGATTGTCAATCTACTGAGATCACCTCCAAAGGCCCTTCATGGCACACTCACACAGCCTTGTCGAAGACAGGTGGCCCCACTGGTGGCTGCAATCCCTCCATGCCCAGCTGACCTTAGGGACCCATTGCTTTTGGTGCCCAGTGCCCACATGCAACTCTGAGCTGTTTCCTTCCAAGCACCAGCACCCTCTAGAGTGCTGGGAACATGTGGCCCAAGTTTTACCACTTTTGAATCTGTCCACCACCCCCCTTTCCTTGTCCTGACTCATGGGGAATTCCACCCTTTTCTGCCTTGCACCCTTCTTTTTCAACACTTAGAAGAAAAACAACAACAACAACATGTCTTTCTACCCCTTGGTTTCATGATGGGAACAGCATCTTCAGAGGTTATTTCAGTAGACTGAGAAACTGAGGCCTCTTCCCAGATTTCCTTCATTGGGTTCCCGGATTACAAGATTAAGGAGTAAGAAAACATTTTTAAAATGACAGATATTAGACTGCTTCTAGGGAGTAGTGGTAGATGATTTATGAAGCCAATAGCCCATCACCACCAAAAAGCTGGTTTGTCTTTAGGGAAAGGAGGCTCAGCCCTTAGAAAAGCAGTAGCAGCTTTCTTTCCTCCAGGAGCAAAGAGCTCACTTCTTCCAAGTAGCATAAATAAATAATGTAGTTATATTTGCATATTCTGCTACATTAAATTCTTTAAAATTTACATATAAAGCGCCCATCTCAATATCTGGAAACTAATGAGAGTCATTAAAAAATACTGGTAGTATTATGTTTTGTATGATCTCTTCTTGTGCATCAGACTTCGTTCCCAAATTGCAGAAAGCCAGAATCTAACCTTCAAGGCAAATACACCATGTCTCCTCTACCTCAAACCCACTCCTTAACAAAATCCACTTGGACTCTGGAGAAAATTGACATCACATACAGCCTGGAAGAGAAAACAAGTGGTGGCAGGGCGGGAGACAGCCTGAAGAACAAGAATGTGGGAAAGAAAGGAAAAGTTGTCTCCCTCCTCACCTTGATGGCCCAGGGAGTTAATGGGCTGCTTGTGTGCCAACAAGGGACTCTGGTCTCTTTCCCACCACCTGGCAGGCTTTTCTCCCCAGCTGCCCCTCTGAGTCACTGCCCAGCTGAGGCCCATGAAAAAGCAACAGAGACAGAACGGGGAAGAGAGCCTGCCTGGCCGACCCCAGGGGAAGCTGGCCCTGTAAATATTTGTTGACCACCACATTGCTCACCGTCTGTCAAGGCGATGACACGAACAAGGGCAAATAAGTCAACAAATGGCTTAGCTTGTATCTGATGAGATCAAAGCCAATAAGAAGTAAGTCAGATATGCTAATATTAAATAATTGTAATGTAAGCAATTCTGCATCAACATGTAAGATAATCTCTATTTTACAGATAAAAGGATTTATTCCTTTCAAAGGTAAAACAAAACAAAATAAAACACTACCCCAAACAAAAGCACGATACATGCATTGTAAGTGTTTTAAATTAAAATTATATTTGGAAAAGCACCGTTCTGTCAAACAATTGCTAAGAAAATTATCCAAAATCTGGAAATAAGTTAAAAAGATTGCTAGATATCCTTTCAGTGGAGTGCTTGATATAATCTAGTAGATCTTCTTGGAATTCTATTTTTCTACCAGGTGTGTGCACCTTTGAACAATTTTTCATTGACTAGGCTATTTTTGAAATTTGTAGAGGTAGAGGTTAACTTATTAGAAAACTGATATCGTTGCAAAGATTATTTTTTGAGTCACTCAAAGAATTCCCATGTGTAACAATGCAAAGGGATGAGATAGAATTGATGCAATTGGATGTGCTTGATTTCTCTCTGACAGAAAAGACAGCCTTGAATGTCATTGCCCTTTAGCATTTCAAACATGTTTATATCTGTTCACATATTGATTTCAGAATTCTTTTGACTGGTTATATATATCCCTGTTCCTCTAAATCAGTCTTAATATCTTACTTACTTACTGATTTCTTTTATTATTTATGAGTTGAATAAAATCATTGACACTTGGTCATTTTATATTTGTATGTGTCAATTTTTTAACTTTAAAATCTTTGTTATGCTTTATATTTTATATGTCATATGATAAATGTAAACAAAGACACATATGACAAATGTAAGAAAAAGAGAAATCAGAGAACTGGGTTATAGTATTACCTTAAGATTGCATCTCTGCAAGGTAAGAAATCTTTCTAACACCATACGGAAGATCTGAACTCTAATTCCTCTTAGTCTGGAAAAATTTAAAAGTGGAGTCAGTTGGAACTTTGGTCTCACAAGGTTTCTTGCGTCATTATCAGGCATTGGATTGCCAAGCCTCAATGTGAGCCATCACCCTCAGGTTTCCATATCATGTCTGCACTAGTATTTGAAGAAAGCAAAGGTCTTGTGGGTTATCTCATCAGTTTGTGGTTGCCCTGAATTGCAGCACCCCAGACTGAAAGTTAAAAATGCTTCTGGACTCAGTAACCCTACAGAACGTATGTATTGGGCTTGTAGGACCAAAGTGGCTTTATGGGTGAAGAGCCCTAGGCAGAACATTTCAGTGGGTATAGGAAGATGATTCTTCCACATATATGGAATTGGCCTCATAGATAATTTTGCTTGTTAGTCACATCTAGTACTATTTCAAAGACCTTTTCAAGACTTCAGATATATATCTTTGCTGGTTTTATTGTTGTTATTGTTACTCTGAGATTTAGATAATAATTCTTCATAAAGTAAACCAGAGAACAGGCCTAAAAAATGCCACTGTCACATCCGATGGTAAGGACTCCATAGAAAAGCATTATGGCCAGTTCCTAACAATGTTAATGAGAAACGCTACTCCTGCCTGACAGACAGCAGGTGACATTTGTTAAGAGAAGTTCAGGAATTCTATCTCAGTCAAATTTGCTAAAGGGGAAGAGGAACTTTGGGCCCACATAATCCACTAATTTGTAGAAAAGAAAGACCCCTTCTGATGCTTTCCCTGAAGCCAGCCTCAGGTAGGTACCCTCTACTGATCTCCCACAGGGTGGACCAAGGGAGGAGTTCGAAGAGGTCCAAGGAATGGACCTCATGGCTCACCAAGCCAGCCTTGGCATTAACATTTGTGTAGTACTTACCAGTTCACAAAGTCCTCCCCATACACTATCTTTATGGTCGCTAGGGTCTGTGACTGTGTCTGTCTACACATGAGCAAGGAGAGGTTGAAGGAGGTCACAGTGGCTGTATAACACACATGATTAGGCTATTAGCTATTGGGGCAGGTGTCCACCTGGATCACAGGTCTTCTGATTCCACATCTGTACTTCTTTTTGTTTCCCTTCTGAAGTATTACCTGTTCACAGAGAAACTTTGGAAAGCACAGAAAAATATGAAGAAAAGGAGAGAATTTCACACCATTACCATTCAGAAGCAGGCACGATTTACATTTTACTGCATTTTTGATACTTTTATTTACTTATCTTCATTGGAAAATGCAAAGTACAAGTATGCATGAAGGTAAAATCTGAGTCACACAAAAATAAATATACATTTCTTTCCATTCTTTTTTCCTAATCATGTTTCAAAACCAATATAACTGATTATATAGTATTCCCTGCCTATGTTCTTTATTTATGAGAAAATTATACTAACTACACAGAGCAGCAAGTCTTCCCAAGGCCTTTCCAGCCTCTGGATCTAAAGTGGTATTGACAGCACCAACCCAAAGAGTGCTCATGTGTGACAGAAGATCCCTGCCTTCTTCAAACCCTAATGATATTTTTGAGACTTCCCACAATATCTCATGCTTGTTCTCAATCCTCACCCACTTTTCTCTCTCAGCTGCTGTCACCTGGTTTCCACCATCTGAAAAACCTCTTGAGGATTGTGTCCTAACTGCCACTCCTCCCTCCCTGAGACTTCAAGGTCCTGACTGGTTCTCTTCCATACTCTGTGTCCCACCCTGGGGAAAGCTTTAAGTAGACGTGAGGAGAGCCTGCTCTTTTCCACTCTCCTAGATGTATTCGGATACCATGGGTCTCCCAGGACAGCACTCCTCAAACATCAATGTGCACACAAGTCATCTGGGATCGTGTTAAAATGCAGACCCAGAATCATGAAGTCTTGGGTGGGTCTACTCACTCCCAGGTGATGCTCGTGCTGGTGGTCCCAGCACCACACATTGAGTAGCAAAGCCCTAAAGTTCTTCTGGGAAAATCACCTCTCTGCTTAGGCCCATGAGGTCTTCCCATGGACCAGGTAGGTACCACTTTGTCTTCCCCATCCAGCTTTTCTCCTTTTTCCTCTATCTTTCCCTCATTCAAGTAAACTTATACAGACGGATGTCAGCAGGCCACACACTCCTTAAACTTACCTAGCAAACCCTGACATTTCTAAATAGCTCCTATGCCACCCTGCTTCCCAATGCTCTGTTCCTCATCCTCTCCCCTCCATCTGTCCTATCGTCTGCTCTTCCTAACCCCTAGATAACTGTAAGCATCATGGATGGAATATTTTTATTATCTCTTTGTCCAGTTCCTGTCCCTCACCAGACACTCATCTTCACAGGCTTCATCAGGCATATTCATGAAGCCTTAGCTTTACCCCAGAAGTTGTCACCTGACCCAAGGCAGCTTTCTCACTCAAAAGGATTATGTGACTAGCTCTTAGGATAATTAATCTTCCAGCTGGAAAAACACAACTGCAATAAACATTTTTATGCATAAGCATTGTCTGCATCTGAATATTTCTTCTTTAAGACACATTCCTAGAGCTGCAACTCCTGGATCAAAAGATACGGAAACAGTGGACCTCTTTATACCCATCATCTTTCCATTCTTTTCCCATGAGGCCACAGCCTAATACAGGCTCTTCGTGGCTTAATTTGAGAGGCTTTGAAAATGGAAAGATACTTTCTGCTCCCAAATAGCTCCCAGACCAGCTCTTTCATGATGACTGAAATCCACCCTACCCTACCTTGGTTATAAGCATAGCTATGCTGTCAAAATACAAAAGTTACCGTTGGCCAGGCTGGCAAATAGATTAATCCACAGAGAGGCATTAATGCTTTAACTCAGAGCTTTCCTTCAATTTAGGAAAACCTCACTGAGCCCTGAGTGCCAGAAAGGATGGGTTTTATTGTTGTTGGGGGGTGTGGGGATATAAAGATAAGAAATAGTATGAAAAGGGGAGAATCTGAAACATAGGTCTGGACCCCTAGCCCCCAAACCTTCCCACCCTACTTTGTAGGAAGCAAGGGACTGGGAGAACAGAGCAGCCAGGGACAGCTGAGGGTGTCATCCTATAATGAGGGGGACAGAGAGGCCCGTAGCCCACCTGGCCCCTCCACCCCCACACACAATTCTGCCTTTTCCAGTCAAGTGGAGGTTGAAGCTTCTATGGCTGTCTTCACCCATAAATTCTAACTCTACACTCCCTGGCCCTAATGATTCCCATACACAGGGGGCTGTGCCAGGGAGGTGACACAGGCACTTCCAGAGCTCTCCAGATGCTTTGAGAATCATCCCACATAGAACCACTTGTTCTCATGTTGCTTCACAGGAAGCCCAGGGTCTCCATTTGAGACAGCCCTGCATAGTCACAATGAGCACTCGCGGTTCATCAAAAGCAAATTGTGCAAAGGAGGGCACACAAAAGAACAATTAATACAATTTATGGAATCAAAGTGGCATTGGGAGCTGTACATTTTATAGAGCCTGCTCACTAAAAGAGAAAAACAATGAGCCTTCTGACGGGGAGCCACTCCCTCGAGGCTGGCCACGGTGGATCCCACAGTCTATTATCTCAGCACCTCATTTCCAATTCGAATGGATGCCACCTGTCTTGTTTTGGCCTGCAATGGATGGTGTTTTCTGGTTTAAAAAGCAGGAAGAAAAAGACTCATGTTGTGCTTTTTACTTAGCCAGGGTAGCATCTGTTCTTATCCACAACAGGACGGCTGGCTAAAGGACATATGCCAGGATTTTTTTTTTTTTTTTCAGTGATGATTTTTTGAAATCCCCCCAAAAGTTCCTATTACAGCTTTTTGACAGATTATCTTTAACCAACACCCACAGTCCCCTGGCTGGAAGAACTGGCATTTGCAGGCCTGGTACATACCTATCCCCAGGCTGTGGGTTGGTGTCATCAACTAATTGATCAATTGTTTACATGAAGTCTGGGGACCTGGGATTTTTCAGAAGTGATTTCAGTTCCCACATGTGAAAAGGTAGCCGCCAGCAAAATTCTATTTGAAACATTCATTATAATTTATTTTGTTAGGTGCATTTTTTTTTTTAAAGAAAAACACATAAGCCATTAGTAGTTTAGTTGGTATGCCATTGGTTCAAAAAATCAGTCTTTAACTCAGCAAAGATTGACCAAGGAGATAACTAAGTGCAAAGCACCTCCTAGCCCATGGGGTAGATGAACTGGAGTATTGTTAAATAAATGGAAGATTCTAGAACCACATGACATTAAAGGAACACTGGAAAACAAATTTGCCTATCTCACATCCCTCTTATCCTGGCATCTTAGAAAGACAATCTTCCAGAGCTAATAGCCAAGGACAAAGTAAGAGAGGCCCCTTTCACTTCTCAGCAACTCCATTATATCATGGTGGCATCTGAATGATGGAAGACTGTGCAGCCTTCTTTTCTGACATCTACCAGGGAGACAGATGTTAAACTTGTCTGTTGATTGACTTGGCAAGATGAGTCTCTCAACCTTGTCTTAAGAAAAGGGTAATAGCTTGGTGTTGCAGGATATGCTGCTTAGAGAAATAGGAGTCGGATCTGTGCCAGACTTTTCTCAGAGACACTGGAACACCAGGCTTTCCAGAACAATAACAACTGCAGCAGAAGCAAAAGGGGTAACAATCATAACTGCCATAAATGGAACACCAGCTATGTGTCAGGCATGCAGATACCATCTCCATTTTATAGATGAGAAAGTCAAGGCTCAGAGAGATTAAGTAATTTGCTCAAGGTCACAAAGTCAGTTACTGTGATAGTTAAAAGCACAAGTTTTGGCCAAAGACTGACTTGGGTTGAAAACCAAGTGATTAACTATTAATTAATGACTTAATGATTATGTGATTAATCATTAATTAATGAATCTGCAGCTTAATCTCCATCGAATCTCTCTCTGCTGCTTAATCTCCATCTGCCACCTTGTTATAATGGATCTAACACCAGTTTTGATGTTTGACTGCTGACAGCCTTTAACACTCACTCCTCCCTCTTCTTCCACCCCCAGCCCCCATCTTGACAAGCTGATTAGAAAGCCTGGGTACTTTCTCTTTGGTACGAGCTGGAATTTTAAACCATGTATGAGAACCCTCGCCCTGTTGTAACACTCAATCACCATAAAAATACCGTATTCATCTCCTTTCTCTGCTCTCTTAACCTATTATCAAACCTGCTTAGGAGCTGCCATGCTCTTCCCAGAAAGCCTCATTATGTGAGTTAAGCCTTTCACACCCTCTTGGCATATGTGTGGCATCATCAGTTTCAATATCCAAACCAAATGGGTTCCATCCTGTTTCTTCAGGATGAAGAAACTCTGAACTCATTGATCCTCTAATCTGCCTATGCCCTGGGATTGATCTGCAAAGCATCATCACTCTCCCTTGCCCTCTAACTTCCCACTGGGTTTAGTCAACAAGAAGCACAGACAGATCAGAGGGAGGAGGAGACAAAGGTTGAGGCATTTCTTCCATGCTTCTCCCTGACTTGGTACACATTTCTGGTTGTTGCAGCTTCCCTGTATATCAGCTCCCACCAGGCAGCCCCCGACCCCCTGCAACATGCCACCACTCAATCTTCCCTTCGGTTGTCCCTCCAGCACTACGAGTGGTAACAGTGTGCCAAGGCTGCAGTCTCTGGGTGCCTCAACATCCTTTGCTGGTTCCCTTATACCTGCCCCACCTCTGTAAGGAGTCCTGTCATTAAAGTGTCCTTACTGGAATCATCTGAATTCAATTGTTTCCTCCCAGTACTCTGACTGATACACTAAGCCTCAGTTCCCTCACTTGTAAAATAGCAACGACTAATACTATTTCATAATAAGTCATAGGATTGTTGTAATGATTAAGATAATTCAGGCAAGCATTTAGTATACTGCCTATATGTGCAAAGTAAACTCTCTGTGTCTCTTCTTTAGTAAAATGAGGGTAATGATACCTATTATAAAGGTTATTCTGAGAATCAGATCAAATTTAGGAAAATCAGCTAAGACAGACATATTACTATTATTATTGTTATAACTTACAACAGCAAAAATAACAATGAACAATGACCCTGGAATTAAAAATCCAGGTCTCTCTGTTTGTAAAGTTCATGCCTTTCCCACTAGATTACACTTTCTTCTTTAGAGAAAAGAGGTCAGACATCTCCCAGCCTGTCTTGGAAATATCATATTTAGACTGTTACATGAATTAAATCATTCCTTATTTCTTACTTAAACAAAGCTCCTCCAGCTCAACAGATTTGTCAGTTAAATGGGAGCTCGCCAAAAGAACAAAGTGTACTGTTTTCCTTTTAACATCTCAATGCCAGACATGATTCCATGTCTTTCACCCACCAGGGACTTTCTGTAACATCATCTCAAAAGGCAGCCAATGAGAATTCAATATAAATCACTGTAATTAGTATTCAAATGATAGGTGTTTGTAACAAGTCCATTATCAGAAACCAAATATTCATTAGGCAATAGACATGACCTTTAGAGCTTCTAAACATTTGTGACCACGGCTCATGATACCCCCCATCTGCCAATGCTCACAGAGGCAGCTCATAGGAAAGAGACAATTCTGTAATCTTTAAAAATAGCCAGGAAATGTGATTCCCAGATAGAAAGATTCCCAGGTCATGGTGACACAAATAATACACTGTGTGTATACAGGATGAGGATGAACTATAGAAGGAGATAGAAAAGCTGTGGAATATTGTAAGGATTTGGGTGATGATAGAAATAACTTGAGTTTGAGAGATCATCCTTCTTTGAAGGCTCCTCCACCCACCTTCCTCAACATTTTTCCTACGAACTGTCTTCTGTCTTCCCAGTGGTGCAGAAAGCAGTGAATTACAGAGTCAGTGTTCTGGGAAATCTACCAACTTGGGAGAAGGGTTCCATTGTCCAAATAATTGAAAATTACCATAGTTCCAGGGCACACTCTCTTAACAGATGAGTCATGGACAGGAACCTGGCTCTGGGTATATTGACAGCAAGGTGTAAGGAAGAACATACCGACTTCAAAGCAGAAAAACCCAGGTTCAGGTTCTGACTCTGCCACTTTCTAGCTGTGAGCCCTTGAACAACTCACTTGGCCCCTGTGACTCCTCTGTAGTAAAATGAGGGCAGTGATACCTATTATAAAGGTTATTCTGAGAATTGGATCAAATTTAGGAAAATCATCTGGCACAGATATAGTGTATCTTTAATAAACATAATAGCTATTGTTGCCTTGGCCTCTAAGTACATAACTCAAGCAGAGCTACCATGTGAGTAGGCTCCATGAGAAATTATACTTTAATATACCAGAGCACTAACATGGGAGTCACGTGACCAGGATTCTGGCCTAATGTTGCCAATAAATTGCTATGTGATCTTGGGTAAGTCACAGCATTTCCGTTGAGCTGTTTTCAAAACCTGGGAGAGTCGAGAGGGGAGCACCTAATTATTGGAACTGAAGCTGCACCAGCTCTGCCTTTGCTTTTGGAAGAAATTATCTCATAGTCTCATGATATTCTGATTATTTTACTTCAATCTGGCATTCCAATTGGCAGCTGCATATGACTTTACCTAACAAAAGTGAAAATGATCAATGAACTACTGAAAAAGTTTAGGGTTTTAATAGAAAGATCTGACAAAATATATGGGAGAGATTTTAAAAAGAGATTCCTGGTGATGCAAAATCTCAGAACCATCTCCTAAGGTACTAATTGGCTCTACCATATTCTATTTCTAGCATCCTCCTTAAAGATCCTGATTCTCCAGAATTTTCTCCCATAAAAGGAGATTTAAAAATGTTCCAACTCATTATTCCCCTGCCTCTTCTCACCACACAAATGCTGTTTCTAGTCATGTGACACTGGCCACAGGCCACCAATCTTCATACAGTGGCCTCTTTCTGGCCATTGATCTTCTAAGATGAACAGAATATTAAGTATTAACTTATTCTTTCCAAAATAATTGTGGAGCCTATACTCTGGGCAAGGTCTTGTTCTAGATAATGGAATATAGCAGTGAACAAAACAGACAAATTCTCCGCCCTTGTGGAGTTTATATTCTGCTCGGAAAAGATAGACAGTAAACCAAATCATCACAGAAATATGTAAAGGTAGTGATAAGTGCTCTGAAGGAATAAACAGGGTGGCTAAGGGGACGGGGATGATGCATCAGGAAAGGCTGCAGAGGGAAGGTTAAAACTGAGCAGGTACTTGAGGGTGAGAGATCAAGGTTGTTGGTGTCTGGGGGAGAGGCACCAGGTGGAGCATTGAGCCAGAGGTGGACATGAGGAGCCATTAGCCACTGTGGCTAGAGACAAGCAAACCAGACAGTGAGTGAGGGACTAAGGGCACATATCCCATAGGTCCTTGTGGACTATGGGCAGGACTGTGGGTGTTATTCCAAGTATGTGACAGGAAACCACTGGAGAAGGGAAGGGAAGTTTTACAAAGGAGCTGCTACAGTAATAAAAAGCAGCAAATTCTGCTGCCTTTGTGTCCCTGTATCAGAACGAAACTTGTTCCCTATTTTAAACAGAAGCCTCTACCATGCTTGAAACTGTAGTGCAGTTCTTTAACCTTGGCAATAACTCAAAGCAATTCGATGTAAAGACCCATTTTTAGTGTAAAGGTTAAAATGACAGCAAAGAGTATTGCAGGCAAATGCAAAACCCTTCACTAAATCACATAGATTTTTAAGCTAGAATAGCATCTATCACTCACAGCTCACCTATTTCTCCATCCAGGCACGACTAGGTATGCTAGCATTTGTGTGTTGGCGGGAATAAAGCTTTTTTGCTCAGAAATAATGATGGGGGATGTTTTCATTTAACAATAAAATCTCATTTTTTTTCTGCCTGCCTGCTTAGGACAAAGGTCTGGGGTTCCTTTCTTAATCTACAAAGTCTGCTCTTCAAGTTCTGATTGGGGACCCCAATTTTAAATTGTCAGCCACATAACTCCTATTAAAAGCTCACATAAAAGAATATATTTAAGAGGGTTTTCAGAGTTTTCCATCAAATCGTTCCAAGGGTCAGCAGAGAATATATTTATCACAACATCTATAGGTATAGCCTGAAGTGACATGATGAAGAAGAAATTTTTTCAAAGAGATTTCATCATAAAAATATTCTTGGCTGGGCGCGGTGGCTTATGCCTGTAATCCCAACACTTTGGGAGGCCAAGGCAGGCAGATCACCTGAGGTCAGGAGTTCCAGACCAACATGGCCAACATAGCAAAACCCCAGCTCTACTAAAAATACAAAAATTAGCTGAGTGTGGCAGCATGCACCGGTAGTCCCAGCTATCCAGGAGTCTGAGGCAGGAGGATTGCTTGAACCTAGGAGGCGAAGGTTGCAGTGAGCCGAGATTGTGCCACTGTACTTCAGCCTGGGCGACAGAGGGAGACTCCATCTCAAAATAATAATAATAAATAAATAAATAAATATATATATATATATATATATTTGTGTGTGTGTGTATATATATCCTTGTGATTTTTTTGTTATATACCATACATCATAATCTGTCCCTGTTTATTTTAACATGTAGAATTCTAAAATGCCAGTTAAAATGCTCAACCTTTTCTCCTCCTTCTACTCTTATATTTGAGTGAGATGTGCATCCTTGATTGTGCCCTATGTTGATCACGTAGCTTTGGGTGCTCCCTGGCATCCAGGCTAGGTACTCAGGAAGAAATGCCAGCAGTCAGCCAGTTAATCCTTCAAATCAAACCACCAAAGACCTACACAGCCAAACTGTACTAGTAAATTCTCTTTAGAATCCCTTCACATCATTGTGACTTCAGATCATGTTGAGTGTTTTTATTAAGAGCCACTGTGAGAAACAGCCATATTTATAGCGAGTTGTTACCACGCCCATCATGGAATAACCTATGCAATAAATTGCTCTCAGCCCTCAGGACGTTTCTCTCTGTGAAACAGCATGCTTTTTAAAAACAAGAACTCATGAATATAGCTTTTTTTTTTTTTTTTGCTTTAATTGATAGGAAACTTGGAGATATTTTCATCCAGTATTAGTAGCATTCATCAGTCTACATTTCTGATACATCATTCAGAAAACACTGACAGAGCTCCTCCTCCATCCAGGTCCTGGGCTAGTCTGGAATGAGGGGCACTTGTAATGTGCAAAGTGCTTCTTCTTACTTTTCACTAGGGTGAACTAAATGGCCTCTAATGATACCTCTAGCTCAATGTGTCTATTTTCTTTCCTTAAAAAAAAAAAAGGAGCTTATAGACTTAGAGGATCTTATTGTGGAGTATGTGTCCCCAGACACCTGCATTCCCTACTGGGCTTCCCAGAGGAACTATGCCAAATTTTTATTAGTTACATGATGAATTTTGTTGAAGTTCATGATATATCATTTGCCATTTTAAAACAAATGCCTACTTTAAGATGCCAAAGGTGTATGGAGTCTGAAGATGTGAAAGTATGTTTTGACACTGCCTCTGCAAGCTCAGATTTTGGCTGCAAAGACCCTCCTGTATAAACCATGGTGCAGGCTGGAACACAAGACCCAGAAATACTTTAGCCAAGTTCCAAGTATTTGCTTCTAAATATTTAAGAAGCCAACTCTCAGATGCCTCCAAGGAGGCAAATAGCAGTGAGCTATTGCTAGCTCCTGGGGCAAATGATGGCAGCCTTTGTTCCCAGTGCCTTTTAGATTTGATGTGGGACACATGGCTTTGCAACATTCATACAAACCTTCTTCCTCTGTTTCCTGCCACCTCCACATCCACTTCATATGAGATCCGGACACGTAAACCAAGTGGTTCTCACACCAACAAGACTCCCTGGGAAGAAATCAGCCATTCTCAGTTCACAAACACACAGCAGTGCTCCAACCACTGCGAGAACACTTCAATACCCATGCCCTTCTCACACCCACACTGTTAAATACACACATACCTGCATTTTCGCTAGACAATGCCTTATTGCTTCAAAAAGTCCGGAATCCTGTTATATCACGTGGATGATTTAAAAGCAGTGTTATTAAATTACCTTCTAATTAATTGGCTCTCAGTGTTGCCAAGCCAGATCGCTAGAGGCTGAGTCCTTTTGTTATATGATGTGCTTATTACCAAAGCCAATTCTAACAAAGTATAAACAACTATAAACACAATTTTGAGAAGGCCAGGGACCAGCATGTAACCATTTCTAATCCACATTTCTATACTTGCACCAGCTTATGCCACAGGCTAAGGGTGGGATTAAATTTACACATGAAGGCAAATTGGGAAAATCGGTTTCCCAAGAATTTATAATGCTTTAAACATAGAGGTCATTCCATAAATATCAACGGGATTGAGAATGTTTCTCAAAGTGTACATTCTAATATTTATTGGTCCTGGGCAGCCCAGTAATCCTGCCAACTGAAGCTATTTGGGTCCACTCTCAGGCCCAGCTGAGTTTTAAGACCAGCTCAAGCCTTAGATTGAGAAAACAGAATCATGTCTGGCTTAATGTGACTTGTGGTTCAGGAACTCGTCATTCTTGCTGCTACCTTTCTTCAGACACATCTATTCTATTTAGTATCATTCCATTTGTCTCTTGTTCCAACCCAGTCAACCTCCTAGCTCATTCATCTCACCACCCATCTTTCATTAATCCCCTCTAGTCTCAGAGAAAGGGTCCCTGCTTCTTTTTAAAGTTAGTTTCAACCTGAAGGCTCACCTGCCACCCACCTCTGCCAAGGTCTTACTCATTAAATCATTTCCTCTCTGCTATCTTCAGAAGTTACATCCTCCCCCACCCCTTCGACCTACCCATCTTCTAAAATCTTTCTGTCCCGTTTTAAAAATAAATTCCCCTTGACTCTGTTCCCCTCCCACCATAGCTTTCTCGCCTTCTTCCCGTGATGACGAAGCCTGGCACCTCCTCTTCTCACTTCCCAATCTCTCCTCAACACATGGCCATCTGTCATCTACCTCCAATGTTCCAGAAATCCAGCTCTCATGAAGGTTACCAGCGGCCTCCCTGCCACCCAGCCCACTGGTAAATCTTTCCTACTCATCTTGTGCCATATTTGGCCTTGTTGGCTGTGTCCCAAAACCACCTCTGGCTCCTGGCCCATCCTTTCTTTCTGATGTTTCTCTTTTCTGACTATCCTCTCTCTGTTCCTCTTCCCTATTCTTCCTCCTTTGCTTCCCCTATGAAATACTGTTGCTGCCTCTGACTTTCTTCTCTTTCTCTTCTACTTGCTTTCCTTGGAGGCAGTGTGGCCCTGTGCTTGGTCATGGATCTTTGAAGTCAGACTTACTTGAACTTCACATTCTGGTTCTGCTGCTTAAAAACTATTAGGCCTTAGAAAATCACTTTGTATCTCCAAGCTTCAGCTTTCTCTTCTACAAAATCAAGGCAAATGATCAAAATAACAGTAATAATAATTGTTCTTTCACTGCTCTGTCATTCCAAGCATGCACAGGGCTTAGCCCAGTGCTACTATACGGAAAACTTGATGCACGGCAGCTATTACTATTTTATTATTATCTTCATCACCATGACCCCCAGAGTGATCTCTTCTCATCTTCTCCCCCGACCTCAGTTCATGCACAGTTTATGACATTCACCTCTCCATCCCCAACCCTCTCATGTCCCCTGAGCTCGAGTGTGTGCTTCAAACCACCCATCTACTAGGCAGGTTCTCTGGAATGTCCACCAGTACCTCAAACTCTGCATGTCCTGTTAGAGACTGAATTGTCCCCACAAAATTCATCTGTCGAAGTCTCACCTCAGAATGCAGCTACATTTGAAGATAGGGCCTTTATGTAGTTAAGTGAGGGCATTATGGTAGGTCCTGATTCAATCGGACTGGTGTTCTTTTAAGAAGAGGAAAACTAGACACGCAGAGAGACACCAAGGATATGTGCATACAGAACAGAGACCATGGGAGGACACAGCAAGAAGGCAGCCATCCATAAGCCAAGGAGAGAGGCCTCAGGAGACACCAAACTTACTCAGTATCTTGATCTTGGATTTCTCAGCTCCCGAAAGTGAGAAACTTAATTTCTGTTGCTTAAGCCACCCAGTCTGTGGTATTTTGTTATGGCAGCCCTAGCAAATGAATATATGGCTTAGGCTGAAATTGCTAGGTCTTCCTTAAAACATGCTCCTCCTCCTACTGTAGACCCTCTTTGAACTTACCTGTATCTCTTTCTTCTCCCTAATGACCCACATCTAATCAGTCTCCAAGACTTCATAGTTTTAATTTCCGAATAGTTCACAGTCTATGCACCACCTTTCTTAACTCTGGCCTGCATGATCTTTCATCTGGTCTATTGCAATAGCTCTCCCACTCAATTTATCTCTCTCACCATAACATTTCTCCATTTCAATCCTTCCAGGATACCAGTTACATTAATCATTCTAAAGCACAGGCTTGTTTGCATCTGCTGTCAACAAAAAAGTCCTTCATTACTCCCACAGCCTAGCAGTTCCTCAGCCTGACACTGAAACCATCCACAGTTTGGCTCTAGCTTACCCATCAGCCTTGGGCCTTGCTATATCCTTCCTCAGACCTTTATTCTAACCAAACAGGAAAACATACTATTCCTGAAAAAGGACTCTACATTTTTAACCACTCCCTGAACTAAAATACCTCACCATTCCTTGTTTCCATTCCACACCACCAAGGCTTTCTTCCCTTATTTCCTAGAGGAAGGGATCTTTGCACTGGTCTCAGCCCCCATGATAGTTCATAAGGACAGCCTGTGACACGTGTGTATCCTCTCACTTCTCATTCTCAACTGTAAACCCACTCAGGCTAACTCTCATTCACCCTTTATCCCTCATGATGCCCAGCATAGTCCCTGGCACATGTCTCTTCCACAGTCTTGATGGAATGGGCAAATGAACAGTGCTGATTGCAAGGTCGTGATGACAAACAGCCTTGACACCCTAAATAAGCCATCTCAAAAAAGAGCTGCTATGTCTGATTTCCCTCTAGGAAGTTAGGTTGTTTGCTCAGATAACCAAAGCGAATCACTAATCTATAGTATTTTCTAGAATTTAAGCACTAAAGATGAGGCAAATAATCAAAGAGTTTCAAAAAGAAAATGGTGAGAGGCAGAGGACCCAGTTGTGATGTCATTAATACTCAGCCATCATAACTGGACCTTAACAATTCTCCAGGAACAATTTTCATCTTTATTAATGACCCTTTGAGAGCTATCCTCATACCCACCCCAAACTGTTCAATCTGTAAGAAGCATTTTCCACCAGATGCCATCATATCTGACCTTTCTAGCTTCCCAAATGATCCCCCAAGCCCTGCTTCCTCCCCTTTCCTCCCCTTCCCATGATGATCAAACATCCACTATAGAACATAAGTGGCATGGAGCCAGGTCAATGGTGTGCACTGTGGAAGCTGTTCTGACTGCTCGCTGCTGGCAGCCGCTGCTCAGGCTCAAAGCATTATAGCACTCTGGTACTTTCCCAAAGGTATTCTCAAAGGGCGCTGATGCATCTGGGTTCTCTTTCTACTGATCAACAGAACATACATTTTTAAGCATCAGATTAGACACAACTGTTTGGGTCATTTTATATGGTTTCTAAATTGAGAATGAATGCATCTCCATGTTCTGTGCCAGTGACTGACTGTCAGAGGCATTCACAATAGGGCTGATCAGGGGTAATTATGAGGTGGCTGCTTTGCCATGGCCCTCATGTGTTATAACTTGCTACATCCATTCTAAGAAAGGGAGATTCTGCCCAGCTAGTTCCTAATTTGCTCATCTATTTTGGCAAACAGAGGTATAGTCTTGTCTCTCTTAAAAAAAAAAAAAAAAAAAAAAGAATGAGCTTGTCCAAACAAAGCCTCAAAATAAACTGCAGGAATACCTGAGACTCAGAATGTGTAAGCTCACATACTCATTAGTCAGACACAGTCTCCGCCCTCTGAGCCTCAGTTTTCCTGTCTGCAAAATGGTCTAACACCTATTTCTCTCACCCTCATTATTGTTTGAATCCAATCAGGTGAGTGAATATGTGATTTGAAAATTATAATACACCACAAAACTATATTACTTATTTTGCATATATTTTATAAGTAACAATGCTTAGCTTTCTTATCTACATCTGAAAGTTTCCTGCCATTAAATATTAGGTATTTGTGCCAATTACATAGTCCCCTGCTGCCCACCACCACTAAATTTCAGTGTAAGTATGAATGAGAATGTGCTATATTTTGCCATGTGATGGATATATGGTAGGATGCAGTAGATACTCATGGAATTAGTTAATTGCTTAGTCCCACAAGCTTTTTCTGATGTGCCTGTGGTTACACAGTGGCCAGATTCATACTCCTTAGTTCTATGGTTCTTTCTACATAGTTTACAAAAAACAATGGGCCAACCAGCAGAGGGTCTGATGCTATGGAGTAAAGTGTTTTATTCACATTCTGCTTGGTTCACTTCATTTCTCCTCTATTCCCTGAGAGGCTTCTGAGGCTCCTCCACTGTTTTCTTGGAGAAAGGCTCAAGTGGGAGATGAGGAGCTCGAGCTCCTGGGGCTGAGACTAGAAGGGGTGTGGAAGCTGGTAGGGGAAAAGTGTACACACAGGACTTTGATCAGAAGACCTGGGATCGAATCGAGACTCTGACACTTTCTACTGAAGCTTCAATTTTCTCACATTAAAAAAAAGGAGTAATAAAAAGGTTATGTGATGAATAAGATAGTGCTATGGATTCTAATTATTTTCATATCATAAAAGATGCAAGAATCCCTGAAGTTAAAACATTGTTTTATTTGATCATGGAAGTATTAATATAAACATGACTGTGGTCCTTAAATGAGCAGCCATGTTCTTCTCCAATTCATTCTCTAAGGGCTTCTGGGAGCCAGACACAGTGTTGCCAATACTTTATCCTCACAGAGGCTTTCAGTCTGGCCCTGTTCTGGCTTTCGTTGGTGGTACATACTTAATCTTCTAATATTCCTTATCTTCCAGGTGTTCTGAGTTCTTTAGACTTATTTAAGGCTTTGTCAAAGTTCTGAGAGCCACCGTCTAAAAAGCTGAATGATGGTACACATATAACTAACGGGAGAACATATTCTGGGAAAATAAAACTTTTTAAAGTAGATTAGTTTCTCATCATACCATATGGTCCTACAAGTGATCAGATGCACTTCTATGTGCTGTTGATAGAAAAATAGAGTATATTACATATACTTTTAATTGTAAGGAATTACATCATTAAAGAATTTAGAAATAGAAATTGTCTCTTATTTGAGTTAGAAGGAGTATTGGGGGAAAATTAGAACATCACCATATGGCTAACCTTAATTCTAATTTGCATTTTAATGGAAACGAAGCTTTAAATGCCTCATTCTCTTCAGAGTCTTTGAGACCGTAAGCCTTTTGTGGGTCTCTCTAGCTTAAGCAAACCAGATTTCAGCTAACTGGCTTGCCAGAGAGTTCATACCACCTAAAAGCATTTAAGGTGAAAATGTTACATATTTATTTGTTAAGCCACGTCTCTGGGAATCCTTTAAACCCTGCTGCCAAGAGTACATACTTTTTTTGTAAAAAAAAAGTTTTTGGGCCAGGAGCAGTGGCTCATGTCTCTAATGCCAGCACTTTGGGAGGCCAAGGCAGGAGGATCGCTTGAAGCCAGGAGTTCGAGACCAGCCTGGTCAACAAAGTGAGCTGCATCTCTAAAAAACTTTAAAAATTAGCTAAGCATGTTGATTGCATGGGATCTATGATCCCAGATACACAGGAGGCTGAGACAGGATCCTGAGACAGGATCCCTTAAGCCTGAGCCATGTTTGCAGCACTGCACTCCAGCCTGGACAATAGAGTAAGACACTGTCTTCAAACAAAAAAAGAAAAAAGAGAAATGTTTTCTCTAATTTTAAAGGTAGTTTACACTCTTTGAAAAAGAAATATAAAACAATAGATTGTCTGGAATCTTAACATCCAAAGATAAGCACTGTATATTTTTCTACATCTGTTTCTATACACACATAAGCAATTATAATTTTTATTGTTTTTATACTTACAAAAATGAAATACCAGATTTCCTATTTGTGATCTCTGCATGTTCCCCTAAAGCATGTTGTGAATATCTTTTCCTGGTCACATATGTGGATTAACATCAAGATTCTTATTGGCTGCAATATTACACTATACGAATATGCCATGATTTATTCAACTTGCCTCCTGGTGGCATATATTTAGATTGTGACGGGATTCAGGACACACTACCTCAAGATATGACACCTTGGCATTTGAGAAAACTGCAGAGAAAGGAGGGTCTCTCTTTCTCCTGCCCTTCTGTCCTGGAGTAGGCCATAAAACCTAGAAAAAATTTTCTGACCTTCTCCTGAAGTAGGTCATAACAAGCTCATGTGAAAGGTGCCCACTCTATACCCACAGAAAAGGAACATTCTCATTTCTGAAGACACAGAAACACAAGGGAGAATCTAAACAAACAGGCCTTTCTACGTTCCCCCCAGTTTATTACCATTAGATCATACCTCCTTTGTCCAATCACATTTCTCCACAACAATCAACTCCTTCATCAAACTTACCATAAAAATATACAGGTTTCTTTGTCTGAAGCCTCCTGTATTGTATAAAACATATTAAATAAAACTGTATGGTTTTCTCTTGTTAATCTATATTATAGTGCCTCAGCCTTGAACCTAGTGATAAGTGAGGAAAAGAAATCTTTCATCCCCTACAACTGTTTCCAGCTTTTATCATTACAAACAATGTTATAATAAGCATCCTTGCATACCGATCTTTGAGTACCTTCTTAATAACATTAATTTTTAAAAATGGTACCCAATAATTTGATACATCTTTTTGAAGGAAACATTTTGGCATAACTGAAAAAAGAAAAAAAAGACAACTTTCAATTATTTAAAAGTTACTAAGTATGTCAAAGTAATTCAAGGATAGTCTTCAGCAAATAGTGCTGGGGAGAAAATGGATGTCTATGTACAAATAAATGAACCTCAATCTTCACTTTACCCTATAAAATAATTATCTCAAAATGAGTTCTAGATCTAAATTCTAGAATACTATAAAATTCTACAAGACAACATGACAAAATCTTTATGACTTTGGAATAAGCAGATTTCTTTGGTAGAATACAAAGCATGCAAACCATTTTAAAAATTGATAAATTGAATTTTATCAAAATTAAAAATGTCTCCCCTTCAAAAGACACCACTAAAAAAATAAAAGGCAAACCACAGACCAGGAAAAATACTAGCAGAAGATAAGTTCAATAAAGGAGATCAAGAATATGTAAAGAATTCTTATAACACAATAAGAAGATAATCTGTTAAAAATAAATGGTCAAATAATTTGAAGAGAAGGTCTCCAAAGATGTGGAGACCTTTGGTAAAAGGTCACCAAAGATGTGTAAATGACTTATAAGCCCATTAAAGATGCTCAACATCATAGTCATTAGGGAAATGAGAAGTGAAATCATAATGAAATACCACTACAAATCCACTAGGATAGCTAAAAGAAGAAATATTACCGTATTAGTCCATTCTCATGCTGCTATAAAGATACTACCTGAGACTGGGTAGTTTATAAAGGAAAGAGGTTTAATTGACTCACAGTTCTACGTGGCAGGGGAGGCCTCAGGAAGCTTACAGTCACAGTAGAAAGTGAAGGAGAAGCAAGGTACATCTTACATGGTGGCAGGAGAGGGAGCGTGTACAGGGGACTTTACCACTTTTAACTCATCTCTCACTAACACAAGAACGGCATGGGGGAAACGGCCCCCCACGATCCAATCACTCCTACCAGGTCCCTCCCTCAACACATGAGATGAGATTTGGGTGGGGACACGGAGCCAAACCATATCAATTACCATACAAAGTGTCGCTGAAACTGGGGTGTGGGAACTCCCACACTTTTCTGGTGGACATGTGAAATGTTCAGCCACTTTGGCAAAGAGTTTGCCTGTCGAAAGTCAAACTTATACTTACAACTTAGCATTCCCATTCCCAGGTATTTATCCAAGTGAAATGAAAATTTACGTCTGTGCAACAACTTGTACTTGAATGTTCATAGCAGCATTATTCATAATAGCCAAATATCCATCAACTGGTGAATAGATAAACAAATTGTAATATGATGAACTACTACTCAATAATAAAAAGGAATGAACTACTGATACATGCAACGACATGCAGAATCTCAAAGGAATTATGCTCAGTGAAAAAAGCCAGATGTAAGAACACATATCCTATGATTTCATTTATATGAAGTTCTACAAAAGGCAGAATTATAGTGAGAGTAAGCAGATCAGTGCTTCAAAGGGATGAGAACTGGCTGTAAAGGGATGAGGGACTTTCCTAGAGTGATGGAAATAGTCTATAGTTTGATGTGGCGATAGTGTATATGTTTCAAAACTCATCAAATTGTATACTTAAAACTGGTGAATTGTATTGAATGTAAATTATGCCTTAATTTAAATAAATCATGGAATTATAAACTATAATGTTTGCAAGAGATAGCCTTACCCCAGTCCTAAACTTCATCCCATCCATCATCTTGCAAGGAGAACCCCATTTTTTTGGTAAAAACAATTTTTAAAATTGTTCTGATCCATCAAACAAAAATGTTGTCCACATCAACAGGCTGTTTCAAATTGATCACAGGAAAGAGATTTGTTTCTTCCCAGCCTTGCCCAGGATAAAGTTTTGTCTTTGATTCTTAATCTGCCAAATATCTAAAAGCAGACTAAAAATTTGTCAATGCTCCAAATATTTAGAACAACTTAAATGTTTGGTAAAACATGGAGTGAATAGCTGAACATTTGATTGAGTTTTTCATTTTTCATCCAGGTGTTCAGATGCAAAATGAACATAAGAACAATGAAGTGGATGGGCAGATTTCCAAGGCAGCTGGAAGTAAATGGGACAACTGTATGACCTAAAGATGTAAATCCAAAATTTCACATTCAAAGCAAGTCAGGAGGTAAAACTACACCATGGAGACGTGAGGGAGATTGTCAATAAGACTTTCATGCCTCAGAATTTGATGATGATGGTGATGATGAGGGTGATTGATAACAATTGCAGCAGCAATTATTTCTTGAGTGCTTACTAAGTATCAGGCTCTGTATTGAGCCATTTACATACATTATCTTATTTATTCTTCACAATAGCCACGTGAATGAAGTACTGTTGATAGCCCTGCTTGACTGTGGAGAAAACTGAAATGTAATGAGTTCAGGAATCCCCCCCAATTTTGCACAAGTAGTAAATGTTGGACAAAAGGATCTAATCCTAGAAAACGATTCAGAGAGAAACACAGAGTGCAAGGGGAACAGAACATGAACTAAGTTTGTTGAAAGCAGCAGATTGGAGAGTTGGGGCAGACACACGAGGCCCACAGCTGAGGGGAGGCAACAGTGTTGAGGTAGGGTGAAGGGAGCAACATGATAGCCACAGAAATCATTAGAGAACCATAGTAGATCCAACTTTTGTGGCCAAAAGTACTTCAGTTTCCACTATTCTGTTGTTAAGGGATGTTAGAAAGCACTTTATTTTCATCTAAAATAGACTAACAGGAAAAGTATTCCAGTTTTCCCTTATCTCATTATAAGCTTTAAGATGATTATTTTCTTCCTCATAACTTCTGTCAAAACTTAATTTTGTCCTAGAGGGTCTCTCTCCCACAAAATCTGGACCCATGGCAGGATGAAGTCCTCTTGTCCTGCCACTCTGTGCGGGGAGCAGTGTCTCTGAGGTGCCAAGACCAGAAGATGCCATTTTGGTCCTATAGACAAAACCAAGAAGTTTGAATGGATCAACATTTTCTAATTAAGTCCTGATTCATTGATTTAAGTATTTAAAAATTAGTCAAGTTTTGTGTCATTCTGTCAATCTAAAATGGCTTTGTTCTTTTTCTGGGAAAACAACTCTTTAAAAATTGTAAGATCTCACGTTTATTGAGCATTTACCATGTAGCACATAATTTGCCTAGCACTTCATATGCATTGTCACATATGAGTTTCATGATACTATTATCCTAAATTTGCAGGCACCGAAACCGAGAGTAAAAAAAAATTTCAAGGGACCCATGGTAAAGGCATGGCTGAAGCCAGCAACTCTCTGACTCCAAAGCCCTTGCTCTTCACCTCTTCTCCTTCCTGACTTTTCCTTTGGAACCAGACTGAGGCGAGTTAGATGGTTAAAAGACCCAAGTTTCTGGCCTGCCTGTGTGTCTTTGTGAGTAGAAACCTGAGCCTCACAGAAGCTGGCTATGTATCTTACCAATGGAGGACTCAAGGATGTTTGCAAGCACAGCTTTCTTCCGGGAGTGGTCATCACACAGCAGCCCAACGCACCAGGTTGCCCCCTCTTGCATTATTTATGGGTGTTCATAGAGGATTCAATAATTGCAACATGTGCTACGGGAGTGTTGCAATGCATTGGCAACAAGTTCTTAGCTTTTAGTTAAGACAGTCAATTCCAAGGAGTTTTCATGGAGCTAGTCAAGATAGAAAGGCAATGACTAAGGTCAAAACCAACAGTGGACTCAGGAAGAAATGGTGGTACTGCTCTTGACAGATGGCTGTTGCCTTTTACCTAGGTACTTCCCATACCACTGGGATTGTTGGCTTATTTTTTAAAAGATATTAAAAATATAACAAGGAGGAGAAGGACCTAAAAGGAAAGGATTTCTCTAAGAACTATCTCCAACTTTATTTTATTGTAGGAAGCATTGTTAGTAATCCATGCTGTAAGGAAATCAGGAGAGTAGTTACTGCTGGGAGGGGTCCCAACTGGACCGAAGCACAGTTGCACACCTAGGTGCACTAATATTCTGTCTCCTAACCTGGGTGCTAGTTACACACACAGGTATGTTCAGTTTGAAACTTCATGGAGCTGTGTACCTATGATATATACATTTGTCTGTATGTATATTACGCCTCCATAAAAAGTAAAAGAAGAAACATTGCAGACGAAGATGACCAATTAAGAACTTCACCCTCTTTAAATCTGGAGCACAAAACTTTGCAAGAAGCGTAAGTTAAAACTTACCTGTGATGCAGACCCAGGTATCTATGGCTCTGCTAAAGACCTCAGCAATGGTCACTGTCATGGGTTCCTTTTGGTGACCCCCTGTGAGCAGATCTCTCTTTAAGGCTTTGGACACCTCCAGTGGAGAAAGAGGAAAGGAGGCAGAGCAGAGGTCAATTCACTCTGACTCCGACCTCCCGCAGAGACCAGACTGTTGGTTCCTGCTCATTTGCCACACTTCGTATCTGATTTTAGTGACTGTCAGCACTGACATACCTATCACAGATGCCTGCCTGGCCTAACAGAAAAGACTAGATGGTTGTCTGCCCTCAGCAGAGGGATTCCCAAGAGGCAGCTCATACCACATGCACAAGTCTTCTTAAGCTCAGGATCTCCTGAGTTTTAGTTAGAGAAAGTCTAGGAATAGGGTATATTTATGAATTTATTTTGTAGTAGTTATAAATAAGTACCCTATGTTAAATTAAGTTTAGCCTAAAGCTGCCCCCTTACATATTTTAAGTTTGGCCTAAAGATTTCCAGATAGTGAACTGAAACCTAACTGGATGTATAAACAGACTATAAACGACTTTCGTACAAATCATTGAGTTTCAGCCAATCACATGTGGCCAAGTGTTCAAACCACATTCAAACAAGACAAACACCCGGCTATAACCAATCCAGCTGTTTCGGTACCTTGTTTCCATTTTCTGTCTGTCACTTTTCTTTTTCTGTCCATAAATTTTCTTAGACCATGTGGCAGTGCTGGAGTCTCTCTGAACCTGTTCTAGTTTGGGGGCTGCACAATTCACAAATTGTTCTTTGTTCAATTAAACTCTGTCATATCAAATTTGTCTAAGGTTTTTCTTCTAACACCTAAAAATTGTTTCCAAAGAGAAAAAATATTTTTTTCTTCCTCAAATCTCAGGTTCACCAAACTCCTCACAAATTTATATCAGACAAGATGCTTTGTGCTGGAAAGAAACAGGTTGACACTCAGTGAGACACAGGAAAAGTCAACCAGCACACTCCCTACTTCCAAGAATGTAAGTGGTGAAGGGGATGGAAGTGTTCTGGCAAATGAAACAAGATTCATCAGATATTGATCAATCAATATTGAAGCTGGAGCATAGGTACATGGGGATTTATAATACTCTTCTTTCTAACTTACATAGTTTTGAAATTTTCCGTGATTCTAGAAGTTTTAACAAGACGACAAGACATTTAAGGTGAGTGCCAGATGGCCAGTATGGGTGATTAAATCTAATACGATCAAATTCACAAATGAAGACAAATGTTCAGGTTATAAAAGAAACTGTCTTTTGATTGAGGATGAGTCCTTCTCATTATCAACAGGGTTTGGCATTAAACAGGAAGTCCTAGAGGTGAGGGATTTTTCTCCTGTCAAGTGCTCATTTTGTAAAGCTATTCCACCTGGTGTAGTAGACAATACGTGGGCTTTGGAGTCAGGTTGACCTTGGTTTGAATACTAACTCCATTGTTTACTGGCTATATAATCTCAGAAGCAATATTTAACTTTCCAAAACTCAGTTTCCTCAACTCCAAAACACAGAATTGTGCCGTGAACTAAATGTGTTAAAGTGCTAAATACAGTGCCTAGATTATAGAGGGTGTTTACTTTTTAGCAATGTTGCATTAATATTACCAACATCATTGAAACAAAGACTATGCATATGGTATAAATTACATGGATGCTTAATCTGTTATTTTCCTGAGGTATTAGCATTCCCTTCCATGATCTCTGATAGTAGTAATATTTATCAGCTTAAGATTTACCAAGAATCTGTATGATTTTAGTGATTTGAGCCATTAAGCTAATTGAGTCATGTTGTAGAATTCTCTCTCTAGATCACATTCACTTTCTTTCAGCTGATATGTTGTAATGCCTAGAAGGTCATCTTTGACATCCTAATCACAAAGTTAAAGGCCTTTTCCTGTTTCTCCTGCTCTTTGATTCTTCTACAGCCAATGGGCTATTGGCCACTCTTCCTTCTTGAAATTATACTCTTTTATTTTCTGACAGGATGCGGTGTTGTCCTGGTTCTCTTCCCACCTCTTGACAGCCTGTTTCTTTTTCTTCATTAGCTCCTTCTTTACCTACCTTTTAAAAATGAGAAATTCTTTAGTTCAATCTTTGGCTCTGGCTTTCCTAGGATATACCCTCTCCTCTTACTTCCAACATCTCCTCCATGCAGATGACTCCTGAAACTCCACCCAAAACCTCACTGACAATCAAAACAACAAAGCAATGAACATTTTACTTGATCACTGAACCTTCACCAAAACCTCAACATCTAGATCTAAGTTTCTCATCTGAGCTCAAAACTGTGTTTCTCTACAGATTCCTCCATTATTCCAATCTTTTAGGACTGAAATCTCAACTTTATGTCTTCCCTTTCCTCTATGGAAATTATCTAAGTAGTGACCACTAGAGTTCGGATGTGGTTCGTTTGTCCCCACCAACCCTCATGATTAAATTTCATTCCCAGTGTAGCAGTGTTAGGAGGTGAGGCCTAATGAGAGGGGTTTGAGTCATAGGGGTGGATCCCTCATGAATAGATTAATGCCTTCCCTGGGGTTGGCGGTTCTGAGTGAGTTTTCATTCTATTAGTTTCCACAAGAGTTGGTTGTTAAAAAGGAACTGGCACCTTCTCTCTCCCTCTCACTTCCTCTTGCCATGTGATCTTTACAGGAGCTGGCTCCCCTTCACCTTTTGCCATGAGTGGAAACTTCTGAGAACTTCACCAGAAGACAACCAGAGTTTGGTGTCATGCTTCTTGTATAGCCTGCAAAACAGTGAGCTAAATAAATTCTTTCCCTTTATAAATTACCCAGCCTCAGGTATTTCTCTATAGCAACACAAAATAGACTGAGAGTGTGACCAAGTCTTGTTGATTCTTATTTCACTGTGCTTGGTGTATTCCTATTGACAACAAGCTAAATCAGACTCTTTTACCTTTCCTAGGATTGCTGCAAAGGCCCCTAATGGTTTCCTCAATTTCAACATCAGTTACCTCCATTCTATACCTCACATCTATGTCAAACTACCCCTCCCCAAAACACTGTCAGACCATGCCACTCTGCTACTCAGAAGCCTTCCAGGACTCTTCATTGCTTACTGGATTGTATCTAAAACCTTCAGCTCAGAGTTCAAGAGCCTCCACAATGGGCCTCAATATACTTTTACTACCTCCCCTTCCCTCAACTTGTCTACATAAAATAACAACTCCAGATAAACTTATTTACTCATTCTCTTCCAAATATACTTTGATCCTTCCATTCATCTTTCTTTTTCTTAGACTACTTTCCCCACCAAAACTGCCTTCCTAACCTAATCCTAACTCCCAAATGGGACCAAGGTCAGATCTCACTTCTTTAGTAATGATGTTCCTCATTCCCTAAGTTGAACTAATCACTCCTTTCAAAAAATTTTCCACAATTATTATTCAGATAATACATTTGGTAATTAACCACTTACTGCCTACTGACATCTTTTCCATGATTGCTTGCCACTATTAAGTGCTTTATTGTTATTTGTTTTCATATTTGTAAATCTTGTATCTCCAACTTGATTGTTTACCTCTTCTTTTAAAAGGGGCAAGCCTATCCTCTTTGTATCTCACAAACCATTTAAGAGTAACTTGTACCATGTATTAACTTTTTGTCCAAATAATTTTAGAAATGCTTACCTCCAATAGTTAGGACCTATTCAGAGTCATCACTGCATATTCTTTCAGTCAATATGTCTTCATGATGGTTCTCAGAGCTTTGAGAAAGCATGCATCTCTAAAATGTGTGGTATTCTGTCATGGTTTGTCCTGGATCCTTCCTCCTGGCTTCATGTACTGCTTACTATATGGCAGATTTGGCCTTTAACTCTACCATTAAACCAACTGAATGTGATTTCTAAACATAGAGAGTAGACAACTAGATTAGTTATGCTGTAGTAATGTGAACTAAGAATTTTCTTCTCCCTACCCTACACAGATCTTACTCAATAAAATTGTTTTTTAAAATGTGGGCTTGATTACTCACTGTTATTTTCATCTAGTATTATTTTAAATATTCAAGTGTTTTGAAAAGAAATGAATGTGATATGTTCATTGAGCTATTTGTAAGAAGCTAGATATCTGCAAATTGTGAAATACAGACAACTAGCAATTATCCTCATACAGATCCAGGCTTTTCCTGATGACTAGTGATCTGTGGTCTGTTGCCAACCAGTTGTCTTCTTCCTCCAGCTCACACCCAACCTACTTTACCCAACCACACTGAAAATAAATGTTCACTTGGTCCAATCTACTAATATTAATCTAACACAGGCTGAAAAATAAATACCTTATGTGCCAATCTCCATTGATTTGCACCAGCTGCCTGGATTGCAGTGATGCAAAGAATTCTAAAGCTATATCCAGATTCATCAGGAAGGGCCTGTTTGTGAGTCTGCTATGAGCACAAGACAAGATGTGTTGGCACTTGAACCATGAATTTGCAATCTCCAGCCAAAGCAAAACTTACAATGTGGAGTTTCCTGCAGGGACCAAAGTAAAACTACCCCTTTGCCCTCTGAAGTTTCACTGAAAACTCAGCTGACAAAAAGAAGATTAATAGGAGAAAAGGCATACAAAATTTTATTGTAATGTACATAGCATGGGGGATCACCAGAGAATGATAGAAGTGATATACCCTTTTCCATAGGGGAGGAAGGAGATGGGAAGTGTAGACATTTCTTTTAAGGAGCAGTAAGTCATTAGGGAAAAATAATGGACCTGGGAGGTGGGAGGCAGACATTATGGGAAGGTGAGGGGTGGAAATGCACAGGAACAAAGGTCATCTTGTTATGCAAATTGAGTCCCACAGGTAATCTCTTGGAGTTGCTCTCAGAAGAATAGATGAAAAGACTGTCTTGGCAGGGTGAAGATCCCCAGTCTCTTCTCTTCTCTTCTCAGGTGATTAATCTTTCCTGGTTATTTGATGATGTCCCTAAGGAAAGCATTTAAGATAATTGCATTTCTTTTGGAAAGAAGCTTTTTTGATCACATAAAGAAATTCTAGGAAGAGTCCCTTCTTGTGCTTAAGAGACAAGACAAAGGTAGAGGTAGCTTCTAGCTTTTTTGCAAAGTATTGGCTTTTCAGGCACCTATGCTCCTCAGCACATCACAGCATCAGCCTTTGGGACATCATTTTCTGGGCCCCAACATTCCCAAAGGCAAAGATTCTGTTTTATTCATCTCTACACATCTTCCTCTCTTCCCCTTGTACTGAGTCATGGCAGATACAGCCTGCCATGAAGTTGGCACCATTAGAGAAAGTATGGTTGCTTAGCTATATCTGTGCCTATAGTGAACGTGTGTACTCTTAGTCACACCCAGTATCTACTTCCACTTCTTATGGAAACAGTCCCCATCTTCATTTAGAAATCCATTCATCTCCTCTTTTCACTCTATGTGGTCCCAGGGAGATGACCATAACACAAGCTCATTGTGACATGTGATTCAGACCACCCAACATGATTATTACATTTTTCAATAACTGGCTTAGAAAGGACATTGAACCCTATAGGCACAATGAGATACCTTAGAGTTTTCTTCAGAGGTGTTTGTGAGGGAAACAATCACTCTTCTTGCTTGCCGGATTTGAAACTAAGAACTATTTTGCTGTCACATGGAGTGGAGACTTTTAAGCTTACCAAAAAAAAAAAAAAAATGATTAAGTCAAAATATGATAACAATAGTTGTGATTAACTAACCTAAGCCCCCAAATCTATCATTCCTGAAGCCCTGCATACCTTTCGTTAATAAATTCCCTTTTCTGCTTAAGCCTTTTTGAGTTTTCTGTCACTTATTATTGACACAGACTCCCTGAGACAAAGCTTTATAAGGACCTTCTTTGACTCCTATCAACTACAAAAACAATATCTAATAAAAAACATGAGAAACGGCTGTGTGGGTGGTATTTATGCTGATGTTAGGAAAGCTCATACCCCAGCAGTAGAAAACATAGCAATTCAAAAGCACATGTTCTGGGAAGTGACTGCTAGCTGGGTCTGTTTTTTGTTTTATATCATTGCTCTCTTCTATGAGTACCAATAATTGAGACTAGGTTATATACTTTATAAGTGCTTCAACAGCAGTGCAACTGGGCCAGGACGGGAAGTTTGGCAGCTGAGTCACCTGTGAGGATAGCGTGTTGCAGGAAATCTCCAAATCAAGGAGATATGCCTTCCCAAGAAGAGGTGGACCTGGACCAGGCAGCTGTGGAAAAAGTTGGTTTCTAGCCACAGGCTTTTTCTGTAGGCAAATTAAACCAGCCTAGGTTTCCAATCTAGGCACAGAACAGGCACTCCAGTCTCAGACACCTTGATCCTTTCCATAGAGGACAAAGAGGTAATGGGGAGAGGCGATAGCCTACTCATTCAAGAAGGTAGTTCTCAGGATGAAAGTTCATCACAAATGTGTGTGTCCTCTCAATTTTGGCAGCTTTGTTGCATGACTTGAATACTGGATCATGTCAGAACATTACCTAGAGGAATATGCCCACTGCTTAGTGAGTATCTTTGACATTATTAACCTTGAGTAACTTCAGGAAACAGTAGAGTCTTGGCCATAATGATTCTCTTCATCTTAGGTTGATATTTTTTCCAACTACAAATAGTAGCTTCCCGCTTCCCCAGATCAGACTCAGAGGGTGCCTTAAACGTCAATGCTGAAATACTCATTTCAGCTCCAGGAAAATAAGTCTGTTGTGTCTCAAAAGAATTGTTCTCTGAGGCAAAACTATCTTTTGCTGCAACGCCCCCACAAAAGCCTGCAGGAAAGGGTCACACAAGTATCTACAAAGGAAAGATCAGCAAAGATTTCCTTTCTTCTCTCTCCCTTTTTTTTCCCTTTAGCTCTGAGCTATGAACATGCTTAAAAGTCCAAGTGATGAGATCAATTCTGAATGGTCCTTTTTCTTCAGGATAAGTTCAAAGGTATCAAAAGTCAGCCTTTAAGGCTGAAGGAAAAATGCTTTCTACTTTGCCGCCAAAAAGTTTAAAGTCTGGGGGCTTCATAGAAATTCCAAGGTGAGAACCAGGAGGGAAGTCATAGATTGTTCCCCGAAATTGGAGGATATGGCTTTTTTTTTTTTTTTTTTTTTTTTTTGTAGGCAAATCAAATCCACACAGCTGTGCCTTTAGAACAATAGACACACCTAGATGATCACACCAGGATGCTAAGAAAATGTCCCCATGAGACAAACAGTGAGCATTCTGACATCATATACACTGATTGGCTTTTTAAATTCTGAGGCCTTTTCACACAGATTTTACCCAGATAAAAATGCAAGCATCTGAACCATATGCTTAAGTGTTTTCTCTGTACCGCTGGCTGGAGCAGCTGGCAAAACATGATGTCGGACTGCTAAAACTGTTCTGACAAAAGCACTTTAGTGGGGTCTGCAGGACAGGGTCTGAAAGATGTCAGAATTTTTAAAAGGTACTAATTGCTCAAAGGATGAAGCAATCTCTCTGAAAACTAACCCAGCATTTTAATAGAACCCAGAACAATACTGAGAGAATCTCAGAGGGAAAATCTGCTTGTTTTCTAACTCCTGCTGATAAAGAGGAAAAACATAACCACTAAGGACAGGGCAATGTGGATGAATGTACTGGCTTTTCAGGCACCTATGAATCCTTCAAGAGCTGTACCCAAAACTTTAGCAACTGAGCAAGAAACAAAAGAGCAGAAGCCTATTACCAAAGCACTGTTGGAAATAAGGCTCGTTGGCCTCTGTGCAAACCTCTGATGTCTGTCAGTTCAATCCTTCCAACAGCTCATGCAGAGGTCGGCCAGGAAGACGGTGAGGGGACTCTGGCCAAGGGATGTGGAAGAATGTCCTGTCCTCACAGTCAGGCCCATTAAGACTCCAGGGAGAGCTCAAAACCCACAACAGATCTCTGACCCAGTTATTTGGCTCATGCAAACAATGGCCGTCTGATAGGAATTTATCAAACCTATGAAATCTTACATTACTAGGCAGTAAAACCAAGTAAGGACTAAAAAAACCAAATGCCATCTGAATCAGTCAGGACTTGGGGACATGGGTCCTCATCGTGATGTTTTACATAGCCACAGTGCGTTTCTACATCAGAGGAGCTCACAGATTCTGGGCTCCTGATAACCATTTCTCAATCCTGTGAATGTAAACCAAAACTAAAATTCTAAGTTCCTCAACCATCTGAATGGACCCATCTTCTCAGCCAGAGGCATTCCAAAATTAACCTAAAAAACTAGCTCAGGCATTCCAAAATTAACCTAAAAAACTAGCTCAGGCCATGATGGGGAGGGGGAGCTGGACATGCCTCATTATACCCTCCTTCTTGTTGGAATTCAAGCACAGCTGACCAGCTTTTAACATCAACACGGAGACCTTAAGATTGACAGAATAGACTTTTAAGCCTAATAAGAAACATTTACCATCTATTCTCTCTGAAGCCTGCTGCTGGAGGCTTCTTCTGCATGATAAAACCTTGGTCTTCATGACCCCTTTATAACCGAGACATTCTTTCTATAACCCAGACATTCCAGGTCCTTAGATAATAACTCTTTCAACCAATTGCCAATCAAAAAATCTTTGAATCCAGCCAGGCGTGGTGGCTCACACCTGTAATCCTAGCACTTTGGGAAGCCAAGGCAGGCAGGTTGCCTGAGCTCAGGAGTTCAAGGCGAGCCTGGGCAACACTATGAAACCCCATCTCTGTTAAAAATACAAAAAAAATTAGCCAGGTATGGTGGAGTGCACCTGTAGTCCCAGTTACCCAGGAGGCTGGAACAGGAGAATTACCTGAACCCAGGAGGTGGAGGTTGCAGTGAGCTGAGATTGTGCCACTGCACTCCAGCCTGGGTGACAGAGCAAGACTTTCTCAGAAAAAAAAAAAAAATCTTTGAATCCATCTATGACTTGGAAATACCCCCCAACCTCAACTCCCAATCCCGCTGCCCTCCACTTCCAGTTCTCCCACCTTTCCAGACCAAACCAATGTATATCTTACATGTATTCATTTGATGTCTTATATCTCCCTAAAATGTGTAAAACCAAGCTGCAGCCCAACCACCTTTGGACACATATTCTCAGGATCTCCTGGGGCTGTGTCACGCGGGCCATTGGTCACTTACATTTGGCTCAGAATAAATCTCCTCAAATATTTTATAGAGTTTGACAGGTTTTTTTTTTGACACCTATTTTATCAACAGAGTTAGGAACTTGAAGATGAATAAATAATTCAATATCTAACATACACAAATACATCACAGTAGGATCCTTGGCTCATGATCCCCATTGCCAATGGCATTTTCAATAAGAACAGATGAACTAAATCAAGCAAAGAAAGATGGTTCCAGGATAGCCATTCTATTCTCTAAATGAGCAATTAATATATTACTGCTGTCTGAAAAAATATGATCTAAATAAATAACAGCATAAAACATATCCCAGGTTATTCAGTATACACACAAAACACATTAGTCTCTGATGATACATTCAGAAATTGAGTATAAAATATTGTGTGGAAATGAGGACACTCTCATAGCAATGAAGAAGAATAATGGTTTTACAAAATACAGCAGTGAGCCCAGCATCCCATTACCCTCCCCTCAGTCCCCTTCCTCTCTGCCTTTTCCTTCCGCCTGAGACAGCAATGCACAACCGAGGGAGTCGCCTGAGATGACTAAACGGAGGGCATGACTTCTGCAGATTAATCACAGCTCTGTGGCCTACTGCTCCCTCAGAACTCAATCAGAACTCAGGAGACAGTCGCTCTCAGATGGTAATAGCCTCGTTACTGAGGTTATAAAGGCAGCAACGTGTCTTCTCTGAAAGATAAAGCAGTATTATCCACATTTTATTCGGTAAATTTAATCCCTTTGAGCTTATTTACCATCTTGAAGATGGTGCTATTCTCTGTGAGCAGAAGTTTCAAAATGAGATTATGCTAATAACTCATCCTTGTGTTTCACTAGCTTAGCACACAGGGATGACTAGTGACATGGTATCTACACAGAGGATGCTCTCTCCTGTCTCCAGAATATGCTGGCATTCAGTCTTCTGCTTAGCTGGAATTTTTAGTTTTGGGGTCTTTTGATATTTGCTTAGGGAGTGAGGGAATATTATTATTACCTTGACGTTACATACCTTGGAGGTTTTAGAACTTCTGGCTCATGTATCATTTATTGAGCACCTACTTCATACCAGACCCTGTGCTTAGTTCATGCACATGAATTATCCCAACAATTGTCTCTTGAGATGGATATCATATCTCTCCATTATGCAAACTGATATGTCAAGAAGTTAAGCTTCTTGTCCTAGCTAAAAGAAATAGTAATGATTTTTAAATTGGAAGCTAAATATGCATCTATTGACTATCTCAGAATCCCCTCCCCAGGACTGTAGCTTTGCCCAACCATCAGAACCAGGAAGAAGCTGCCACTGGGTCTGTGAACTGTAGCCACACAAACATGTCTGCAATATTCCTACCTACACAAAATGTGAATGTGTCAGCATTTGCCCAGCTTCTTAATAAGGTGCCTGCCATTCTTCCCAGTCACTGGGAGCCCAAGAACAGCAGGAGCATTTATTTCTTCCTCTGCATGTGAAAACCTACAACTCAACCTCAGTACATAACCCATGGCTAGTAAGGTGGACAAAAGAAGTACCTAGAGCCTACCAAAATAAGAAACATGCAAATGGTATGTGAACCATCCAGTGTTACCAGCTCTCCGGTCAACCCAGTGCTGACTTTCCTACTTGGCCTCTTGGGAAAGAGATAATGATCAAAGTAAACAATTTTACCACACGTTAGAAAGTTCTAGGTATGGGATAGTTAAATTCAGGGAGAATACAGCCATAAATTAATACTTTTTTTGATTATTTATGGACATATATGGTCCGGTTAATGCAGAGAATTAGAATATGAAAATAACCATATTGAAGAATATTAGTCCTCAATGTGAAGACAAGCTGATCTCATCACCACCTCTGGCCACCTACATTTCTCTTATTGCAGCTAATCAGTATGGCCCACCATAGTGGGAATAATTATGATTACATAACTATGTATCTGAAATTTTATCAGGTTAGAATCTGCTCAGCCTTTTCCCAAATCCATGTCTCCCAATTTTGCTATCCATGTGGTCCACAAGAAATCACTGTTCTTCCAAGAACTGGTACAGAGATAGTCAAAGGTCACCAAGGGTCACCAAGTCATACTGCAGTTCTCATACTTTTCCACCAGAATCTCTTGAGGGCAGAGGGAGCCAATACATCACTTGGAGGGTGAGTCTAAAGGCCTTCAACAAGTGAATGGCTTCTTCAAAGTTTCATGCTTAAAACTTGTGATAATCTTTCATTTTTGCCCATAAGTCCACATATTTCAATATAAAAATAATCTTTTATATTACGTACTTCGAGCTGAAGCTTTAAGAATGTATCCTATGAATCTAGTATTTCAAGTGCTGCCTTACATTTTGAGGGTAGAAATATGGAATCTAATGTCCTCAGTTCTTAAAAATCAGAGCAAAGAGTAGGAGAGAGAGGAAATGGATGAAAAGAAGCCATCTGGTCAACTGAATGGCAGAGCTAAATTTATTGTAAATTGATAATAAGAACAAACTCCAGCTTGCTCTATTTTAAAGAAGACTATGCAAATATCTGTGCATTGTCTCCCAGTTACACGGGCAGTATAGGCACCATTTCACAGCAAGGAGCACTTGTCACAGGACTACTGAATGGCTCATTTCCCAGGCAGGGCTGCTGGTCTGCAACCAGGAAGCTAACTCATGGGAATGTTTGTGCACTGACCCAGCCTGGAATTCCCCAGAGAACCTTCCCAGTCTCTCGTTCCCTCCTCAGCAGTGAGGTGAGGAGGTGAGCCTCCCCGTGGGGTTCTCAGGCACCATGTCTCAGCTGCCCTTAGCTTGACAGGCTAGTTTTCCCCCCAAATTGGAGTCTTCATAGGGAACGGGCCCCAAAGTGTAGTAGAAGTGGCTGCCATGGTGAGGTCCTGTTACACACGCTTCGGGCTGTTGCCACCAGGCCTTATCTGGCCATCTGTGCATATCTATGAGGACAGTTGCCATGGCACCAGGCTGTGGGCAGTGAGAGAGGTGCTGGAAGGGAATTCAGAGCCTAAATAACTCTGGGGTGAGTAACAGAAAGCGAGGAGGCAGAACAGGGAGGGGTAAGGAAGGTGCTAGAAGTTCTATGAGATCATGTCACAGGTAGTGCTGCTCCCTAAAGCTCTCTCAGAAAGAGCCACCAGTCTCCTTCCCTCACCAGACCTCCTTGGGCCATCATGGCTGCCTTGGGCTCTCAGCTGAGGCCACATGTTTGCCCTTGTCTTGTACCCTTCCATTTGCCATGGCCTCCAAGCCTGTCTTCCCCTCCAGCCTCACCAGTATACCACCCACCATATCCTCTCCTTTCTGCTTTCAAAACCTGCTCTAGGAATATTCTCTGGAGATCCTGAAAGATTCCTTAATGCACTCATCTTGGCTCTCATGTCTATACAAGGATAAAATAGATATATGTATATCTGTGTAAGGTGTTCTAGTTGTAAGCAGCAAGCCAGACCTGGAAATAAAAAATCAAAACAGAGTAAAACACTGAATCTAACAAGAATTAAGGGAAAAACAATGTCTACAGTTTTCAAGTAAAGGAGGAAAGAATCTGCATGGGAGTGGAACCTCTGTTCCCTCCAGAATACTGGGGACCAAGGGTAGGGAAGGTTGCAATATCTTCTGGTATGAGGAAAAAAATCCAAAAAAAGGAAAGAGAGGCAACAGAAAAAGGAACAGAGAAAAAAGGAAAAAGGGAGCTAACTCAAGAGCAGGGGAAAGCAAGGTCACTTTATAGGCAGAGAGGCAATATTTTGAGTGATTTTGGAACAAAAAAACCTTCAGACTTTGCCCACAACAGAATCTAAAGAGACTGAAAGTGCGACTTGAGTACAGAATAAACAACTGGGTTTTGAATGTTCTCCTCTGGGAGCTGGGCAGAGGAACTGGAGCTCGGAGCCCAGGATGGCGATGATGACTAATATTTATATGGTGCATACTATATGTAGACACTCTTCTCTGTGGATCCCATGTTTTAATCCCCTTAATGCTCACAGCAACTCTCTGAGAAGGCAATATGACTCTCCCCGACTATAGTTGTGAAACCTGGCCCCAGAGAGGGCAAACAGCTTGCCCAAGGTCACACAGCTAGTAAGTGGGGCACCGAGGATTTGAACACAGGTGGTCTGACCCTGAGCCCAGCCCTCTTTACCACTACCCAGTAGCGTGCGTTCATAGTTATTCTCAGTAATCGTTTCCCAAAAGCAAAGCTACAAGTTTAATAAAAGAAAGAAATGGGTGCAGACAAATTTCAAGCAGGCTTTAGAAAAGCAACCTGTAAATGTGGGAGGGCTGGATAATTAACGATGCTCCACCACACAGGAGAATGAGCAGGAGTCTCAGAGAAATCCCTGGCTTAGAACCTCTGACTTTCCTTTGTTCTTCAGTTGGTTCTGATAATTGAGTAGGTAGAGGAAAGGTCTCCTAAGGGTATCATTGTCTCACAGCCCCACTGCTGCTTAAAAAGCCCCAGGCTTGAGTTTCTAAGTGTCCTTCAGTCTTCTTTAAAGACTTAAACTGGAGCCAGATGTGATAGCATGTGCCTGTAATCCCAGCTACTCAGGAGGCTGAGGCAGGAGGATCGCTTGAGCCCTGGAGTTCTGGGCTGTAGTGCACTATGTGGATTGACTGTCCACACTCAGTTTGGCATCAGTATGGTGACCTCCTGGGAGCAAGGGACCACCAGATTGCCTAAAGATGGCTGAAATTATCCAGGTCGAAAATGGAGCAGGTCAAAACTTCTGTGCTGATCAGTAACAGCATTGTGTCTGTGAATAACCACTGCACTCAAGCCTGGGCAACATAGCGAGACCCTGGTCTCTTAGTAAAACAAAACCCTCAAACTGGAGCTGGAGACGAAAAAAAAAAAAAAAAAAAACCCACTCTATTGTAACAACTTAAAGAGTTGTTGACTAAGGATAAAGTACTCAAGTAGAACAATATCAGGAATCATCCAGACACAAAATACACAAAATACACTGGGGTATTCTTCTTAGGCTTTCTGACATCACACCCTCTATGTATCTTTTCTTCTTCCCCCTGGCCTTGAGGAGAAATTGCTGGGAGAAAGTTGCCACCAGAATCTCTGGCCAAAGACCTATCTTTTTTCTATTCCACAGCAGTCTAGGGGTATAGCATTTGGCATCCTCAGCTTTTCATCATCTTTGAGGGGCCTTAGAAGCTACTGTGTACTTAGATTGCTTATTAAGTGTCTACAGCAGTTCTACAGATGTAAGTTCCTTGCTGGAAAAAAAATTTTTTCCTTATACTGAACCAAGCCTGTTGGTGTAAATGAAACCTCAGGGAAAAAAAAACAAAGAAAACATTCTTGTTCATTGTTATAGCTTTGCCTTTCTAGATGCTGCCATGTGACCAAGTCGGACAGGTGGGAATCACTAACCATCTATCTAAGAGAGGAGTGATAGGTATACTTCAGCCTCAGGTTTCAAACCTTGGATTTCAGAGTTTCTGTAAATGGAGAGAGGCATTGTTTCTGATGAGTGTCTCTGATAAACCCACTTGGGAGGAAATAAAATCTTGTTACATGACTGGCTTTCCTTTTTAGTTTTGCTTTTTCCCTTCCTCTTGGTAGCACTGATTCTGGGGGGAACATGCTGTTTTCACTGGGTGTTTATGAAGAAATATTTTGTGTTATAAAATCAATTCAGTGAGGAGTGGTTCTCAACTGTGACATCAGGACTCACTGATGAGTCTCAATATGTCATAGGGAGTATCACAAATAAGTCGTTACTCATCATAGAATACCAAGTTGTCAGAATGAGTTCCATCACAAAAGACAAACTACAGCTAACTCAATATTCTCACCATTTCAAAGTCATTCATAAACTCATGTATTCCAGTGTGTTTTCTTAAATGACAGAAAAAGAGACAGAATTACAGCCAGTGAGTGGAACGATATACCCTCAAAATACAACCATGGGCCACCTCACAACCATCAGGATGATTACAATAACAAGCAAAAAATACAAAAAACAACAAAGCAGAAAATAAAGTGAGAATATGGAGAAATTAGAAATGCCTGTGCACTGCTGGTGGGAATGTAAAATGCTATAGCCACTCTGAAAAGCAATATGGTGGCTCCTCAAAAAATTGAAAAGAGAATCACCATATGATGTAGCAATTCCATTTCTGGGTATATACCCAAAAGAATTGAAAGCAAGGTCTTGAAGAAATATTTGAACACCCACATTTATAGCAGTATTATTCCCCGTAGCCGAATGGTGGAAGTAACCCAAATGTCCTCCAATGGATGAATGAATAAACAAAATGTGGTACATATGTACAACAGAATATTATTCAGCCTTAAAAAAGGAGGAAATTCTGACACACACAACAATATGGATGAACCTTGAGGATGTGATGTTAAGTAAGATAAGCCAGTCATAAAAGGAAAAATACTGTATGAGAGTTACAGACAGAAAGCAGAGGGGTGGTTGATAATGTGAAGTTGTTGTTTAATGGGTACAGAGTTTCTGTTTTGCGAGATGAAAACAGTTCTGGAAACTGGCTACACAACAATATGAATGTATTTGACACTACTGCACTGTCAAAAATGGCTAATATGATCAACTTAATGCTATGTCCATTTTACCACAATTTTAGATGTTTGTAATTTTTCAAAAAAGAGAACTACAACCATGGGCCCATGGAGTGTTTTGCCTGTGAAGCATCACCCAGCACACATGCACGGGGGAAAAACTACTTTAGACAATGGAGTATTGGGAAGTTGCAGAGTATTGCAAAGACCATCTTTTCTTACCCTCCTTTTTCTTCACCTCCTTCCTCATAGTCTACGTAAATTTATCACCAAAGCCCGTTATTTGCAGAATCTTGCTGACTTACCCTTTCTTTTCTGCCAATGCAATCTCCATCTTCTCATACAATCTACATTCTAAATCATCTCCTTGATTCTAGTTTTCTCTTCCCCTCCAATTCTTTCCTATGCCACTCCCATTGAAGTGTTTCTAAAAGAGCCCTTATCCCATGTCTTTAGCTTGCCCAATAAGATATTCCATGAGCACAAATTCCTCTTTAATTACTGCATCGGGTCTAACCTCAATACCCTTTACGAGCAGACCCTGTTTTCTGTTGCTTTCTTCCATGGACTTTCATCCTAACTGGAACAGATTCTTCATCAGTCTCACCTCTGTGCCTCATGCTAAATCTTGCCATCTTGAAATACAGTAGATCCCTGATTTCCTGTATTTGAAAGCCACCTGTAAGGCCTATGGTCTGTCCTTATCTGTCACGAACCTAAGCCCTGCACCCTGGAGTGGAGGCATGAGTCACTCAGCTAGGAGGGAACCTGCCATCCTCTGCATCTCAACATTGTCCTGTGGTTCTCTGCTTGTCATTTCAGAGGCAAAAACTCTCTTTGTGTTTGACTGTGTTTTGTGGAAGAAATTATCACGATATTGGTGTAATCAGAAGCTCACAAATGTCAGGGACCTGTCAGACTTTCTTTTTCTTTTCCACAATTTAAGCTTTTCTTCTTCCTGGAAGCTTTTCCCAGGGACTCTGACACTAGTTCTCTCTCCTTTCTCTTTTCCAATGGCAAGAAAGGAACCTCTGACCTGCAAACAGGTAGCATAAGCTTCTATATAATGTCTATCTGATATAGTTTCTAAATTAATTTATTTGAATAAACCTTATCACTTCAACCACAGTGTAGACATTTTTGAAGATTAGAAACCAGGTCCTCTACATCTCTTGCCTTCACATCACCAAGCACAAAGCTGGACACATTGCAGGTGCTCAATAAATACCATAAATTGTTGATCTAGAAATAGTACACTAAGGTCTCAAAACAGTACATGACAGCCATGGAGAAACAATGCTGTATATTGATCCTCCTAGAGAGACACGTGTCTTCAAGGAGACATGGCCCCTTTCAAACAGGCACCTCAGTTCTCTTTTACTGCCCTATCCTTTCACCAGGTTTCTCCTTTCAACTTTGAGAGTTGACTGACACGGGCTTAGGATACTCAATCATTCTGGAATTCTGTATCAGCATTGAATCATGAGTGGGGAAATTCTAAGAAATTTACTTCTCTTTTTCTTTTCATATTTTCCTCATTCCAAAGTGAAACTAAATCGAGGTTCCCTAGCAACCCAGGGCCCTGTGAAGATTCATTATTCTATAAAATCCCACCACCTTACAAACACAAAATGTTACATAGTTGCGCAGTTACCCCGGCTTCTGAGATGAAGAATATTATTGAAGTCAAATCTGGTGGCTATCACCCTCCATGGAACTCGGGGCAACACTTAGGTACCTCTACCCAGGAAAGAATCTCTGAGAAATAGGTGGCAGGTTCTCTAGCAGCATAAGAAGAACCTTGACAAGCATCATCCGTCAGTCCTGACAGCAGTGGATGACTAGTCAGGAACCTGTCCAGGTAAGCCCACACCCTGGCACGGCTCTGCTAAATGGTTCCAATGGCTTGGAGGCCTTACTGAACACTAGGGATTGATTTCTGTTGAAAACAAAAATGAAAATGAGAAACAATCAAAATCAGGGCTCCTTCCAACCCTGGCTCAGTAGCCCTTTGTTTTGCATATTCTCTATGCAAGATGGTGAAATGTAGAGATATAATTAGAATATCAAGGCTAATGAAACTAATCATTTCAAATTAAGCCCATATACAACTGTGGCACCACAAAACTGCCTTCTCGTCCCTGCTATCTTGGAGGAACATCCCAGATGCACAGGAAAAATTAGCGGTCTTTTCTGGAAATTAAAATGGTAAAATGCCTGATGCACAGAACATACTTCATAAATCTTAAGTGAACCAAATAAGGCTTTTATCCCCTGATAGCAATGTTTCATGAGCTGGACAATTGTCCCCAGTGTGAGGCAGTGAAGTCTGGCTAGCACCCTGCACATAGGAATATCAAGGCTCCTTTTCCCTTTCTTGCTTTGCCTCCTCAACCACCCTCTCCCCTTTGTAGTATCTGTGTCACTAAGGAAACCATGGTAACATCAGTGCCTCTGTTGAGCACGGTGACCACTCAAAAGAGGGAGAGTGAGTTCAGCTTATCATCTGAGATCCGAGTATGATTGGGGAAATATCCTGAAATAGTTCATGATTTGAAGAAATGGATAGATTGCTAGAATAATATGCTAGATGGTATTCAAATTACTAACTGCAGAATTGATTTGATAAAATTCTCATCGTGTCTCCTAATTTAGGAGAAATATTAGGTCTGATGGATGGGTAAAATTCCCAGGTGAAAGAATTTGGTCTGTAAGATTTGGCAGCACCCTGAGGTTTGCCATATCTGATGGTCTGGCTTTAGAGGCAGCATCTAGTAAAGGCCCAGGTGTCCTTCTGACAACCTTTACCGCCTACCATTTTGTCCTTACTCATGTTGAATCACTACGCACAGGCTGTTGAATTCAGCTGTCTGTGGAAAAATTATACCAACCACATGGTTAGACAGAAGGAATACAATATATTGCTTAATTTGTATCTACAAAGCTAAGCAACATGGAAAAAAAAAAAGCCTGCTCAGTCACTTCCATGAGGACAAATGAAGACACTTCAAGGTAACCTTAGACCAAACACATATTAATCTATAATCAGATGCCATTCAAAATAATAAGAGACATTGACTTGAATCTTAGAGCTCATGCAACTGAGTGTGTCACCTCAGTATTCATCAAGTAGGGGGTTGTTTATTGGGAGGGCTTGGGCTTGCCAATCACAAGTCTTGGCTGATTCTAGGACTTCCTTGTTCTCTTTCTTCAGGTCAGTTACTTTACTTGTAAAAGTGTACTCCTTCTTAGTAGCTATCAACTCCTTCTTGGTACAGTTATTTATTTTACTTCTTTGTATTCCTTCCACTACAAAATACAAACCCTTGTTCATAGTTGGACTCTGGTAAATATTTTCTGAAAGAACAAATGGATGAAAGAGGGATGATTTATGATATGTCCCTGGTTGCTAGAAGAATGGGGAAAAAATGTATCACCTTGAAAAGTTAATAGATAATAAATACAAGAATTTTATTTGTAAAAAGTCAATAGATAATAAATACAAGAAGTTGTATTCATGATAAGTAGATGCTACTATTTTATCCATGTCCCAAAGAAATAAATGTGTCCAAAGAACATTTATTTGACCAATTCAATCAACTAACCAGAAATTCAGTTGAAACATCAGTTTGACAGGTATTGACTGAAGTGGCTGGGTAGTATAGTTGATCTCATTGGCCCTTTTGAGGTCCACATTTTAGTGGTGACCCAGTATTCTTCTCGGAGACCAGAAGGAAAGGAAAAGGGAGGTGAGGCTTTAGCTATGCCATGATGTGGTTCAGAGAATATTGGATGAGAGCTAGTAGACCTGGTTTCTCCTCATTCTTGGGGAGGGGCTTCCTGGCCATTGCTATGCGACCTCCCTCTCAGGACAGTATACTGAGAAGAGACAGGGCAAAGAGCTAGTCTGAAAGAGAGTGGACTATTGTCTGCTGGTCCCAGATCCATGCCATTCTTCCATTCCTTCCTCTGTACTGCAGTCCACTTGCTAGAGGAAGGCTAAAAGATAGGAGGAAGAAGCCTTTTTTGTCTGCTACTGGTAGAGCCACCAATAACAGTAGTACCGAGATCAGCAACTATGGGCTCTGGCAGCTCCATGGGTGACACTGAGCTTTAGCGGTGTCAGTCCTGGTTTCGCCAGCATCAAAATGTGGTGTCCCAGGTTCCTGGTCAGAGGGAACAGCGTAGATCCCACTGTAGCAATGGTAGCAGCAGTAGCATCTTTAGAAACTCAGCAGACAGTATGGGCTTGCAGGTTTCAACCCAGGTTGAAAAAACCCAGCTTCCTGATCTCTGGGGCACATTTCCCTCTCTGTGTGCTTCCCCAGTCCATCTAACACCTTTGTAACCTTCTTTCTCCATTAATTCCTTCTGTTTGAAACATCCAGAATAGTTTCTGTTTTTCTGTCTAGATAATGATTGATACACTTCCCATGCCCCACCTCTCACCCAGGACAGGATCAAAGTGTTGGGGGAGCCACAGCCTGCTTCACCTACAAAGTAAGATAGAAAGACAACTGAACAGTACCACACCTTACAAAGTTCAACCCCATTTTGAAAATTAGGAAATGTGATAAGCGACCCTTAAGTCAGCCAGCTACTGGGGACATGTATTCACGGTGGTGCTGTGAGATCCCCCATGAGGACTGAAGGATTTATCCCACAGAAGCTGGAATTTGCTCCCAAAAGACCATCCCCAGCTGTAGGTCCTCTTCAGGATTTGTCTAGGCTTATGAAAACTAGGCAGAGGCAGCCCCCACCCAATGACTGATCAGAAGGGAGTTATAAAGGCCCAAGCTCATATTCCAACAATGAAGCACCATACCAGCTCCAGACCTTCCCATGGAGTTAGCTGAGACCTTTGCTGGGACTACATCACAGCTCAACTTCTCCCTCGTCCCAATCTGCCCACTTCCCTTCTCTTCCATGGGAGTTTATCCCAAGAGCACTCCCTAATAAGCCGTATATACTCATCTCTGCCTCAGAGCCTGCTGCCAAAGAGACATATATGTGTGCTGGAGCTGCCACAACAAAGTGCCACTGATGAGGTGGCCTAAACAGCACAGAGTTATTGGCTTACAGTTCTGCAGGCTGGAAATCCAAGATCAAAGTGTCCACAGCATTGGTTCCTTCCGAAGGCTGTGAAGGAAGGACTTGCTCCAGGCCTCTCCCCTTGGCTGATAGAGAACTGTCTTTATGTTCATATGGCAGTCTCAATGTATATAGATCTGTCTCCAAATTTCCCCCTCACCGATCTTTATTTTTTTATTTTATTTTATTTTATTTTTGAGACAGAGTCTTGCTCTGTCGCCCAGGCTGGAGTGCAGTGGTGCAATCTCGGCTCACTGCAATCTCCACCTTTCGGGTTCAAGCTGTTCTCCTGCCTCATCCTCCCAAGTAGCTGGGACTACAGGCACGCACCACCACACCCAGCTGATTTTTGTATTTTTAGTAAAGATGGGTTTTTCACCGTGTTGGCCAGGATGGTCTTGATCTCTTGACCTTGTGATCCACCCACCTTGGCCTCCCAAAGTGCTGGGATTACAGGCATGAATCACTGTGCCCAGCCCAAATTTCCCCTTTTTGTAAGGACATCAGTCATATTGGATTAGGGTCCACCCTAATGACCTCATTTTAACTTGATTGCCTCTATAATACCTTATCTCCAAACAAGGGCATGCTGAGGTACTGGGGGTTAGGACTTCACCACATAATTTGGGAGGGTTGGGGGGAAAAAATTCAACCCATAACAGGACCCAACCTGCAAACATATCAATTTTCAACTAGGAGGCCATTGACATGGATCTGCCAGCTTTCTAAGCCTTTCCCCAGATTTAAGCCCAGTCACATCAAGTTGCCGTATTAAAGGGTCTGCCTACTTAAAAGGAGAAAGTGCAAAAGATGCTCAGCAAGGTTAGTTATGGGTTCCCCAACACAGGCTGGCAATATTTTAATCAGGAACGACAGTCTGGTTCCCAGGCTAGAGGGAAACCTGAAATGGGGCATCTATTGGGAAATATGCATTTACGGGGAAGCTATTTATTACACACAGCTGGGTGATGAGAAATGTGGCTGAAACATTCACCTCTGGAAGGGTGTCTGGCAGTCTAACATAATTAGGCTCTTATGTCCTTTGTTCCCAAAATTAATAACAGTATGACAATGAATAAAGGTGGGAGGAGGAAGGTACAGGCAAATAGATGATAGTTTTTTGTTTGTTTTTTTTACTAGAAAAGGAACAATTTTCTTTTTTTCTTCTTCTTCTTTTTTATTTATTTTGAGATAGAGTCTCGCTCTATCGCCCAGGCTGGAGTGCAGTGGCATGATCTTGGCTCACTGCAATCTTCGCCTCCCAGGTTCAAGCGATTCTCCTGCCTCAGCCTCCCGAGTAGCTGCGATTAGAGGCGTGTGCCACCACACTCAGCTAATTTTTGTATTTTTAGTAGAGATAAGGTTTCACCATGTTGGCCAGGCTGGTCTCAAACTCCTGGCCTCAAGTAATCCACTGGTCTTGGCCTCTGAAGTGCTGGGATTATAGGTGTAAACCATCATGCCCAGCCCTATTTTTTCAATTTACTGATAGAGTTATCATGGCATTCCTATGTTTTTCTCCGCATATACATTGCCTTGGTTTCAAGCTGAAAATGCAAAGATGCATTGCTGTAGCAAGCATTGTCATGGTAAAATGCCTTGAGAGTCAGCATTTTGTTAGTGGGGGCAGGGCAGTAGGAAATGTGGGATATAGAGAAATTTATGCATGAATGCTTAAAAGCAACCTAAAGCCAGCCTGCACTTTGGAACTCAAGTTGGTGTTACAGTCTGTATCTGGAGCCATCAAAACCATGCTGGGATGGGGGCATTTGAAGGAGTACAAACAGGCAGGGTTACAATCTGGCCCTGGGCCCTAAATCCCAAGAACGCTGGCCTCAAAAACATCAGAAAGCAATGGAGGTCTGAGAATCAAGTGCAAATGTGCTCATGTGCCAAGAAAACCTAAGACGGCTATTTTCACAGCGTATTGGGGCTTGGCTAGGTTCCAGAAACCATCAGCAAAGTAGCCTGCCCTGATACTTCAAAGGAAGAAGTCGTACTGATAAATCCTGCCCACACTTTCCACCACACACACTTCATCTTGAGGTATATAATACTACAACAATGAGTCACTGGGCTGGAGCCTGAGGCCTGTCCACAGGACAGAAAGAAAGAAAAAAGTCTCTCACATCTGTTGTCTAGGGCAATTCCCCTCACTCTTCAAAGCTGCATAAAAACAGAATAATAAAAACTGTCACAGGACAAATGAGTTATGGCCTGGTTTACCTGTACAGTGTCCCTTAGTAGAACTATGACGAAGTTGGCCCACCATTTTTCTTCACCACATTTTATCACATTTTGATAAAACTCATCAGACAGGGAGGAACCAATCTACTTTATTCCTTAGATTGAGCTCAGATATCTCAGGAGGACTTTAAACCATGAGACAAGCTGAGAGCTTTTCTTTAACATACTCACACACTCATACCTTTCTCAGGAGATCTGAAACTTGGAAAGCCTCTGTCTTCTGAATTGTATTCAGTATAAATGAAAATTCAGCATATATTCACAAGAATACCCAAGGTGAAAAATATCAAGCCTAGGTGTCATGGACGAGAAGAAAGCAACAAGGGGATGCCGAGGTCAAGAGTAGGGCCTTTGCTTCTTCGTGGGGGTTGGGCAGGGAGAAATCATAAAAATTCCTTTGCTATAAATTCTGCACTGTCTGGACTGCTCATGGGCTGACTGGCAACTTGGTCAGGCAATCGACTTAGTGAGGGTCTATGGAGAGATAGTGGAAATCGTCTACATCTTTTGCTGGATAAGACAAGCAAGTCAACAAATGCAGTGACTGCAGAGTATGCTGGAGGCAAAAGTCTTAAGAGACATTTGTTTAGATGTGTGCATGTGACCATGTTTGCTTTGGGGCAGTTTTTTGGGCACACAGACACATCTCTACCCACTCGTTTACCCATACCCCACTCCCACCCTTACTCGCACCCCCACCTCACTCTCTTCTTAAGACTATAGTTATGCATAACCGCTGAGAGTAAACACTTTCCAGATGACCTACACAAAAATCCTTCTCCAAAGACTCTTCTTGGTTTCAGGTGAGTTCTCATTTTCCTTTCACTCAAGTTTTTGTTTGTCTCCCCCAGGGTACCAAAGACAGTCAGATGATGCTCCCTGACAGCATCTGAGAGCAAGCCTCACCACCACCTCTGTCAATAAAAAAGAAAATGAGGAGCCGCCAATTCGTCTATTTAAAGATGCCAATAAAATCCTGCACAGAACTTTAGTCAACAAGACTATTTCAGAAGGGCTGGCCAACAGTGTGGCCTTTCACTGGCAAGGGCCACCTTTGTCATCACTTAAGAAATAAAACCTGCCAAGTTTTCTGTGAGGCTCTCAATAAATCTTACTGAGTAATTCCATACACATCAGCCACCCCAACTTGAGGAAAGCCCACTCGGTGAGCATTATGTTGATTTACCAAGATAAGGAGCCTAGAGTTTATGGCAAGAAGTTCTTGAGGCCCTTCAGGGAGTGTCAAACAGTCCAAACCATGGGCAGGGGAGGAAGAAAATTACAGCTCTCCTTCAACACCTCCAGATCCCAGGATCCTGCCGCCTGTCAGAGCAGAGGGACAGTGGGCGCTGGCATGGCCCACAAGATGCCTCCAAGGAGAGAGGCACTGGACAGGGGTTGCACTGGGGTTTCTAAATTCTGGGAGCTGAGAGTCAGATCCAGGATACACACTGGGGTTCCCATTGCCTAGCCCTAAAACATGGCAGTTGTGGTTAGCTCTGGTGAAGCAAAAAGGCCACCAGATTGAATTCAGAAAATTGATTCCAATTCTGCTAACTCTACCACTTACTGCTTTTTAGAACTTGAGCAAATTACTTGATTTTTTTCTGAGCTTCATTCTTTATACAGTTCTTATGATGACTAAATAAAAAGATATTCAATATTAATAGGTAGTTTGTTAAGCATTTCCTGTAAGCCAACGACAGTGCTAAGAACACAAATATCCTAGTGTTCAAATAGGAATTGTAAAGGGTAGAGACTGAGTAACTTGCCCAGAGCCACACAGTTAAAACATGGCAGATATCTTATACATATTTTGGTTATTTTGTTTATCATTTTAGAACCACAAGAACACCTCAGCTACCACTGTAACATATGATTTTTTTTAATCCAGTGCCAATTTTATTTTTTGGTTGTTTGTTGGCAGAACACAAAACTTATAAAAAGCTTCACCCAAGATAGCCATTGTTGTGTGATAAAGTTGGGAGATTGATTACAATGGCAGTGACATTGTGATATTATTTTTGTTTTGTGTTGTTAGTGGCCAGATCCTTTACAAACACCTGGAAACTAGTGTGGCTTCTGGTTCTAGCTATTTGGTAACAGCTCTGAGGTTGAATAAATTGGAAGTGAGAATGTGACAGTGAAAGATGGCTTGGGAACACCCAGGGTCTAAAATAAAGCTTAGAAAATATACCACGCCTTTATAGAAAAAACAGATTTCTGTTTTATAAGGGAAAGATTGGCAGGAATTCCAGGCCAGCTGCCCCCAAGAAAGAGGTAACTATTTAAGCCAATAAGGTTTCCATCTACACAAGCGCCCAAGTGGAAACCAGCCAACCAGAGTTAGCAGCTCTGTGGCAGAGAATCTCTGAAATCACCGCTGTGTTCTGAAATCACAGAACAGAGGTCTCCTAAGCTTGCCGGGCCACTCAGCCTCAGAGAGCCTCATTTCTACTTCTCTAAGATGTAGGGATTACACCATGCAAAACGGTCTAACCAAAGAATAGATTTCTTTGAGGTTTCTTTCTGTTCCAAAATTCTGAGATTCTTAATTATGTCGAGGAAGCCACTTCGAAGCTACTTTAGATAAAATAATGAGAATCCAAAACAAAGTTCGACTCCAGCCAAGCATAATATTCCTGACACTTTACACCAAGCTTGTCCAACCCGTGGCCTGCGGGCCACATGCAGCCCAGGACAGCTTTAAATTTGGCCCATAAACTTCCTTAAAACATTATGAGATTTTTTTTTTTTTTTTTTTTTTTTTTTTAGCTCATCAACTATCGTTAGTGTTAGTGTATTTTATGTGTGGCCCCAGACAATTCTTCTTCCAGTGTGGCCCAGGGAAGTCAAAATATTGGACACACCTGCTCTGCAGTGTGTATTTTCTTTCATAGTGTCTTAAAAGGAAGACATTTCAAAATCCCTACATTTTTCTTCTTTTTCTTCTCCCTCTCCTCCTCCTCCTTCATCTTGTTTGCCATCATTATCATCACAATCGTACTTAGGGTATTTGTTTAATGTGTTATGTTTTTACAGAAAGTGCCTTTTGCAAGCCACTGCTCCTACTGACCTAGTAGTGGAAAGTAAACTGAGGGTCACAGAACTCCAAGCATCCTCACACGTGTACTGAACAGGAAAACTGTGGCGTGCCTGCCCGCCAATAGACCCAAGGGAAGGGGTTCTTGCTAGGTTCAGATCAGGTGACTCTCCTTCCTCATTCACAGGTGATTGGTCTGAACCCTGTATTAGTCAGGGTTCTCTAGAAGGACAGAATTAATGGAATATATATATATATATATATGAGTTTATTAAGTATTAACCCACATGATCACAAGGTCCCACAACAGGCCATCTGCAGGCTGAGAAGCAAGGAGAGCCAGTCTGAGTTCCAAAACTGAAGAACCCGGAGTATGATGTTTGAGGGCAGAAAGCATCCAGCATGGGAGAAAGATGTAGGCTGGGAGGCTAGGCCGGTCTCTCTTTTCATATTTTCCTGCCTGCTTGTATTCTAGCCCTGCTGGCAGCCAATTAGATACCAGATTAAGGATGGGTCTGCCTTTCCCAGCCCACTGACTCCAATGTTAATCTCCTTTGGCAACACTCCCACAGACACACCCAGGATCAATACTTTGTATCCTTCAGTCCAATCAAGTTGACACTCAGTATTAACCATCACAATCTAGGTGTGGAAGTCTGACCTCAGAGCAGCTCCTCTCTGAGTCGGCCTGACACAAAAGCCGAGCCCAACACAGACAATGGGGATCAATGGAAGCACTCAGAGTCCCTCTCTAGAAGAGTCTAAATGAGAATCATACAGATATTCATGAATTGAAAAGTAGGAAGGAAACAGAAGCCCAGAGGCCTTCAGCAGAAACCTAGAGCAGCAGAAGCCACAGGCAAGAGGAAGCCTGGGAAGGCAAAAGCGAGGGGAAAGCCTGCAGTCCTAGACAGCTAAAACTGAGTGACATGCAGAAGAGCAATGAGATACTCGTTGTGCAGTGGCATAAATAGTAGAAAATTAGAAAACTCCTGCTGCTGTAGGACCACAAGACAAGCCAGCCTCCAGAGTTGCTTCTGATCCTGTATAACCTCCTAGTTCCTGATGGACATACCATTCTCCATAAGTCTTGGCTCTTTGCAATTCCACCATGAGGTCTGGTACAGATTTCTGCCTACATGTATCCACCAATGAATCTCGATTTCTTCACTGTAACCTGAGTCAGTCTCTCGTTCTGATCATCGAAAAGGCCTATTAAGTATAAAATGCCGTATGGACTTACTGTCTGAATAATGACTCCTAACCTGTTCACAACTCCACTAACATGGATGCTTCTGTTCTGGAAAATTCCAGGGTTTGTCTTCTGTTTTTATTGAAATGACCACTTGCCTGTTTTTCAAATGCTCTAAACCTTTTATTTCCATAATGCCTTTGTACTCTCTCGTGTATTTCTCATACTGTCTCTAGCCTCTCATAACTAAAAGTACTGATACTATTACTTCAACTACCATTTTACATTGGTACTTTTCCAGATTTTTCCATAGTACTTTTCCAAGTGATTTCACCTACATTATCTCTTCTGAATCTTGTAATAGCCTTATGAGGTAACAATAGTAATTATGCTACCTAATATTTACATGGTGTTATATAATTTAATGACCATTTCACACACACAATCTCATTTGACCAGATCGATTTAATGAAGGTGTGGAGTATTTTTCTCATTTTACAGATGAGGAAACTGGGTTCAGGGATGACAACGAACCCATGCAAGTCCACACAACAAAGAATGATTTCTCCTGGCTGTCACTTCAGTGCTAAAATGCTCTATAGTTTTTCTTTCTGACACAGACACCCAGGAGCTGCTCTTACCTGTGTTCCTGTGGCATTGGAGGGTGTCTCTTTTCTTGTCTTCATTAGGTCAAGGGTCTTTTAGGTTTAGCATGTACATTTATGTGACTGGGGTCTGCCCACATGATCTGGGAGTAGCCATTTAACAAGAAAATCACCTTTGTCTTCCATAGGTGCACTAAAAATAAATTGATCATATTAATTTAGCACCTAGAACTGTTTCTCTCCAGTCCCTTGATTTAATATAGATGTGTTCCAGAACCCAGCTACCTGAGGCTGGGTTTCACTTGAATACAGAGGGCTTTTATTTTTCAGCACCAGGAAACTGATTCTTTCAGAGTTGCGAATCAAACCAGCCTGCTATATAATACACATTGTACCATTACAGCTTGTAGGACGGAATGTTGAGATCATTTTAGCTTGAGAAAGAGAGAGAAAGACTCAAAATATAAATTGTTCTTCATTTTTATCTATAACAAATGTGGTTGCTCTAATGATAGCACATGAAGCGGGTTGTTTTATCATTCCTTAAATAAGACCTTGACATTCAGTACCTCATCTTCCTGTCATTTGAAAGCCAAGAGAGTTTAAATTGTGTTCACCCTAGTGTCTGTTCTTCCCAGGCACGCAGATGGCTGATGCAGTTTATAATGGTAACTCTGGTGATTAGAGCAGCATTGCACACATAATAAAGCAAGCAATATGCAAACAGCATGAGTTGGATTCTGGAGGGCTCCTCCACAGGGTCTGAACTACTGCAGAGCAAGGCATTTAGAAAAAGGGTGGCAAATTCATGGCCATGGGCTCCACACCATCAATCAAGGCTTTCTAGCTCATAATAGATATAGCTTCTGATTCTTTAAAATATAGAATTCTGGGTGCTTACTTACCAATCAGATCTGACTACAAGACAAAACTTACTTGCCATTTAAAAATTAGATGATCCCTAGCAAACAAGACTGCCAAGGATTGATCTTGGTCCCATGACTAATGGACCCCATGACCTGGTCCCACTACAGATGAACTCCATGGCCCCTGCTGTAAAAGTGACAACTCAAGTGTGTCACCTTATATCACAAATGTGCACTTGACACTTACTGCCCCATTCATATTGGGAACTATATTTACACTGATTCAAGGGCCACACTCCAATAATACTGGACAGTGGTTCCCCAACATATCACATGGATCCAAACCTCTGTGTGCCCTTACATACCCTGTTCCTTCTGCCTGGAATGTCCTTTCCCTTCTAGGTGACTTTTAAATCTTCTTTGACATTTCAAGACTTCAAGATTAAACAATAGCAACTATCCATAACTCACTTCCTCCCTGGGTTATCTGCCACCCTTCCCCAACCCCTGCCAACTCTGGGCTAAGTGATGCACTCCTCTTCTGTGCTAACCATGTACTTTGGACATTCCTCTGTCATTCACTTATCACACTGACATTATTAGTATTCATATTACTACTTCTGTATCTGTCTGCCTAATAAAGTACAAGGCCCTTGAGGACAACAACACTGTCTTATTTATCCCCAGCACCAAAGTCAATGCCTAGCACATAGTAAATGCTCAGATGTGTGATAGAAAAATACATAGATTAATATGTGAAAAATTAAAGAAGTGGGTACATAATAAAAGGCAAAGGCAATCCTCCATGTGTTCATGTTTGCATCATTCAGACGCAGCATTTCCCACTCTACTCCCCTTTAAATTACAAATTTCTGCACGAAGACACTTAGGCTTCCTTCAGTGTATTAGTTAAGAGTGCATGTAGCTGCACAACAAAAAAACCTGAACAACCAGTTTAAACAAGCAAGGGTTTATTTTCTCACATAAGAAGTCTGGACCAAAGTGGCTGCTGATATTGATTCAGTGGTTTGCCATTATCAGGACTCGAAAATTCTATTCAATTATCACCTCAAGATGTTTCCTAAAGCTCTGGAGATAACTCCAACAGTCAGCACAGGAAGAAATGATAAGGGGGTTCCAGCTACATCTGCCTCCTCCCCAGGCTTCTGCTCATATCTCATCAGCCAAAACCAAGTCACATGATCAAGGGATAGTCTCACCCCCAAAGGTGAGGCAGGCTGGTAAGCTGAAAGGAAATTTTTCGACTGACTTGGGCCAGGCGTGATCCATCACTAGGGCTGGGCACATTGTCTCCCAAACCAAATCAGAGTTCTCTTGGTAAGAAAGACAGGAGAACTAGATATTGAGCAGACAACTAAAGCATATGCTGATTCAGAAAATAGCTCAGTGCTTTAAAAATAAAGCATTACATCAGAATGCAAAAGAATCAACATTCACCACTCACCGTGAATCTTAAGGTTTCTCCTTAAAGACCCAATGAGCATGCTGTCAGGTGCCCTCCTGACTGCCCCACCGCCAGGACTAAGGCTAAGACCATGGCTTTGCAGCAATGACCTCACTATGCATTCAGCACAGATCTCTGAAACAGGAAGCTCACCCAGATGTACTCAAATTCTGATTTTATGATATTACAACAATCAAATATCCTGTTTATTCAAGGAGCATCTCTGGAAAGGTGCTGATACACTGTTGGTGGGAGTATAAAGTGACACCAGCATTTTGAAAAGCAGTTTGACATTTTCTAGTTGTTCTGAAATTATACCCAGGGCTTAATTTATAGAGGTATGACTGAGTGACAACACAGAGAAGCTGATGCCACTGTAGAATTTATTACTTCATTTCCCAAGAGAAGGGGGCACGCTCACCATGCAGGGCCACGTGGGAAGCATGGGTATGGTCAGGAGGCAGAAGACAGGAGGTAGGGGAAAGCTGGGGGCACGGCCTTTATCAGGGTTTCCTTGAAAAGGGAAGGCGGGGTGGAGTAAACAGTTTAGGATGAGCTAGTTTGAATAGCCTCTATCAGCCCTTGGGTTACAGGGGTGGTCTCAAGTTGCCTGGAACTTGGCCCTGGGATAACTTAGAGCAGAAGAAGTATTGGCTTGGTGTGTGAGAGTTAGATAAGGAGGGCGGTTGGGACTATAGATCCTGGATTGGTTTGGCTTGTATATGAAAAGTATGCTTTCTGCCAAGCCCTTTGCAATCTCTAGGAATTGGCTAACTCTGGGAGGGGTAGCATCTGCCTGGATCTGCAATGCCTCCAAGTGCCACAGAATCAAGAACACAGAAAATAAGAAAAAAAAAAACCAGTTAATATACTTGGCCCTGTGATGAGTGGATGCCAAACAGACACACACAGAACACTAGTCAAGTTGAAGATACACATCTCTATGATCCAGCAATTCTATTCCTACATAAAAACCCTAGATAAATTCAGGCACCTGGGAACATACCCAAATGTTAATACCAGTGGGTAAATAAATACCCAGTGGGAGTGGGTAAACTGTAGCATATTCATACCCTGGGATGCTAAATGGCGATAAAAACAAACCAACTAGAGATGCACTTAACATTAATGAAGCTCATAAACAATATAGAGTGAAAGAGGCAAAGATACAAAATAATATCTTGTATATGATTTTCCTTATCTAAGGTTCCAAAGCAGGCAACACTAAACTATAATGCTTGGGGATATAGAGGTGGTCAAAATGTAAAGAAAGTTGTGATCACCTTAAAAGTCAGAATAAAGTGCTTTCCCCTGGGAGATGAGGGGTTGTTGGGGGAAAGTAAGATGAGGGTTCCTGGGGTACTGATGATGTTGCATCCTTTGAAATAATGGTGTTCATTATTTGTTATACTAGACTTTTCTGTATGTATGCTATAGTTAATGATTTTTAAAGGGGTAAAAGAAAAAATGTAGTTTATAGTCATTAAATGTGATTTATTAGGTACATAACTTCCCTTTATCAGCGTAAAGCCTGCTGCTATAGTAGAAGGGTAAAAAAATATATAATCTTCTTCTGGTATACCATGACTACTGTAGCATAAAATATATGTTTATGAAAAATAGATTGACCTGGTGTTTTTTTTTTTTGATGACCCTAAATTCTCACATTGTCTTGTCTGCCTGGAGCCAGGCCCTCAGAAACGTGGTTGCTAGTGTTTGCATTCTCCCTCCTGGGTCACCTTTTCCAGAGAGGCAAATTTGAAAGCTGTTTCTGGAAGCCAGCAATGGCTGGCATTATGACCATATATAATTTTTTATATTTTTTATGTAAGGAGGAATTACAAACTTCTTGAATTTGGGAGGCAAAGAGATGCATCAAGGATAATTACATCCTGCCTGCTTTGGTGGCCCCTGTGGCTGCAACTAGATATGGTGCCACTTCTTCATTTCCCATCCTAAACCAGTGTGCGCTGCTGCTCTGTATATGAAACAGCGGCCGGGGCCCTCCGCAGGCAGCTGCTTCTGGAGGTTGTGTGAAATTAGTTTGATATCCCTGGCGCCTCAGCACCTTGGCTCTGTACGCTTCAGTGTACAGGTAAAAATTACACGCTCAGAGCTTGAGATTTGCTTTTGGCTGCTTATTTTGTAAGCACCAAAGATCAGCATTTTATGGGAAAGCTCACATTCTCAGCAGGGATGGAGGCTAAGGGGGGTATCTAACCAGCCGAGTGGCTTGAATTTTTGCCTTTGAACCAAGGCAGGTAGCAAGGGAGATGTGAGGCAGTACCAGGACCACTCTGAAATCTTGATGAAAAATCTAATTGCACAGCCAAGTGCATTACTCTGACTGGAGTTGGCAAGATGCCTAGAGGGTAAAATGCTGAAAGTAGGGGCAATATGGTAAAGGTTTTTCTGTTTTGTTTTGGTTTTTGGTTTAATTTCTGGAAGATTTACTTACGCTATTCGATATGGTAGCGTTAAAGTGAAGAAGTGTTTTGTTAAAAAAAAAAAAGAAATCTGCTAGGAAAACAAAGACAGACAGGGATATACAGGGAAAGAGATTTAAAGAGAGACAGAACATGAAGGAAAACAGAGATGGAGAGAGTTCCTAAAAGCAGAAACACACTGAAAGACAGAGGTTCCTGTTCTGACAGTGGACAGGAACTTTCCTTGCCTTTGTTCATTCTGGGGGGTAAATATGTCAAGTTAGAACTCTTTGCACTCTCCAGGTTAGTACCATACTTAAACCCATTTAATTACTGTGATGGATTGCATTCTTACCACCAAAAACCTTGTTCTCACTCGCCCTAACTACTAATGGGCTATAAATAGGGCCTTTAAAAAAGAAACCATGTTTGATGTGGATTGTGTTCACCTGTGTTAATGACATGCTGGGGAAATAGATTAGCTGCTGTCTGCCCATGACACTGCATCATGCATTTTACTACTGACCTGGCCTGGCCCAGTCCAGCAAGATGGAGGGCACTGCCCTGACTGTATACAAAGCCAGGCTTTTATCATGAAAAGAAACATCTCCAGTGAAGTAGAGCATTTATAGCAGGACAGAAAGAGCTCCAGTTATTGTTTGGTAAGCAGTTGAGTCCTAGGAGACTCTTCCAGGCGATGAGCAACTTCAGCTGGAAATAACTAAACAGCTCTAAAGGGAAGGGGGGCTAAGGGGAAGGGGAAGTAATGAGCTCCAAGCCACAAAAGAGTTAGAGCATAATTAACTCCCCAATGGTCGCACTGATGGTGCAGCAGTGCTGTGCAACCCTCCCGGCGCTTCCTCTTCAGCTAGAATTAAAGTTTAATTCAGTCTCAAAAGGGCATTAGGAAAAAAGCACTGCAACAGGAAGAAATCAATGAACTTTACGGAGAAAAGATTACAACGTGGCTGCTCCTTCCTCCACAGTTTGCAGAGTGGGCTGACTTTAAGGTGCAACTATTGGATCGTCTGAAGCAGACTGAAGGAAGTCTAAGTCTGGGCCATTTGGGAAAGGAAAGGATGGAAATAGCTGCCTGATGCCTGGAGAAGCTATTTGTTTTGACTACTGCTGCTGCTATTTTCCTTAAGGTTGGAGCTCACAGGACTGTGGAAAATCAATGCCCTTAGCCGAGAAAAAGTATTTTCTTTAAACAACTGGGAGGCCCCGTGCTTTGGCACCTACATGCCTTTTTGGGTGTTCTGTGCTCAGGACAGGGAAACCTATTGTCAGTGGCCTATCTCCCACATTTCACACCCACAGCAGATCATCCTTAATACCTCCTCCTCTATTCAACAAAGTTATTTCTATCAATAATTGGAAATTTTAAAAATAATGTGGCCAGGAAAGGCAGTGAAAATTTTTCTTTATTATATTTTTGTACATATAGCCAGCCTTGCAAGAAAGAAAGGAAGAAAGGAAGGGAGGGAGGGAAAATTTATTATACATACATAAAAGGGAAAGGCACAACTATTTAATCAAGGGTTTTATATCCACCTTACAGCATGAGCTTTGATCCTTTCTTTATAATATATTATTTTATATAAAGAATTGTCTGGCGACTTCTAAGTAAATTTTAATAAAACCAAAATGTCTACAAAAAATACAAGTCAGGCAGCTGTGAAATCATGCAATTGTGGTAATATTTTATTTACTGGATCTATTATTTAGTTTTAAAAGGAATAATTATAATTTTAAAATAAGAGTGCATTTCCATTTTAAAGCTATGATTTACATTCAGTAAAATATTTTATGTATGAACTAAAATTTGCACTTAACAAAAATTTCATACCGCACCAATTTTCAGTGTTTCAGTTTCAAATTTTAAACACAAATAAACACTCAAAATGTTTTGAGTGTCAGAAATGAGGTAATTCAACTTCTGTTTGTCTTTTGCAATCATTGTTTTTTTTTTTTTTTTTTTTCAAATCTATTATAGGAATATTCAGCACAATAAGCATGGAAGAAACAAATGGCAGGCAACGCGAGCTCAAAGAATTCCAAGCCATTATGAACTGACTCTTCAAATAAGCGCTTATTTTCACATAACCAGGAAGTTTCTGGATTAACTTCCATATAAGACATATTTATTAAAAGGTAAATAATTTGGCCAGGTGCGGTGGTTCACGCCTGTAATCCCAGCACTTTGGGAGACCAAGGCAGGCGGATCACGAGGTCAGGAGATTAAGACCATCCTGACCAACACGATGAAACCCCATCTCCACTAAAAGTACAGAAATAGCCGGACATGGTGGTGTGTGCCTGTAATCTCAGATACTCGGGAGGCTGAGGCAGGAGAATCACTTAAACCTGGGAAGTGGAGGTTGCAGTGAGCCGAGATTGCGCGACTGCACTCCAAAAAAAAAAAAAAAAAAAAAAGGTAAAGAATTACAATGTGCTGATTTGAAGCCTATAGAGTACTAAAACTCAACAGTAACCACAGCTATCGTTTAACATTTAGATCATTAAAAATTTTGTCAGGGAAGAGTTTTTATTATGACATTATTTAGAAGTGGGGGTACATGGTGCTAGTAAAAAACAGATCTCAGGGGCTGTATGCAGTGTTTCAAGAGGCCAGGCGTGGTGGCTCAAGCCTGTATCCTAACACATTGGGAGGCTGAGGTGGGTGGATTGCTTGAGCCCAGGAGTTCAAAACCAGCCTGAGCAACATAGTGAGCCCACATCTCTACAGAAAATACAAAAATATACTGTGCATGGTAGTGCATACCTGTAGTCCCAGCTACTCAGGAGGCTTAGGTAGGAGGATCACTTGAGCCTGGGAGGTGAAGCCTACAGCGATCTGAGATTGCGCCACTGCACTCCAGCCTGGGCGAAGGGAGTGAGACAATGTCTCAGGAAAACAAAAACAAAAAACCAAAAAACAGATCTCATTTTAGTTGATTTGTCATTGTTTTGCAATTCTTTATAGATCTGTACCCCTATTGCTGGCACTGGGTGGAGCTCCCCATGCCATGCCCTGCCCTTGGCACTCTTCTGCCTGTTATTCTCACCCATGACCCCAGAGCCAGGGAGAATCTCACCAATGCAGCCCAGGGCACCTCCGATAACATCTGACCAGAGTGAGGGAGAAGAAACGCACGAGGCAGGTGTCTCATTTATGGAAGTGCTCCTCTGGGTCAAGCCCTCTGCCAATAATTTTCATGCACAATGGCCCTTCCATTCTCCCCAACAATTCTTCAAGGGAGGGGTGATAATCCCAGGATTTGGAAACAAGGAAAAGCAGACTGCAAGAAGTTAAGCGACCTCCCCAATGGCCCGCTGCTCATAAATGGTAGTATCGGAATTAAAACCCAGATGAGGCTGCCCAGGACTGAGGTTTGAGTTACCCCCTGAAGGTGAGCACCATGGAAAATGGCCTGGAGTTCCCTGGCTGCCTATAAATGCAGGAAGACATGCTAAGGGTACTACTGCTCTCGGTAGAAGAAGCACACTTCTCTCGGGCTCTTTCCTGAATTCAAGTCACCACACCTCGCACACAAACCCACTGCCAAGAAAGAGCTTTTATTTGACTCAGGAGGTAGAAAAAGCTTCATCGAAGGGTTTCTAAGCTTGTTCTCTTTCTTTCTTCCTTCCTTCCTTTTCTTTCTTCCTTCTTTCCTTCCTCTCTCTTTTCTTTCTTTGTTCATTCTTTCTTTCATTTTTCTTTCCATTTCTTTTTTCTTTTTCTTTCTTTCCCTTGTCCATTCCCCTTTCCTTTCTTTATTTTTCTTTGCTTTTTTCTTTCATTTCTTTATGTTCCCCTCTTTTGCTTTCTCTGAATTTTTGTGTCTCTTTTTCCTTCTTTTTTATTCCCCTTTTAACCCACTTCCTTAACATCTGTATCTCGAGTGAAATTGCTGGAACTATCACATTAAGTTTCAGAGAATTTCTCATTTGGGACCTTGCTTATCACACATGGCTCCAAGGGGCTGATGGATTCCTTTTATATCCTCTTTACTACTAAAGCTTATGGGGAACATCTTGTGTCTCTCTCTCTTTTCTCTGCTACATTAAAAAATGATCCTCTAGCTCTCCACATGGCCAAAGTTTGAATGAGGTCTTGCTTACTGGTTAGTATTGATTAGTACTTATTTATGACTGGTATAATATTTTTCCTACAGAGTACAAATTGCAATTTGCAGTATCAGACCACAGAAAGCTTTGGACTACATAATAAATGCAAGATTTGACAAACATGAATCATGTTCTTTCTTCTCCTCTCCACTTTTAGGCAGAGCTATTTTGTGTTCTTTTGTGATCTTGCCTTTGAGTATGACCAGGGGCAACAAGTTTAATGCTCGCCATCTCAGACTACTGGGGGAAGGGCTCCTCCCCACTCACCAATGTGAGTGGCATAATGAGAGCTAAGAACAGCCCAGGGCCATGGGACTGCTACACAGCAGAGCCTTCCTTGAGTTTGTCTCCTCTGGAGGCATGTCCTTGACAATCTTCATAGCAACAAAACAGGTCAGTGAGGAAGGGAGAGAGCAATTGAGGGCTTTCTTTCCTCACATCCTTACATGGCAGAGCAACAGGTGTCCTTACTATTATTTTCATTTTTACCCATTTACCTAGTCAAAACACATAGGAAGAGAATAAGCATCTTCAGAATAACAAAAATGTATCAGTTAGGATTAGGTTCCTCTGCATATAACAGTAGCCCACATAAGTGACTTAATGATATACAAATTTATTTTTCCCCATATAAAAGAGGTCTTGAGGTGGGCAGCCCCAGGCTGTAATGGAAGTTCCACAGTTACTGAAGACCAGGTGACTTTTTATCTTTCTTTGCCATCATACTTAGCATATGGCTTTCATCCTCAAAGGTCACCTCATGGTCCAAGACAGCTGTTGGAATGCCAGCCACCATTTCTGCTTTTTAGGAGAGAACCAGGAAAAAGGGAAAGGCAAAACATGTAGCTGTCCCAGTTGAGGCAGGATTCTTGAAGATTTCTGGAAACCCAACAAACAACTCCTACTTACAGGAGGCTAGGAAATATGCCTCTGTTTCTAGGCCCATCACCAACCAGAATAAAATCAGAACCTATGAGTGAGGAAGGAGAGAATCGATACTGAGTAGGCATCCAGCAGTCTCTGCTCCAAGCGAGGTGCCAGTCCCTGAGCTAAGAACTTTATATACATAGCCCCGCTTCTTCCTCAAAATACCTCCACTAGCCACAGGCCATCAGAGCTACAGAAGTCTCGGGAATTATTAATCCACCAACCCAATTTTATTTTAACTAACTTTGAGTAGAGCTTTAGCATTTACAGAACTATGCCCCAAATCTCACTGAATTCTCAAAAACACTCCCTTAAGGTAAATATTATTCTTAACTTGATTTTCCAGTAGAGGAAGTTGAAATCTAGAAAGATTTAAGTGGTTAGCCCAAAGTCACATGGCTAATTAGAGGCAAAACTGGTGCTAGCACTCAGATCTCCTGATATCTAGCCCAACATCTTCCTTCCTTTCTTTCTCCCTTTCTTTTTCCTTCCTTCCTTCCTTCCTTCTTTCTTTCCTTCCTTCCTTCCTTTCTCTTTTTCTTTCCCTTTCTTTCCTTCCTTCCTTCTTTCTTTTTTTCTTAGAGATGAAAGATACAGAAAAGTTCAGAGAATATTATAAATGTCAAACCATTACTCAACAAATGCTGATGTTTTTGTCATTTTGCCTTGGAACTTTTTATTTTTAGATTAAAAAAATTACTGAGGAGATTGAAATCCATTTTGTATTCCTCACCAATCACATTCCTCTTCCTCTCAAGAAATAATCAATATCATGAATTTGATGGGTATCTCCCTGGTCCATGTTTCTCTTTTAATTTCTCATATGCATTCATAAATAATATAAATTGATCTTTTTGAAGCCTTTCTTTTTCAATCAACATTGTTTTTGAACTTTATCCAGGTTAATGCATACAGTTCATTCATTCTAATTGCTGTGGGATATTCTATCCATTAATATACAGTACATTTTATTTATCCATTTCTATTTTCCTACTACATATATTGAGAGCTTATGATGTGCCAGGAAGTAATCTAAAAGCTTTTTGTGTATTATCTCAATCATCATAACAAGTCCATGAGGAAGACGTTGTTATAATCCCTGTTGTATATAAGACAGAAAGTAAAGCAAGAGAGAAATAGGAATCAGCCCAGAGTTTTACAGCTCTTAAGCCACAGAGCTAGAATTCAACCCCAGAAGATCTGAATCCAGAATCCCTTCCCTTGACTTCCACTCTAAATAACCCAGGAAAATTCAGGCATCCTCACCAGTACAGCCATTCCTGTTATTAAAATATTGCCCCAAACACTCTGCCCTGATCTGGCAGGACCTTGCCCCACTCTATGAACAGCATATGCTCTGATTGGTTGGTGCCTGTACCTATTATATTGCTAAATATCTTGAAAACCACTCCTATTCTGTACTGACTAGACACTCGGGTTGTTTCCAATTCTTCACCTCTACAAACAAGGAGCTGGAGGGGTAGAAATGCTGAGTCATACATTATACCTATCAAAGATTTTACCAAAAACTGCTGATTGCTCTCGAGAGTTGACTACATTCATGAACCATACTAATAAGCTAATGTAAACTCCCATTTCTCACCAATATTTTATGTCATTAACCATTTTGATTTTGCCAGTTTGTTGGCTATAAAAGGGTATCTCCTTGTCTTTATTTGCATTTTGCTGATTACCAATACGATAGAAAGTTTTTTAATGTGTTTATTTGCCATTTGGATTTATTCCTGTTTGAATTGTCTTTCTCTGCTCTTTGCTTATTTTTAAAGTGGCTTCTTTTTTATGTATTATCTCTCTTTTTTTGAATGTTTATATTTTCTTTTCTTTTATTTTCTTCCCAACTTTTAGGTTCAGGGGGTATATCTGCAGATTTCTTACATGGGTACATTGTGTGTCACAGGGGTTTGGTATACAGATAATTTTGTCACCCAGGTAATCGTCATAGTACCCAGTAAGTAGTTTACCTGTCCTCACCCTCCTCCCACCCTCTTCCTTCATATAGTTCGGACATTAATCCTTTGCCTGTAATACCTGGTATAAATTCTCTCCCTGCCTCATCCTTCCTGTTTTAATTTTACACTTTATATACTCAAATGGATAAATATTTTTCTTTATAGGATATACTTATTGGTATTTTAAAGAGTTTTCTCACTCTAGAAGTAGTGAAGAAATCCAGTATTTTCTTCTCATTCTTTTATAACTTTGTTTCTTATGTTTATTTCTGTGTGTGGTATGAGAAACGAATCCAGTAATTTTTTTCTCCCTGGAAATTGTTCCAACGCCATTAATTTAGTAAGTTATCTTTTCCCCACTGATTTTTATACCACTTTTAACATACATGTCCAAGTAACATGTGTACTGATCTGTTTCTCAATCTTCAATGCTATTTCATCAATTTGTTTTTCTCTTCTCGGTTTTCTTTCAGTTTAATTCTCTGGCTTAAAAATAATGCATGCTAGAGCCTAATGCCTTCTATCTACTCATATAATTCCTACTGTCCTGATGCTGCACACAAGCCTAAACATTTGTTAAGTGTCTGACAGTTCTTCAGGAAGGTAAGCTAGAAGGCATACGGTCTCTTTGATTTCCACATCAGAGATTCCACTTGCCAGACTGAGAGATCTACCCTTTTAGAGTGCAATCCTCTGCAGTAGGACGAGTAAGTTCTAAAGGTAGTGAGTAAGAAGGAATGAGTCCCAGGCTCTGCATCCACACAAATATCCCCACTGCCAACATCCATTCTCTGACATCCAAGTAAATGTTAATGACAGCACATTATTCATAACCATCATTCTTATTAATTTAAATAGACCAAGATAACACAGGTATCCAAAAAAGATTGAAAAATAATCAATTCCAGAGCTTAGGCAATAAAGCAAGTTTTAAAATCACATTGCTTTTTGGAAATGATCATATTCATACTACATAATGATCTGTACTCTATAGTACTTTACAGCATTTGGGCATCTGTATATATCCAAGGTTTAGAGTCTGGCTCTGGGAAAAGGCCCTTTGAACACAGTTATATACACTGTAGGCAGAGAATGTGAGGGTTGATCAGTGTCCTGCATACAACACCCGGAAGTAAACCAGGGTACAAAAGAAATAGATCCTGGCCTGGCATGGTGGCTCACACTATAACCCCAGCACTTTGGGAGATCAAGGCAGGTGGATCACCTGAGCCCAGGAGTTCCAGACCAGCCTGGGCAACATGGAGAAACCCTGTCTCTACAAAAAATACACAGAGAAAAAATTAGCTGGTTGTGGTGATGTGCACCTGTAGTCCTAGCTACTAGGGAGGCTGAAATGGGAGGACCACTGAAGCTCAGGAGGTCAATGCTGCAGTGAGCCATGATCACACCACTGCGCTCCAGCCTGAGTGAAAGAGTGAGGGCTTATCTCAAAAAACATAAATAAATAGAAAGAAAGAATAAGAAGAAAGAAAGAAAGAAAAGAAAAGAGAAAAGAAAAGAAGAGAAGAAAGAAGTCCCTCACAGCAATCCTGAGTTTGACTATAGCAGTTATCTCTCCTCTGCCTGAGTATAGACTCAGCCCAGAGAACAGTGGGGATGAGGAGGATGGGGACCAGCTAGGAACCAGTATCTCATACAGCCCAGCTTTTGACCCTCACCTCAACCCAACCATAATGGTTAGAAATATGAGTCATTATTCTTTGTCAGTATTAAGAAGATCATAGGCAGTCCTGACAAAGTGCTTTAAAGCTCAAACCACCAGCGTTATTTTTCCTCTTCTGTAAATCATAAAGTACCTGATCTGTGGGGTTTTTAAACTCTTGCATTTGCTAAATGAGACTCCTGCATGGCAGCTTCAAGAATACACCACAGTTCAATCAGAAGGCCGTTTTCAATATTCGAATGTATTTTTCCACAGACAATTTGACTCCCAGTGGTGGAATGTGAGGGTGGAGGAGTGGGGAGGAGTAATTCCTAAAACATCTTGACTCTCTGGTTTTGCTGGAGAGTTTGTATAAAATATAGTTATCAAGATACTGATTGCACAGAGCCAGCATTACAAATGCACATCTTTTTACTCCATCTCTTTACTCTCTGTTCTCTTTTTCCAAATGAAATTTTACACAAGTAAAGGAAGATCATTTTTGTTAACTCAAGAAATGTAAGGATATTTCTGATATTTAGCATCTAATTTCTATAATTAAAATTATATATTGCTCAGACTAAATTTGAATAGAAAGGCAATAAACTGTATAGCCAAGGATATTTATTTTTAAAAATATATTTCTCTCCTGCATTAGAGCTGGCATGATTCTTCTGGTCTTCACCAAGCAAAAAAATTGTTTTTAAAAAGGAGAACAATGCCATCTACTCATCCATTCAAAACAAGAAGTTTTGAAGAGGATGAAATGAGAACTCCACAACTCCTTACTTAAAACCATATTTGGAAACTCCCTCTAACATTTTCCCCTGGGTTCATATCTAGGGATCAAATTTTAGGTGAAGCTGTTTTTTAACAAGATTTACCCAATTCTTCCAATAATAAACCACACTGGACAGGTTCCAAGACTAAAATGCCATGTATTGTATTATGCATAATAACAAGTCATATTTATGCAGGGCCTTGGTATAATTTACAATTGTTTGTCAATTTTTATTTCTTTTTATTCTGTTTCTTGACATGTGGACCTGACTGGCACGCTTACATCAATTGCTCTTTTTTCTTGCTTTGTTATGGTTGTGTTTTAATGAAAACTCTTCTTCCTGAAAAACATCCAGCTCCATGCCAGATCAATGGAATCTGCAGGTTTTCTTTCTGGAATATAAAACAAGAGCTTGGATTCAACTAGCCAACAAATACATTTGCTAAATGAGGCTTTCCTCAAAGGTCACTCATTCATTCAACAAGTATTTACTGAGCACCGCTTAGGCTCCAGGCATTGTGCATGTCTATGAATACAATAGTGAATGAAGCAGACACATGGCTGGGTGGTGGCTGAAATGCAATGGGGAAGACTGAAACAAGCAAATATCTAATTACGCATCGTATTAAGCAGAGGAAGAAAAAAATAGAATACTGTGATAGTGAATAATGCAGTACAGAGTGCTCCTACTTAGAATAGTTGAGGAGGCCCTCATGGAAGTCTTTTAAGCCAAGTCCTAATTAATGAGGGTGTCCCAACCATTGAAAGAGAGGAGGGGAGTATGTCAGCAGAATAGCAGATGTGAGGGTCTGGAACAGGGCATAGACCCTCGACGCTCACCATCTTTGCCCCCCTACCTGCTGGCCAGCTTCACAGGACAAGTCCAGTCTGTTTCCCCTAAGAAGTCTTCCTGTCCATCCACGCATGGTCCTCTCTTCCACGACCTCCTCCAGCATTTCATCTGTTCCCCATGACTTACCATGGAGCCATATGCTGGGTTGTATGGTCCTCAGATGGTTCCTGTGGTTAAACCTGTCTCTTTCACAAGTTTTGCGAACCCACTGAGGACAGAGGGCACGTGCCCCTTTTGCACCCCATGCCATGTCTGCTGCAGCGCTGGAGTGGAACTGACGTGGGAGGCATTGAAATGAACTGGACGGAAGGCCTAGCGGGCAGGTGATCGGCCGTGGCTAAGCCTCTTTTCTATCTGCATCTGCTCACATTAGACAAAATGCAAATAGATAGGCCTCATCTCTCTGTTCTACTTAGCATTTATATGACACCTTTCAGCACAGAGAAATGAGTAAGTGTAACCAGAAGTGGCTGTTCCATGTGCTCATCCCCAGCTCGGCTGTGGCCAGGCATCTGGTCCCCACCTGCCCCCACACCCCTTCTTCCCAGAGGGGCAGCTCTGGACCCCACCACTTCACTTTCAGCAGAGCCCTTCCCATGGAACCGCACACTGTTGAAAGAATGCATTGTCTGTGCTCAAGGGAGAATGCGGGTAGCACATTGCAAATCTGAGCTGTTATGTGATAGATGAGCAATGAAAAGCGTCCTGACATCATTAAGGTATTCTGGAACATGCTGTCTGCTCCAGCCTCACCCGCATGCAACTGCGTGAAGACAGAATTGCCTGCATGATAACCAAAGCCTGGCTTTGGAGTCAGCAAATTGGGTCATTCCAACCCCACGGGGTTTTTCTAGATTCTGCCAGTTGGGGATAAAGACATTTCATAGAAACTGCCAGACTCACATCTGCAGATGGTCTTAGAGGGTAGGACTGTCTTCAACCACATGAAAATAGACTTGCCTTTTCACTGTTGCAAGTATTCCCAGAATTTGAAGCTGTCCTTCAGCACTACCTCCTGCCCCAAATTCTGGAAGCCCTCTCCCAAGACCCAGGGCATCCACATCTGGACAGGCCCCTCTGTAGAACCCACAGCACAACCTCCTGACTTTGCTAGGGCCCAGCATTAACTGGGAGTTGGGGACAGACCACCTGCTGTGTGGCAGAGCAACATATCTGACATTTATGGGATGAGATTTGTCAGGGTCAGAAAGGGTAACTCTTTAAAATTGTTTAAAGAGCGTCTTAACCTTTGGCATGCTGCCTGGGGAACTAAAAGTAACCTCTCATTCCTCCCTACTGATATTGTGGAATTTCAAGTTTCTAGAAAAGAACTTTTGAGTATCAGTCAGCAAAAACAGTGGAGTGGCTGGATTTATTCCTCATGGCTAATCACCCCTAATTTGCCTACAGGGACCCCAGTAGTCATTGGGGTAGAAGAGGATACATCACTCTACAACATACAGGACAACATCCTGGGCTCTATCCTCATGGCAGCAAGCTCATTTTGCCTCCTGTTTCATAGTAAGAGTCATTGTTCACCGAGACAGCAGCATGTGTAGTGATTGGAACATGCAATTCAGAGTCCGATTACATGGGTACAAATCCTGGTTCTGTCTCTTACTAGCTCTGTGATCTTGAGCAAATCACGTAGCATCTTGGTTTCTGCGTCTGCAAGCCAGAGGGAAATAATAGCTCAGTCAATAAAATACGATGAGGCTCAAATGATGGCAAAAGTCCTCAGTACAGTGTCTGGCATGTAAAGGGGTGTAGTAAGTATTCACTATTTATCGCAGACCTACTTACTACGTCCCACACTGAATTATGTGCTTTATTTAATTCTGTAATTTAATCCTACAACAACTCTCAAAGGTAGGGCCTATGCTTATAATCACCATGCTATGCTACTCACCTTGTTTCCCTAAGAGAAATATTTTCATGTCAGTGGCTATTCCCACCTGCAATTTTCCCTTGACAAATTGCTCCAAGACGGGTACTTCCTAAGGGGAAGCTTTCTCCATTAGCGAGACAGGAGGGGAAATGGAGGGGCAAACCTTGACCCACCATTACCAAGAAATCAACTGTGGAAGTGAGTCATCTATCTGTCGTCACTGGGCTGGACTTGATGATTAATGGGAGACATTTAAGATTAATACACTTTCTTGTTTAAGTTTTGAAAATTAAAGATCTTAGAAATGTGAACCCAGAGAATAAAGAAAAAAAAAAGGAAGTAGAACAATATTCTCTTTCTAGTTACCTGCTTTCAAGAACTCAATCCCTTTATGCCAGCATTTAGAGACTTGCCTGTCCCCAGCCAGGTCATCTTGCTTTCCTCTTCTCCCTCCTCACCTCCAAAAGGACATGAGTTCCAGCCAAAGTGCATATCATAGATCCTCAGCACAAACAGTTTCCAAGTTACCAAATGGGACAGTGGAACAATTGATTGTACTGGCACAGGCCATCAGTGGAAGATAAGAGAGTGACATGTGGGTCCAAACGGCTATTGTTGCTGCATTTTTCTGTTTGGTTTTGGGTCTTTTTTTTTTTTTTTTTTTTTTTGTAAGCATGAGTGCACAGGCTGTGCTGGCCTAAGACCTTGAGATTCTTGAAAAAGAAAAGATACCTCAGCTAGAGTCTTATTGAGGCCAAGTTTCTAAGAGCTCAGGCCTAATCCTGTCACCTTAACAGAGCTGACACTGCCTCATCCTGAAATGGGCTTTCAGATACAGCTATCAAGAGCTACCCTTTGGCCCCAGATGTCACTACCAGAGTCAGGCCATTTAAATGAGCATGGCTGACATTTATTGAGCACTTTTCACTGTGATAAAAGTGCTTTTCAGGCTTTCATTTAGATCTCGAAACAGATGCATTTTAAAGGGACTTATATTTTCTGATTTCTAGGAATAAGAAGGCAGAAGCCAAAAGATCTTGAGAACCTCACCTATAACTGCACAGCTGGTCAGTGATGGGGCAAGAATCTGAGCCCAGGCCTGTGTTGTTGACCTTAAACCCATTGCCTAAGAATGAGAGGAGAGAGAAGGAAAGCACAGGAAGTGGGGGAAAGGATGAAGACAAAAGAAGAAGGTATGATGTAAGACCTAAAGTCAACACCCAATATTACGTGCTGCCTTGACATCTGGCAAAGTATGGCAGGCCCCAAATGACCTAGATGCGAGTTCCCCTTCTCACTCTGCTCCCAAGGATAAGGTTTTCTAGCCATACTACACTCTTTATCAGAGATCAGACAGGGCTGGGCATGGTGGCTTGTACCTGTAGTCCCAGCTACTTAGGAGGCTGAGACAGTACGATCACTTGAGCCCAGGAGTTTGAGGCTGCAGTGAGCTGTGAGCTATGATTATACCACTGCACTCCAGCCTGGGTGACATCATCTCTTAAAAAAAAAAAAAAGAAAAGAAAAATAGACCAGGTGTGATGGCTCACACCTGTAATCCCAGCACTTTGGGAGACCAAGGCAGGCAGATCACAAGGTCAGGAGTTTGAGACCAGCCTAGCCAGCATGGCAAAACTCCATCTCTACTAAAAATACAAAAATTAGTTAGGCGTGTTGGCAGGCACCTGTAATCCCAGCTATTTGGGAGGCTGAGGCAGGAGAATCACTTGAATCCAGGAGGCAGAGGTTGCAGTGAGCCCATATTGTGCCATTGCACGCCAGCCTGGGCGACAAGAACAACTCCATCCCAAAAAAAAAAAAAAAAAAAAGCAGCAGCCAGGTACAGTTCCTGCTTACCCCTGAGTAGTGAGTGGGCTTCAGTTCCCTGCCAGACCAAGGAATTATTCAAACAAGGTAACCACATTCTCCCTCACAAATCGGGGGGCACACCACTCTCCCGATACTGCAAAGCTTGCCTGCCTCTGCTTGTTCCCTCCGTTTCCAAGCGCAGCAGCCATGTGGCCTTGCACGTATGAGATGTCCTCCTGGGGCTTTGAGTGAACATATGTATAAATAAACCACCGTTCATACCATCTGTCCAGTGTCAGGTATCGTATCTCGTTCAGCCATGCCTGCATCCCTAGGATGGAAATCCATCCCTTTCAAGAGGAGGTGATCAAAACAGAAGAAAAATAGTTAAAGAGGAAAGGATGAAGGATGAATCTGAGGTGACCCACCCGTTGATTCAGCCACAGGGTCTTCCACGTGGGTCCACAGGCTGTGATGCTGTGATTAAGAGAGCAGATCTGGAGACAGCCTGGATTTAAATCATTTGTCTACCACCTTCAGGCAAGTTACTTAACCCCTCTGGGCCTTCATCCCTCATCTGTAATGTGGGAATGGATAATAGCAACCATCCATTTGGTGTAAGAATTAAATAAAATCATCCATGTATAAGGCCTAGCGCTTAGCAAAAACCCATTGTCTTTAATATCCTAAACTTTCAAGCTCTGGGATCCCTTTTCCTCCTGAATCTACCAGAGAACCCATTTGCCTTTCCTCCACTGGCCCAGCCAGCTCATCTTTGTGTTTCTGCAGCATTATTTGTGGAGCTGTTGACTGCAATATTCCTTTAAAATGTCTCTAAATTGTGTGCACCAACTTAAGTAAACAACTGAAGGACCTTGTCCTCCTATGCTACCCAACAAGGAGCGCTAGTTTCGAGCACTCTAAAACTGCCACAGCCTTCACACGACAAGGACAGCAGAGAAAGTCGTTCTGAGAGTTTTCCAAGTGAATAGGCATCAACATTCTGAAAAGCTTCAGCAGCGTCTACTGGGTATTCATGTTTGAATATTTATTCACCAATGAGCGCTCACATTTATTGAGTGTTTATTATGTGGCAGGCACTATTACAAGCATTTACATGCATTCACTCTTTATTTTCACAGCGATAGATTTGAGGTAAAGTATTGCCCTAATTTTGCAGATGAGGAAATGGAGGCAAAGGGGGGTTCACCAATTAATTCAAGATTCAGAAATTCTGTTTAACTGGTCTAGGGAAAAGGCCCAGGCAGTGGTCTATTTTCAAAGCACCCTCAGTGGTTCTCAGGTGCTGTCAGGGTCAGAAACGCTTGCCAGAGCCAGCATGCTGATCCTGCGATCCTGTAATCACGTCATGCCTTGCATTATGAACTGTTTCCTCTAAGTGTCTCATGTCTCCAATTACATCATAAATCCCAGGAGTGAAACAGCTCAACAGAAACAATGTCTTCTATTAATCTGGAATCTATTCCTTCAATACTGACACCACTGGGTTTGTTCAGAGTAGCCACTCAGTACCCTTGACATTTACATACTTGGATTGTGCACAGTGATGGGGAATTTCTGCCATGCAAGGCAGGCACTATTTTAGGCGCCTTACATCAATTATTTCCTTTATTCTAAGAAGTGGGCGTTATTCTTATTATTCCCATTTTATAGATGGAGAAACAAAGGCACAAATTGCTTATGGACACACAACTAGTAAATGGCAGAGCTCTGAGTTGACCAATCTGGCTCCAGAGCATGACCTAATCCAACATAGTAGAGTGGAAGGCAAGGGGAAGGGGAGATGAAAACCATAAAGAGGAAGAGAAAGCCAACTTGAGAATTCCAAGTTATTTAACTAGTATAGTATCAGTTTGGTAGGACTGCTGTAATGAAGTATCATTGACAGGGTGGGTAAAAAACAGGAGTTTATTATCTATCTCACTGTCCTGGAGGCTAAAAGTCTTCAGGGGACAAGAAATATCTTTTTTTCCCCTGTTGGGTTCATGACTGTGGCCCCTATAACAAAAGACAGATTAACAGGAGAAAAGCATGGCAGATTTATTTCATGTAAGTTTTACACAGCATAACCTTTGGAGATGAAGACCCAAAAAAAGAGGGAAACGTCTGTAATGTTATCCTAAGCTTGGTGAAGAAGTGGATAATTGCAGAGAAGTATGATTGGACAAAGGTACCATGAGGTACCATTATTACCTAATGGTAATAAACGGAGTTGGTGGCGGGGAGGGGGGAGAAATTTAGCAAATCCTGTTTGTTCAGATTCTTCTGTGTCCCTGTCCTCAGAGATAAGGATGTTTCTTTCCTCCAGCTATAGGGAGGGCACCTCTCACATAAAGGTCTTATGATCTGCTGCAGGGAAAGCTCAGAAAATTCTTTCTAGATTTTATGACCTACTTCTGGAGAAAAGGGCTAAGGGAAGGTGATAGCGACTTTCCTGCTTTTGCTGTTTTCTCAAATGCCAAACTGTCGTATTTGATGTTCAAAGATGTGTGCAATCTTTGACTTTACTTACCACATAGAAGCATCTCCCCAACCTCTGCCTTTGTCTTCCACATGGTGTCCTCCCTGTGTGTGGCTTTGTCCTCAAATTTATCCTTTTCATAAGAACACCAGTCATATTGTATTAAAGCCCACCCTAGTGACCTCATTTTAACTTGACCACCTCTGTAAAGATCCTCTCTCCAAATACATCACATTCTGAGGTAGTGGGGGTAGGACTTCAACATATATATTTGAGGAAGACACAATTCACTGCTCCACAGAAGTCGGGGGTTGCATGGTGTGTGGGTTAATAAGCCAGTGCTCCACAGGAGTGGGAAGGAAAACACTCCCAAGACTGGAGGCTGCCAAGAGAACAGCTCTGATGTGTTTAGATGAGGGTGGGTCAAACTTCAACAGAGGCCAGGATAGCAAGGACCACGCTCAGGCTTCCGCTGGCACTTAGCATGAGCGGTCACCGAATGGCTCCCCTCTTTTCCTGGCAATGCCTGGGCTCCTGGATTGCACAACACTCTCATCAATGAAAACCAATAAGCTGAAAGAAAAACTAAACAACAACAAAATACACCACACACATAAGAAAGAGTAACCTTATGTTGTCTGTAAAAAACCTCAAAAAATGCCAACAAATACTGAGTCAGGAAATTCTCCCCTAATAGCTTTTGTTGGAAACATTTAACATTTCTACTTTATCTCTTCTTTTCTTTCAGACCACTCCTCAGAGGCAATCAAGTGCAACAATACCATCATTCAGGACTTTTGGTTCCCAAAGGACTCACTCTGAGCATCGGCCAACATACATCCTTATAATATCAGAGCAGCCTAAACTCCCCGAGAGTGGATTTCCTCCAGCCTTTCTGAGCTGAGGGAGGCGAGGATTACATATCTGATACGCCAGTTTTGTTGCCATCTGGCCACCAAAAGAGAGCACTGGGTTGATTGTATCCCCTAGGTAGTGACTGCTGAGAAGACACATCCCCACATCTGGCCGTGGCCAAGAAATACCAAGGACCTTCCATAAGGGGCCTTTCAGTGCCACCCAATGGGAACCCTCACTTCCCAGGACAAGAGTTCAGTTAAAGACTGGACCACTGGACCTCACACAGGAAGCTCACACCCCAGCTAGCCCTGAGTTCAGAGTGTGCCAGCAAGCTCCAGGCTTGAGGTTCGCATCCACCCCCAAACTCTCAGGAATGCGTGCAAACCTCTCCCGAGGCAGTGGGTAAACCCCTGCTCTTCTGTACCTCTTGGTCAGCCAGCCAGCGAGCAGAGGGCAGCTGCCCTTCTTGCAGGTCCCCCTTACATTGCAAGAGCCAATGAAGGCAAAAGCCAAATGGAGACCAAAATGCCAAATATTGAAATGTTTCAAAGTTACAAGTCAAGTCAAAATTACTATTAAATAAAATAAGTTCTAGCTTCCCACCTTGACAAATAGAGCTCCTCAATGGCCTGAAAGGTCAGTTTGCATTTAGAATGGTCAGTCTTCTTGGAATTTGAATCTGAGATTTTCCTCCTCTCCCCAGACCCTGTCGCTGGCCGACAAGCTGCTCTGCTTTTCTTCCCACCCTCAACTGCTTTCCACACCATAAGGGCAGTGAGCCACCCAGACTGTACATCCAAGATCCACCCACATCCTTCCCAAACTGCTGCCCAGAGCTGAGCACAGTCCACCTTGGGGGAAGGACCCAAAGCAGATTGGAGCAGGCCCTGGAAAGAGACACATTCTGAAGGCCTGGACACCTGGAACATGATAGGGAGACGGAGGCACTTTTTCTTCTTCCAGGAGGACACGCCCCCTTAATCCCACAGGCTCTGGCTCCTGCTCTGTGGGGAGGAGTGTGCTGAGGAATTCCAGAGAGGGCCTGTCTCCCAGGAAGAGCGCACAGCAGGGGCCACACCCAAGGGCAGTTCTGATGAGGGTTCTTCTCAGCCCTCCTTCACCTGCCTGAAGGGGGCACCATGAGAAGGGGAGGGCAAATGCCACAGCCCCGTCCCCAAAAGCCCTCAGCTCATCAGTCAGCGATTCCCCTTGCTATGAGTCTGTGTCTCCTGCTAACGTGGACTTCACGGGATAGTGGGCAGGGTGAAGGGCAAAGGGTCTGTTTGGTCTCCCTCTGGAGGGGTTGCTTTCTTTATGATATGCAGATACTTACTGCCCACCGCACTCTGCTTTGGGGCTTTAGCCAAAATCCAGAGACCTCCATTTCCCTCGGGGGACAGAATGGACACATAGTTCTAACACGACAAGGATTTCAGCTGGGAGGAGTGTTTCACCTGCCCACATTTAACACCATGAGGAGGGAGAGAGCGAGCGTGTGGTTCACATATGGGCGACTTTAAAAGCAGGCACTATCGTGTGACAAGACTAAACTCAGGGAAACGTGTCTGCAGTGACACGGGGAGAAGACACCAAATTCCCACTGGGGAAGCTCCACGAAGACTTTGGAAGAGAATGTTCATCTGGATCCACTTTCACACTCACAGAAACCTGCTCTTTCACAAACTTGGTCGTTTTGTGAAATGGCTTGGACTTGGACAGCACGGCGCCGTCCAAGGCCCTGAGGGCAGGAGGCCACTTCCCTTATACCACTGAACTACTTCTGGGTTGGCAGCAGGTACTGTCCCCACCCAGAGTGCCTTCCTTTTGTCTTAGCAATTGTGAAGCGTGAGGAAGCACTGTCACCTGCCAGGCGCCCAGCCTCTCCCGCCTCCACTCGGCATGGCGGGGACCACCTGGCCTGCGGCTATGAGTGGGCTCAGCCGTGCTCTGGTCTCTGGCCAAGAGGGAGTTGAGGAACTTAGGTCTTATGCGTCAACACAGAGGAGTGCATAGAGAAAACAGGACCTAATTTGAAACTGGAGGCTCTGAATTTAAGTTCTGATTCAGCTGCTTCTTAGTTGTAAGCTTTTTAGACATCAATGGATTTTCTGGGCTTTATCTGGAAATTGGAGTTTCTTCATCTGGAAATTGGAGACATTAAGAACATCTGCTTTCCTACCTCAGTGAGGAAGTGAATGAACTACTACGGTATCATTTGGAAGCTGTGAATTCTGAATTGTTAGAGTTATGAGACTTGGCTTTGAATAGGAACACTGTGGTCTTTGTCTACGGTTAATTAATGCCGACTCTCTAGAACCATGGCTCTGCCTACACTGGTAGGCCAAATAGTAACAATAATGGCAACAACAACCTCTTGAAGAAGAAAAAGTCTGTAATAATATAATCATAATAGCTCAGTATTTGTTGAGAACCTTCTATGTGCTAGAACTAGTCTGCATGCTCAGATTCACCTCATTCAATACTTAACCACACCTCACGAGAACCACTATCACACCTGATCTCTGTCCCTGCACACCAGTCTGATGCATGGACTGAATGCACCTGGATATCTGAATACTAATACATTCCACCTCCTGTTTGGGATACCTTGCACTCTCATTTGGAACCTTCTCAATGTTAGCCAACTGGACCTTCTTGAATTTTTACATACTCACAAGATGCCATGCTAGATGAGGCTTTCTCCAAACATAAGCAAGCATCAGGGTCTGACCTTGGGTTTATTCGTCCCAATGCAGCCCAGGTGTTCATACCTGTTCCCAGTGATCCCAGCACCACCTGGGCTATAAGAACTGGGTTTCCCATGGTTCCAGTTATTGCTGAATAACAAATCATGGTAACTACCATTAGGCTGGCCACTACCAGCCTAGTGGTAGTGGCTTCCAACCACAACAATCATTTTGTTATCTTTCATATTTTGTTTGGATCAGGAATTTGGGAAGCTACTGGGTGGCTGTGGCTTGGGGGTCTGTCATGCAGTTGAAGTCAGTTGGTGGTGAGAGCTGAAATAGTGGGGAAACTGACAAACTGGGAACTGGCCAGAAATCTCTCTTCATGCAGTCTCAGGGCTTCTCCCTGTGGCTGTTCCATATGGACCAGTTGGGCTTCCTCCCAGCATGGCAATCTCAGGGAAGTCGAGCTGTATACATGGCATCTCAGGGCTTTGGCATGAACATTCCAGTGAGTAAGGTAGAAACCATGATACCATCTTTGACCCAGTCTTAGAAGACATATAGCATGACTTCTTCCACAGTCGCAAACATGTCAAGATGCAAAGGGAGGGAACATAGATTCCACCTCTCCATGAGAGGAGTGTTAAAGTTACAGTGTAAAATAAGCATGTGAGATGAGAGATATTACTGCAGCCATCTTTGGAAAGTACAATCTGTCATAGCTACTGGAGAAGAGGGTCTACTGGGAAATAAGACAGACTCAGCCCCTAGATGCCACAAAAGCATCTGGTCCTAATGTTCCCACTCTGCCCCATGAGGAAGGCTTAGATTTTTCACCATCATCTTATGTGGGCCTTGGTTTCCCACCATCTTTTCAGTTTCTCACTGAAACCCCAGCCCTAGACTTTGAAAATTCAGGCTTCCTCCCCTAGACCATGGCAGCTCTTCCCCTCCTAGCTGGACCCCATTCCTGAGGATTGCCAACTGACTACAGTGGACACATTGTGGCCCTAATCTATACCTGGCAAATGCCACTGAGAAGAACACCTGCCACTCCCACTTCTGCCCCTCTAGTACCCTCCTGCAATGGCCATCCCAACCCAGACTGAGTTCAAATTCACTAAGTTGCCTATTTATTTTACCCATTTGTATGACTCCATTGATGACATCCAATGTGGGTTTCACCAAAGCAGCTGGCTGAACCTCAGAGTGTGCAGTATCATGACACTTAAGCAGGACACTTCAAGGTATGGGCCAAGACAGGACTCAGCTCTGCAATTTGCTAGCAATATAAATTTTAGACAAGTCACATGACACTCTGAATTCTTGTGATATGAGGATAAGAGTACTTTGCTATGTTGTATTTATCTGCAGGCTCCAGCAAGGTGCCTATGAAAATGAGTTGAAGACATGTATCATGTACCATGTAATTATTATTACGGTTGCCACCTAACATTGCTTCTCTATTCTCTTGCCCTGTCTACAGGGAAAGACAGTGTACTCTTCAGCTAAAATATGTCCGTTCTCTCTTAGCCAGCCTGCTCCAAGCCCAACAGGCTGTCCGCTCATTTTTCTCTATCACACTCCTGCAGCAGGAGATTAGAGCAGTGAATGCCATCCTGGCCCCACCTCCTCTGCCCTCACCTCACAGGCTTGCTGTGGGCAATCTCAGCCTCTTTCCAGATACCCTGTTAATGCCACCCTAAAATCAGATGACCTAAGTGGTTGGTCCCAAAGACCAGTCCCACATAGGTGGACACACCCAGGCCACGCTCCTTGAGTGAGCAGAGAGGCCTGCAGCTGGGCCTCCCCCACCACTCTGTGTTCACCCTGTCCTGCATTCCTGGGATACAGATGGGAACTGGGTACATGAGGATGGGCCAAGGCACCAAAGTGACAGCAATCAGCTGTGGATAAAAGAGCAGAGTCCTGGACAAGCACCTCATTCCTCTCCCACACGATTCAGACCATTCCAGGACAAATTCCCTAGGATGTTGCATTATCCGCCTGTCTGGACAGTCTGGCAGGAAGGAAACCTTTCAACAGCTCCAGCTTGATGTTTCTGGGCTCTGGGCTTTTCTCCTTACTCTGATCTTTCCCACACAAGAAAAAGGAGCTGCTGGCCGGGCTCTGAAGATCTGGCCCATTTCTGATGCAAAGCAGTTTATTTCTAACTTCAGAAGTGCCAATAGTGCTGGAGGGGGCTGAGTGAGGGAAAGGACGATAGAATTGTTTATCTTTCAAGGAAACCCAGAGGGTAGAAACAGTCAAAAGATTAGCCTGGGTAGCTTTACTGCCAGGGATGGGTGGCAGGATGGGAACCTGCCTCCCGATTCTACCATGAATCAAGGTTTTACAACTTTTACAGGCATTTCTCTTTACTCCTCAAAGTAGCTTCGGGGAGAAAAAAAATGACAGTTTAATCTCTCTATCCTCGCCAATTTTTATTTCCTCCTCCTGAACTACCCCCTCACCCTCCCTCCCAACCTAAAAAATCCATCTGGTGTCACTGAGGGCCAAGCAAGGTCCATGAACAGCCGCTGGAGGCTGATGCAGCCAGCGTGGGTTTGGGAGGAGCCTTGGTAGGATTGTCCTAGACTGGAGCTACTTGGCCAGTGGTGGGGCAGTGGTGGGCGTGCTGCATTAGAGGGACTGGGGGAGGTAGAAAAACAAAAAGCGATCCAGGACACATGAATGGGCCTGGAATAATGAGAAGGGAATGTGGCTAACAAAAGTGGCCAAAGTACACAAGAAAAGACAAAGAGAAGAGCCACCCTCGGAGGAAAGAGAACATGGAAGGAAAAGAAGATGGAGGAAAAGGAGGAGGAGGAGGCAGGGGGAGAAGAAAGTGCTAGAAATGAGGAGAGAGTAAAAACAAGGCAGAGAGGTTTGGAGTGAGAGGAGTTAAAAGAGTACGACAGTAAAAGAAGCAGGAAGAAAGGAAGGGAGAAATCATCAAATTATAAACAGGTTGTGCCCTAAAGACTTTCTTTACAATAGGTAAGTTTAAAACTAAAACCCATCTCCATCCAAGACATCGACTCCCATGTTGACTAAGTTCCTAATGTGACCTGCAAAATGGGCCAACTTAGACGGATCCAAGTGTGAGCACCTCCTTACGCTTTGTACCTAGGCACCTCTCTGGCTTCAGCCTAGTCCTGACCCAGATACAAAATCTCCGGGCTCTCAACCCTGCCTGCACATTAGGATTTCCAGGGAAACTTTTTTGTTTGTTTGTTTTCCAGAGTCTCGCTCTGTCATCCAGGCTGGAGTGTAGTAGCATGATAATGGCTCACTGCAATCTCTGCCTCACAGGTTGAAGCAATTCTCCTGCCCCAGCCTCCCAAGTAGCTGGGACTACACGTGTATGCCACTGTGCCCGGCTAATTTTTATATTTTCAGTAGAGACAGGGTTTCACCATGTTGCCTAGGCTGGTCTCGAACTCCTGACCTCAGGCGATCCGCCTGCTTCAGCCTCCCAAAGCGCTGGGATTACAGGCGTGAGCTGCCACGCCTGGCCAAGGGAAACTTAAAAAGTACCTATGCCTGGGTTCTTGCTTGGATGAGTTTAATCAGAACCTCTGCTGGAGGAACACATACAGGGTTTTAAAGCACATCCAGGTGATTTTAATGCACAGCCAGAGTTAAAAATCACTAATAGAACTTAACTGTAGCGTTCAGCTCTGGGGAGAGGGGCAGTGGTTAGCGGGCTTTTGGCCCTTGTAAATAATATTGTTTCTAAGGGGAAATGTGTTTAGGTTTTAATTCCAAATGCCAGGCACTAACCAGCCCCCACACCCCGTATCCCACATACCCACGTCTGCAACACTTTTTTTGTCAATGGAAGTGGGAGGCACAATAGCTGGTGGAGCTTCCGCCTCCACCCCGAGTTCCAATGGGAGGCCCCCATTCCGTTCCCAGTGTGGCGAGGGCCATCCAGTCACGTGTGGGATACTTGAGTGTTTCCAAGTCAGGGAGTTCTTACTCAAGATTGGTTAAAGCTGAAAGAAAAGAGAAAACAAACTGTGTCAATGTGAGTCTCACTTGGATAAAAAATAAATAAACATACAATAAGTAAAAGAAACAATGTATCAATAATAAATGCCAGAGATGGAGGCTCCATAAGAAATGGCAGAACCTTCAAGTCAACAAACAGGGCCGGGCACCGTGGCTCACGCCTGTAATCCCAACACTTTGGGAGGCTGAGGCAGGCGGATCACGAGATCAGGAAATCAAGACCATCCTGGCCATCACGGTGAAACCTCGTCTCTACTAAAACTACAAAAATTAGCCGGGCGTGATGGCACATGCCAGTAGTCCCAGCTACTCGGGAGGCTGAGGCAGGAGAGTCGTTTGAACCCAGGAGACGGAGGTTGCGGGGAGCCGAGATGGCGCCACTGCACTCCAGCCTCCATGGAGATAGAGCAAGACTCTGTCTCAAAAAACAAACAAACAAACAGGGAAGACACAGGCCTGGAAATGAAGTTGAAATGTGGCTTAACAATTCCATACTAGGAAACCTGTTGTGCCAAGACATCAAGAAAACTGGTTTTTTAAAGCTGTGTTAACTTGTGTTAGAGCTGCCAGACATAGCGAGATCATTCCAATCAAACCAATACACAGCCATTTCTCCTGGGGGAAAAGGGACAGGATGGAGCTTGAGCACTAAACACTGGAGAAACTCGGCATCACGTGGGGCTACTGAAAACTCCACGCAAACCTCTGCAGCCCACACGCTCCACCCACGAGCCGGCAACTGAAGGGTTAGGTCCCACTTCCTACGGATTCCGTGGAGATATGCACATGGGAAGCAGGATGTTGCCTGTGAACAACACCCAGGGAGACAGTTGGCAGCAGCACAAAGCTTCGTGAAATCCTTGAAGCCAACAAGACAGATCAGAACAGGCCAGAGGGTACAGCCAAAAACCTGTTATTTCTTCACCTCTTCCAGCATCACACAATATAAAATCAATCAAATAACTGAATTACACCAGCCACAGCCTAGGGAGGATTATGTAAATGGAGCCATTGTCTGGTGGCAAGGCAGGCTCCTCTGAATTCCGCTCTGAAGAGACTCTCTGGCCAGCAAAGGGGGGCCAGGGCTCTGGTGCCCAGCTGGTGGGCCCTGGGCCTGCGCAGAACAGAATCGCAGCTCATCCTTGCTGAGTAGGTTTCTCCCACCATGAGGGTGGCTGCTCCATGAGGGGCAGCCGGGCGGAAGAAGTCTGCACACCAGCCACCTTCTCTTACTCTAATTAGTAACAGGACAACACAGTTGTGCCTAAATGATTTGAATTCCTTTGTAAATCAGGCTCCATAGTTACCAAGATTGGAGATCTTTGCACATTCTCTCAGAATACGGGGTTCACAGAGGGGCCCAGGAGGAGCAAGAAAGACGGCAGCCCAGCCAGGGGAGAACTGGGGCGTGCCAGGGTAGTCCATAGCAACACCCTAGGCAAAGCAGCAGCTCCCGAGATCTGATCTTGTCCTTCAACAGCATGCGCTGTTGCTCCCATAATGGCAGGTCAACCATTCTCTGTTCAGATGCTACGGCCTCTTCAACAAATTCATCCATCTCATGGCTTCTGCCTTCTCACAGCTTCTGTTTCTTGTGCCATCTGCTTACTTGTCTCTATGTGCCTCATAGCTTATGCACATCTCTAGAATCTGGCATATTTGAATGGCACTTAGTGACACTAAGACAGAGAGACTGATTAGTTCCATTAATTACTACTCTCTATGGACCTCTCTTATTGGACAGAAATCTCACTGCAGCCTCTCACTGGCTGCCTTTTGAGTCAGGCACCATCCTCTGGACCAGACTGCTAACGTCAGAATGGAACAGGGTCATTGTGCAAATCATGGCACCCCATGTATAAGGAATCGCCTGTGGCTTTGTTCAGGCAAAACACCTTGTACAGGACAATCTCAGCCTCCCTTGCTCTGTGACCCTGCTTTCCTTTTGTCAGTTTAAGACACACACACTCCTGGACAAGACACTAAAGCTATCATGAGCAGTGCACAGGAAAGCTATTGCATTACTAGAAGAGAAAGAACTCAAGTGGCTTCTAGAGCTGAATATCAAGGATTCTGGATTCTCATATGATAAAGTTGAAAATTACTGCACTGAGGTTGAATCAGGTGCAAAGGGAAGAATAGACTGTTAGAGAAGGGTAAGTAACAGTTATCCAGTGCTGGCCCTGGGTCAAGCTGTGACCCGGGGAGTTAAGCACTCAACCAGCATTAACCACTACATGCAGCTCATGACACTCTGATGTCACTTGGGGCAGTCTGGCAAACCTGTTTGTTGACTGACTTCAAAGGACTTCCAACCCTTTCTCCCTTAACCACTATCACAGAAGCTGAAAAAGACTTTTCCAACTTCCCTCACAGGTGAGGAGTCTTGTGGTCCTGTTCTGGCCAATAAAATACAATGGGAAGTCATGTGGGAGTTTTAGAAAAGTTGTTCATTTTCAGAGAAAAGGAGGAAGAAGCCCTAGAACATAGACCCTTTCCCCATGCATATACTTACAAAAAAAAAAAAAAAATCCTGCTATCACCTCCCACTTCCACCCCCTGCTTTCTGCTGGGAATGAAGACTTAATACCTGGAGAGGCTGATGCCTTCTTATAAGATGAGGCAACAAACATGAAGATGAAATTAAAGATGGTGAACTTGTCAAAAAGAGCATGGGCTCCTGTTGAGCAGCTGAATCAACAAATCAACACCGGCTGCATATCCAAACTGATACAAGTAATATGACTATCCCCATCTTTTATAGAAGAAAAAGGAGGGTGGGTAAGCAACTGGTCGAAGATCTCTTAGCTACAAAAGGGCTTAGTTCAAAACCAAGCCTGTTGATTCCAGAGACCGATCCATCATGATATGCTCCTCTCCAGACAGAAGAAACCTCAGAATTGAAAAGTTCATATTTAGAAGGACTCTTAAGCCTCTGTAGCCCAATTCCTTCCAATTAAGAGATAAGGCGCACAGTGGTTAAGTGCTGGGCCCAAGTCTATTGGCTTTTGCCTCCTGAAGCTGAATCCTGACACTCATCCAGTGTTCTTTACATTATCCCATGCTCTCTCTCCCAGGAAAAATAAGAGACTATAATTCCTGTACAGTACCATGGTGGCTTCTACATTGCCTTAGCTAAGGATTTGTCATCTTGATTCATTTTGGGCCTCTGACACCACAGAAACCAAGACAGAAGAAAGGACAATAGTATTGCATTTCAGAAAGTTATCATGCTGGCCACATTACACTTCAATGTATTTAGACTATATTAAGCCAAGATATTTTACACCAGAAAATGTTACCTGAGAAGGAGTATTATTAGTGGCTTTTGCAATATTCACTCTAGGAGCCTACAGCACAATCCCCTGAGGGAGAACAGTATTGCATTTGTAAAGCAATGGCAAACGCCATCCCTTAGGCAATTTCTATTATTAAGCTGCGCAAAAATAAACACATAAATAAACCAACCAAACAAAACTCTCCAATTTTCTAAAGCACTCAAGAAAATGAAAAGGTCTTTTTACACACATTTGCCACCTTCCCATAGTTTGTTGGCCATGATGAAGACTTCGGTTTTGAAAACCCAACTCTAAACATCTTTTTTCTTCCACACTCTGGCTCCTTTTCAAGCATCTCTTAACTCTCCCCAGAAGCTGCCATCATCCTATGATTGATGCGTTTCTGGAGGTTCAGCTGAACTTGTCTGTTCACATTATCCAGCTGTTCAGTGCCTGTGGTTTTCACTAATGGTAGTTATATTTGATCATTCCCTTCTTGCCCCTAAACTTTCTGGCAATGCTCAAGAAAAATATGGAATGCAACTAGTACTGAGGGCCCTGCAAATTTAGCAAAGTTTAGGATAGGAAAACGTTCTGCATTTGCAATAATATAGGATTCAGGAGAAAACAAGAAGACTCGTTCATTTATTTGTTCCACCAATAAATGTTGAGGACCTGTTGTATACCAAGGTCTCTGCTCAGCACTCTAGATGCTTTATTCCATTTAATAATGCTGCAAACTTAGAAGTTAAGCACTTCTATTATGCTCACTTTAATCAGAAAATTAAGGCTTAGCAAAATAGAATAGCTTAACCAATGCAAAATATGATGGGGGACTTCAAGAAGCTTACAATCTCTTAGGGGAGGTAGCAGGTAGTACACACACACACACACACACACACACACACACACTCTACAACACAAAGCAGAATGTATTCAATAGATGATCCAGTTTCAGAGCTCAGAGAAAGATATTGCATTTAGGCCTCACGGAAAAGATTGCATTTAATGCGGTTCTAGAAGATGGGTCAGATTGCTGCAAAGAGAAATAAAAGAGAAGCAGATCCCAGCACAGTAGAAGGAATGATATAAGTAAAAGGGTGGTGGCAGAGAAATATAGAACATGCTTGTAAATGGAGGATAAGCCAGTTTAGTAAGAGCAAAGGGTACAGGAATAGAGTAAAGGTGTTAGGACTGGTAAGGTAGGTTGGGTACAGGTCATGAGGTACCTAGAATGTCTATCTCAACCTGGAAATTATCAGAATCACAAAGAGGAGCCACTGAGTGGTTTTAGGAACCCATGATACTGTCCCAAGGCAGTAAGAAGAGTGTGTTTGACAGTAATACAAAGCATAGAAAAGGAGGTGAGGCTGATGACTGCCAGTCCAGGCAGCCAGCAAGCACACGACGCCATGGCAAACAGTGAAGGCCTGAGCCACGGTGGAAGTGGTGAGGATGGAAAGAAGACCACAGACACAAGACCAATGGCAAAAACACCTGGCAATGGATAAGTGGGTGAATGAGGTGTCAAGAAATGATTAGATGCTGATGGTGCCACTAATACACATCCAGACAAAGCTCAGCGTCTGGGAGTAAACTGTCAAGCAAAAAAATAGCAGTGCGAAGAACTTCCAGTTTAAAATGACACCTGCCTGGCAGTCCATAACTCAACCTCTCCCAATTTCCCAGTAAATATACGTACATTCCCCACTACATGTTTTAAATAATTAAATTCAAAATTAGCATAAATACAGAAATGGAATTGCCAAAATATGGAGAAACATTTTTACCAACTTCAAGAGAGAGGAAGGTGGATTCAGAGAAACAGTGAGTGGCCAAGCTACAGGTGCTCTCCTGAAGCAGGGAAGCCCATACATGGAAAAGAAAGTGAGGTGGCTTCTGGTCCTTTCCCACTGTCTGCCCTGTCTCAAAGGCCCAGGTCAGTGCTGAACAGTAAGTTCTATTGTGCAAGTGTTTATTTCTAAGGTGCCAGAATAAAACACCAATCACCTGTTCTCTACCGCGTCCTCTCCCACTAACCCCACCCCACTCACATTTTCTATCGCATCTGTGAACTGAAAGCAATGAGCAGGAAGCTGTCGGAGTCTAGAATCATGCTCTGCATCCTAGGGGATGTAGCCCTCATATTGAAGCTACATAAGCAAGAAAAAAGACTCTAAGAAATCCAACAACAGTGTGTGCTGGGCTTCTAAATTTCCACCAACTCCCTTAGTTCAAAGTGTCAAATAATCAAGCAAGAGAATGAGATCTCATTTCTCTACAGCAGAGCCACAAAATCTGTGTGTTGGCAAACACTGAATGCAGAAGGAACTTGTCTAATCTAAGGATTAGTAAACAACAAACTAAATAGAGGGCCTATGAAAAAAAGTATGAAACCTCAGGGGAAAGGGAACAATATCCCGAAGATCAAGAAGATGAACACACCTTTGAAGATGATTTACTCTCAAAAAAAAGAGAAAATAGTATGAAATATTTTATTATTTTCAGTAGGATCTAAGAATATATGGCCTCTCTGAAACAGGAGCAGAAAGCCAAAAAGCTGAACTGAAAGAACGTGATGAGATGAAAAGACAATGCCATGGAATGTAAAGACAATAAACCCAGGTGAAAAGGAAGCTGGGTGAGATAAGGAGGCTGAAATTACAATATGAGAAATGAAGTCAGCACTGAGGGCAGTAAAACGGACCTTAGGAAATCTAACCAGTAATATGCAGAATGGAGTTGACAGAAGATAAAAGGGGGAGGGAGGGCAAAAAAAATGTGTCATTTTTTAAGGCAAATGGGAAGATGATATTTGTAAAGCACAAAGAAAGGAAATTCAATCTGCAAATAACAGGTGTTACCAAAGGCAAGAACAAAGAACCAAGTTACCAAGACAAAGAACCAAAACACAGTAGGACCGGAGCAATTATCACAGATGTAATTTGAATGTAGTAGACATAAACTTCTCTAAGAAATCTACTTAATTTTTCTGTCTCAGGACTGTTGTCTTTAAAGTGGGGGTTTAGAGCATAATGCAGAGAGTTTTATGAATACTTGAAGGAGCGCCTATATGTTATTTTCTTGGCTTCAATATGGGTAGATAGTAAATGCTAAGTAACATCAGTTGTGATTTATTATTACTCTATAATAGCTCATACAAATTAGTAAATAGAAAAAAATAAAAGTACTGAAAACGTGATGAGTTCATTCATGAAATAAAACTATGAATAGCATATAAGCATATGAAAAATGTTCGCCTCATTAGGAATCAAAGAAATCCAAATTAAAGCAATGAGTTACAACTTTTCCAATAACAAATTAGCTATGGTTTTTCTTTCTTTAATCACGATGCTCTACATTGAGAAAAGTGTACTGAAATCCCACTCCTTTGTTGGTGGGACTCTAAATTTGTTCAACCTTACATTTGATATTTATAGATCAAGGAGATTAAAGAGATTTATATTTTTGTTATGGGCTGAAGCCTTGTGTCCCCCAGAAATTCACATGTTAAAGCCCTAACCCCCAATGTGACTGTATTTGGAGACAAAGTCTGGGAGGAGGTGATAAAGGTTAAATGAAGTCATAAGGGTGGGGCCATAACTGATTAACTGACAGGACTGGTGGTCATATAAGAAGAGGAAGAAACACCAGAGCTGTCCCTCCACCATGTAAGAATACAGCAAGAAGGCTGCCATCTGCAAACCAGGAAGAGAGCCCTCACCAGAGCTGGCACCTTGAACTGGGACTTCCAACCTCAAGACCTGTGAGAAAATAAATTTCTGTTGTTTAAGCCACCAAATCTGCAGTATTTTGTTATGACACCCCAAACAAACTAATATGATTCTTTAACCAGAATCTCTTTCTAGGAGTCTATCCTAAGGAAGTAATCAGTGAAGCAGGCAAGGATTGAGGATGTAGCCTGTAGCATTACTGGAGTAGTTAAAAATAACCTCAATCTCTAACAACAGATGTTTGGAAAAGTACAAAATACATGTCATTGAGTCTTTTGCAATCATAAAAGCAAATTGTAAGTCTTATTTAATGGTGCAGTGGAGTAATTGTTATCTAATATTAATATAAAAGTAGAGCAAACTCTATATCAATATGATTCTCATTTTATTAAATTATTTATCAAATATATCCACATAGAGAAAAGAATAAAAGGACATACATCAAAAAAATTTTAAAAATCAACTGGGCATGGAATATTATCTCCGATGGTAGAATTACAAGTAGGTCTTTTCTTTTTTTCTTTCTTTCTTTTTTTTTTTTTGAGGTGTTGTAAATCTTCAACAATCATCCTGCATTATTTTCACAATAATAAAATGCATTTTCTTTTTAAACAAAACAGATGAATCTTGCTTCTGTCATTAGCTTGGAAAAGTCTTTAAAGAGAGCCTTGTTTCTTCATATTATGCTTATGTCCTGCCTGTAAAGTTTTAGAGATATTATCTAGGTCATGCACCTGCATTCATAAAATAATGTCATAAAGAAGTTTTCACTACAGGATGCTGGCGTTGTCACTGTGTTGGTAACTCCTGCATGATCTTACCTACAATCCCCAAACAATTGGGCATGTACGTACCTAGGAGTTCTATAATAGAGCTTAGCAAAATTCTTGCTTTTGTCTTTAAGATATATCAGTCCCGTTGTGTGAGGTGGCTCATGCTTGTAATCCCAACAGTTTAGGAAGCTGACTTGGGAGGATTGCTTGAGCTCAGGAGTTCAGGACCTGCCCAGCCCAGGCAATATGGCAAGAGCTAGTTGCTAACTAAAAATATTTAAAATCAGCTGGGCATGGTGGCATGCTCCTGTAGTCCCAGGTACTCAGGTGGCTGAGGTAGGAGGATCACTTAAGTCTGGGAGGGCAAGGCTGTAGTGAGCTGTGATCACACCACTGCACTCCAGCCTGGGTGACAGAGTGAGACTTTGTCTCAAAAAAATAAAAAATAAAATAAAGTGTATCAGTCCAAAATCGGATCAGTTTCCTTCGAATTTCAAAAAAGTAAGTGAAGTAAACATGAGTATTTTCTTGAAAAAGACACCACAAATACACTAAAATGGAAAATATTTTGTAGAAGAGAGAAGAAATCTACTCTAGATTGTTTCAGAAGAAGGAACTAGAATCAAAGAGTGAAGCCAGAGGAAGGAAGATTTTGATGCAGAACTAAGAACTCACTAATTAGAGATTCCTTGCAACGTATGAGTCCCCCATTACTGGTGATTAATAGCAAACAGATGACCATGTGTTTGGAAGGAAAACAGAAAAGTTTTAATAAAAATAAATAGGTTTAAATAAAATGAAAGTTATTTATTTATATATTTTTATTTTTTTACATCTCCCAAGTCTCCATCATTCACAGAAAGACAATTTCTACATTAAATTTGAACCAAACTGAAAGGCAGACTAGATAATCTTTAAGACAAAGTAGCTATGTCATTTTTGGTCTCAACTGAGCACTTTTGAGAGAAAAGAAGTGATAATAATTACACCGAGACGGGGAATTTTCGGGTTAAACTGAAATGTATGATCATCCTACTCTAGGGTCTCTTCCAACTCTTTGACACTAACTAACTTCTATGTTCCTCAACCTTAAGTGTTTAATCCATGCTTCAGAGGCTAAACTGTTTCAGCACCTACCTTTGACTGGCTTAATTAAAATGGTCAGATATTCTGATGTGTAACAACCTTCCTTTGAATGGCTGAAGCAGAGAGGAGGAGGAATGCCAAATTCCCCCAATAATTGGTCTTGGAGAAAAGAGAGAAGTGAGCACAGGTAATTGGAAGCCTACAAGGCACATGGCAGTGGCAACCCCAGAATTATTTTGAGTTCCAGTTAGCAGTATACCTAGGTGATTACTACTTGGATATTTCAGTGTTTCCCAAGTATAGCTGGAATGTGTGGCTCTGATTGGTTTTCCAGCTGGAAATGTTACAGAAACAGGAAGATTTCTGCTTTCATGTGTCTTGTTGCATCCTGCCTCTGCTTGGCAGAAGCTCTGGTCTGACAGTCATGTACATCTCTTCCACTGTGCTTTAGGATGGACATGAGTAATTTAGGGTGAGCTACAGCAACACTCACAGAATCACCCCCGCAACAAACAAGGCCACCCCCAAGTACACCCTGTGTGGTTTCACTATGGATGATCACAGGGCCATCAGTTGGAAACAGGTGATAGAGAAGAGGTTAAAGGTAGGCTTTTGTGGACACCCATTGATGTGATATGACTTTTTAAGGGTCCCTACGTTTTCTGAACATCTCCTCATTGGTCTTTCAAAAGTACCATGGGCTAAGGCATCATGCTCTTATATTTCCTATTGGAATGCATAAGCATTTTATCCTAGAAGTAAGACAGGAATTGACTTGTGATCAATAGTGTTGATATTCCTGAACCCAGATTAGAAACTCTCCCAGGGCAGAGAGCCTTTTCGTCTTTTCGTGTGTTCTCGCGGCTTGGCAAAGAGTAGGAGGTAATGGTGTTGGTATAATAGTGTTGATAGTAATCATCATAATGGCTATTTTTAAAAAAAGAGAAGTTGTTTATTACAAACAGAAAGGGCAGGGCTGCCAAGAGAAGTTAGGAGAATTTTGAGAGGGAAAGAACCTTGTAATGACCCACAGATGCTATCAAACACGAACCCAGTTAGGACTGCTCAGCAAATAATTTTGAGCAGCTGGAAAGCAATCAGTCTATGCATGAGACTTTGTCTATTTCTGCTACTACAACAAGATACCTTAGACTTGGTAATTTACAAAAAACAGAAATTTGTTTCTTACAGTTCTGGAGGCTGGGGAGTCCAAGATAAAAACACCAGCATTTACTGTCTGGTAAGAGCCTTTTTGCTGCAAACTCATGTGGCAGAAGGAGTAAATGCTGTGTTCTCACATGATGGAAGGGCGAAAAGGGACAAATAGACTCCCTCAAGCGCTTGTATAAAGGCACGAATTCCATTCATGAGGGCAGAGCCTTCATGATCTAATCACCTCCTAAAGGCCCCAGCCTTAATATTATTGCATTAGGAATTCATTTTCAAATTGAAGTTTGGAGGGAGAAAGGAAAAGATCTAAAGGAGACTAGAAGCCTCTGACATGAATTAAATAGAGCTGAAGACAAACCATGCCTGGTTAGAAATTTTACCTAAAGCTTGGGAAATACAGAGAGAACAAAGGTGACCCTATACCTGAGCAGAGAACCAGGTCACATTCCCAAAAACCAAGAAGATGAGCTCTTTCTAGAGAGGTTTGTGTGTCAATTAATGGGTGATTGATTTAAATTGCAAGGAAAGAGTATATATTCTAAGGCATCCTTATTAAACTCTGGCAATTGAGCAGGAGGGAAGAACAAAATGTGCAGCTTATCTAAAAGCTAAATGGTGATAGCTTCAACTCTTTGTACCTTCAGGAAAGCCAGCACTTCCTTGAAGTTGTTCTAGCATCAATCCAGCATCAAGCTCCTTACCACAGTCAAAATCAGAGAACGCATTCTGTTTTTACAGGGCAGCAAAACTGAGATATTTCACAGTGACCCTTGACCTGTTAAACCAGCCTCACCTCTAAGCTTTCCAAATAACAGCCAATAAGACGGCAACAACGAAAGCTCCTGGAATGAAGCCAAGCTATCATTTGAGGAGCAATGTCCAGGCCTGAACACCTCCCTGGGTACTGAGCTGATAAGGGGAAAAGGACAGTAGTAACGAGGCAACTTTTGTGTTAAGTATCAGCCAGGACAGGTACATTCTAGGGGTCCAACGCACTTCCCATGTGCCCAGGAGCACAGCTTCAAGCAACTTGAAATAGGTAGGTACCTTGGGGACCTGAGTACTGCTGGCAGACTGGTGAGGCTCCAGAAATAGAATATGTGCAGTCTTCTTTCTAGCAAAGGTTATGGGTTGTTCAGAAAATCCATCAGGCAAGGTAAGAATAACCTGGCATAACAGGTGCTGTGGGCAGTTACAAACTGAAGAACAACCTACATGTGAGTATCTACTGAGGAAAGCACAATGTACCTCCCTCCTGACGGACTAGAGATGTTACCATCTTCATGAAGGATGCCAATGTGAAGCTAATACGCATCACTAAACACTGCTTTTTCCAATAGAAAACACTGTACTAGGAGCCAGGAGACTTTGGCTCCAGTCCCCACTTTGCCACCAACTTGCCCTGTGACCATGGACAAGTTACTTTTCTCTTAATTTCCATGCCCAAAGCAGTGAATTAATGATACCTTCCTTTCCGGCTCCAATTAAGTCTTGATCACAGGGCTGGGCGCAGTGGTTCACGCCTATAATCCCAGCACTTTGGCAGGTCAAGGTGGGCGGATCACCTGAGGTCAGGAGTTGGAGACCAGCCTGGCCAACATGGCAAAACCCTGTCTCTACTAAACATACAAAATTATCTGGGTGTGGTGGTGGGAGCCTGTGATCTCAGCCACTTGGGAGGCTGAGGCAGGAGAATCGCTTGAACCCATGAGGTGGACACACCTTTGCAATCCAGCCTGGGCAACAAGAGTGAAACTCCGTATCAAAAAAAAAAAAAAAGTCTTGATCACAGGACTATTGAATGAAATAATGTCTGTGAAAATTAGACAGTAGAATTCAAATGTAAGGCATTGTTATAATTCAACTGAAGACAGTTTTGTAGGATAAAAGCTAAACTAGTGGATCCAGTGCGGTGGCTCACACCTCTAATCCTAGTACTTTAGGAGACCGAGCCCAGCAGATCACTTGAGCCCGGGAGTTTGAGACCAGCCTGGGCAACGTGGTGAAACCCTGGCTCCACAAAAAATATATACAAAAAAAAATTAGCGGCCAGGCGCGGTGGCTCAAGCCTGTAATCCCAGCACTTTGGGAGGCCGACATGGGTGGATCACGAGGTCAGGAGATCGAGACCATCCTGGCTAACATGGTGAAACCCCGTCTTTACTAAAAAATACAAAAAAAAAAACTAGCCGGGCGAGGTGGCGGGCGCCTGTAGTCCCAGCTACTCGGGAGGCTGAGGCAGGAGAATGGCGTAAACCCGGGAGGCGGAGCTTGCAGTGAGCTGAGATCCGGCCACTGCACTCCAGCCTGGGCCACACAGAACGAGACTCCGTCTCAAAAAAAAAAAAAAAAATTAGCCGGGCATGGTGGCACATGCCTGTAGTCCCAGCTACTCCAGAGGGTGAGGTGGGAGGATCACCTGAGACAGGGAGTTCAAGGCTGCCAGGATTGTGCCACTGCACTCCAGCCTGGGTGACAGAGTGAGACCCTGTTTCAGGAAACAAACAAACAACAACAACAACAAAACTAAACTAATTAATAGTGTTATATGTTGAAAGAGGCAAAACAGAAAATCCTTGCAAATATTTCTCAACTAAGAAGAGAACTTCGAATCATTTTCTTCTAAATAGTACCTTATGCCATGAAAAGAGCCTGCCAATGCCTTCCAAACCATCCTATTTATCACTTGAAAACTCAGGCGATGTGGCTGGAATTGATGAGCCTCTTTACTCTATGATTTCCATCCCTACCTTCCCTCCCTAATACTGTACACAGAAGTGGGTGAGTGTAACTCCTGGCAAATGAACAGACAGGAGTGTCAAATCCCAGGACCGGCTACTATCCCCTCACCTCCATTCCCCTGTCCCAGAATCATAGAGACTTTGAAACTTATGTGTTTTCCTATAATCTTTACCGTGTGCACTCATTTCTACCCGTCCTTTCATAATTGAGTAGTGAAGAAGATAATTTATAAACACTCATGCCTCCATGGCTCCAAAAAAAAAATTTCAAAGTTCCAAAGAGACATGGAGGCAGAAAGTATTTAAGCATAACCAGGGGGTGGGAGTAGAAAGCTGCAGGCCTCAGAAGGAATTTACTTGAGACTACGTGGGCTCTGCCTCTACAAAGTCCAGCTGCTGTGAACTATTCATTTGTTGGCAGAATTTGCACTGAGTCCATGGGACAAACATTTACTTTCTAGAAGTTTCCCTGGATTATCTCTTCAGGCTTTATCATCCATTTATAAGATTAAAAATCATATCACATAAAACTTGGTTCTAGAAATGTGAAACTAACCAATGTTGTTTTTCAAAAGTTCTCTGAAAAATAAAATGGATTATGCAGGAAAATTTTATAAATGGAAAATATTGCATATACAGAGTTTGAGGCAATCTAGGACATTTTAAGCCAGAAAGCAGATGGAATAACAGCAATATAAATTACTGTAACTGTATTTTGCCAACTGCAAAGTGACTCTAACGCCAAACAGAACTTCTCCCCAACTTGTTGACTGCATACATATTTGTTTTTAATTTACACTTGATAGAGTTTGGTGAGATGTTTGGAGTTTGAATGATAGAATCTACAGGTCTAGGGAACACCAAATCTAGCCAAACCACCCACAAAGTATCCAATTAAGGAAACAAGCATATAATGTACAAAAAGGTGTTTTAAGTGAAAAATAATATTCACGCACGTTATGTAAGTCAATTAACAAAAACTGTGCCTGTGGCAATTTTTAAGGAATGTCTTACAAATAGGAAGTACATTAAATACTGAACAGAAGGACAAAACTTCATCAGCAGTCCTTCCTGGCCTTGGTGCTCTCAACATGATCTCCAGCCTGTCCCTTAGATGTCTTGGCAGCTTCCTAAAGGAAGAGTCTTGGCCTGTGGTCTTCAGACTCAGAGAAAGTTTTAATCCTGACTCAGTTCACTCTAGGCCATCAATTCGGGGCTCAGTAATTTTTGTCCAAATTACCCTGACTGGAGTCAATCAATGCAATCCTAGGAGAAGCTAACCAGCTAATTTTCAAAGGAGGAGGGAGAGGTTGACACAGATTTTTCACTGCGGTGCAAACTGTAGTAAAGGGACAATCTGATGACTTCTTGGTGAATCTTTCTCTGCTCCATATTCCAGTAAGGTGCTGGGGCCTTGAGCCATTTCCTTGGGCTAGATTTGAGCCTAGGATGCGATTTCATCAGCAGGCTATTTTTAACCAAGGCAGTCTAGAAACCAGCCTCAGGGGCCTTGTGCTGAGATAAATTCACACAAATCACTCCCCGACCCACTGACCAGCAAGACTCCTGTTTGGGCAAGAAATCTTGCTCCATAGCCTAAATTATGACAGCCTTGAATTTTCAAAGCCCAGATTTTCAATGACAAGCCACTTTAGAGTCTGGATGATAAGAATGGAATGAAGATTTCCTCTGCATATGCAGTCTCTCCTCCCAACCACATAAATATAGGGTAGCACAGAACTGCATATTCATGATAAAACAAACAGGCACTACAAGGTATTTGCTGCATTCTTAGATTTTTTTTAATAGGCAAGACCTCTTTACTCTTTACTCTTTTACCTCTGCCCCTTGCCCAGTTTCAGACCTCATGCACTGCCACTATCAGGTAGAAAGGCTCAGGAATCAGCATCTGGAAATATGTTAATTTTGCATGAAAATGGAGGATGATAGCAGAAATTACAAAGAGACTACACACTAGAAGCATCTGTTCATTACAGCATTTTAACGTGCAATTATGGAAGAGCATGAAGCAGGGTGGATGAGGAGGAGGGTGCCCAGGGAAGGCTCCCTCCACCCCAGATGTGAAGAGGGCAGGCAACTTTGGAGGGATCTGGGAGAGACAAACCAGGGAAATGAAACTGGCTTAACTCACTCAGATGTGGAAGAGCACATGCCCTGATATCACAGGCAAGGTGAGAGGAATTAGAACTCCCCATCCCTAGGAAGCACAGCTTCAGCCTTCATTCTGATCTCTACAGCAGTGAGAAAAGATGCAAGGACTATTCTTCTGGAATCCCAGGAAGACTGGAAAGACAGCACATCTGACCCAGTACCCATGTGCAAAAACTCGGTCTGTGCCAAGCAAATGCAAAGATGCAGACTTTCATACAATCATACACTGTGATCATTTATCCAACACAATGGCATAGTTTGCCATAGGCCTCTGCCCTTCAGAACTCAACCAGTCTCTTGGCAGCTGCTTCTAGAATAGGGATTGGGGGTGCAGTCCACCATGAGAGCTTTGAGGCTACTGGGCAACTTCAGGCACCTCATGGCTTCTCCTTCTGAGACAATTCCCACCACAACAAACCTGTATGCCTACGGGAGTGGCGAAGGTAACCACCATCCCAGAAATAAATGGTGCATACCATTGGGGTTAAACCCAGTGCTGAAGATTTGTAAATTCCATTTCCTGCAAAGTTTCTGGGAGAGAAAAGTGGGTGGGGCTGTAGAGTGCAAACATTACAACATTCGTGTACCTCAGAGGACAGTGGAAAGAAATGGCTAATAAAAATTATTACAAATCACTTCACACACATAAAGTGTTTTATAATAAACATTAATAATTAATACTTTAATTCCACACTGCTTGTTTCTAGATTTTAAGAGTCAAGCTGAAAGAGTAAAAGTAGTAAGCTTCATATTCTGTCGTTTTCTAGTTTTAGGCAAAGGAAGAAAGGAAGGAAAGAGAAAGAAAGCCTGAGAAGTCAACTTTTCAGTTGCTTCTTATGTAACAGGAGCCTGTGAACTGCACCAGAAATTAATTGAAGGAAAAGTAACTGTAGGGGAATTGCTTGGAGAACTGCCAGAAGGGTTTTAACAGCTGGAAGTTGAAAAGTGATTAATTTTGACAGCAATAAAAGCCTCATGTTCATACATAATTATGCTTAGATTTGTGGGCTGCTGGAATTTTTTTCTATGCACTATTAACCTTTTGCTGTCCAAATTGGAATTTAGATACTTTAAATGAGTCTTGATTTTTAAACTGAATAATAATTTGCTTTCCAAGGCATTGACTCATCTCAAGACATGGAAGGCTTCAGGGGAAACACAGGAGAATAACATGCAGGTAGGAAATAGTTTCACATATCCTTCTGAGTATTTTTGAAACTTAATAGAAATAAAGGCATCTCATTTTGCCCTATGCAGGAACAACAACAACAGCAACAACAATAAAGCATTGAGGAAAAAGCATTCAGAACAAACAGGACAAGATACTGAAGCAGTGGTATGTTGTCAACTCTACAGTTCAGCTGAATTCATAGCACTAGGAAATAGAGACAAAACTGTAAGAAGATATTCATTATGGTTTGAAGGTCCCCTCTAAAATTCATGTTGAAAACTTAATCCCGAATGTGGCAGTATTGAGAGGTGACGCCTTTAAAAGGTGATCGGACCATGAGGGTAGAGCCATTCGTGGATTAATGGATTTTCAGGTTAATGGAATAATGGGTTATTACAGGAGTGGGACTGGTGGTTTTATAAAAAGAGAAAGAGAGACATGAGCCAGCGTGCTCAGCTCCTTCACCATGTGATGCCTTATGCCACCTTGGAACTCTGCAGGGTCTCAGCAAGAAGGCTGTCATAAGATATGACCCTTCAACCTTGGACTTCCCCACCTTCGGAACTATAAAAAATTAATTGTGTTTCTTATAAATTATCCAGTCTCAGGTATTCTCTTATGAGCAAAAGAAAGTGGACTAAGACAATATTATAATGCTACATTCAAAAATATTGACTAGCATAGGATTAAACTGAGTTATAGAACTGCAGTATGGCTAATTAGCTATAAAAGCTTAGACACATCGCTTAATTTCTCTGTGACTTCTCTGTTTCCTACATAGGAAGAGAGGCTGGAGGAGATAATTTAGAATATCACACTCACTCTAATATCCAATTATTTTAAATCATCTGTTTTGGGATTAGCCATATTCTGACTTTTTTTCTCTTAGACACCTTTACTATTCTTGTATCAACCAGTTTGACCAGATAGAGTGAAATCTTGGTAATATAAAATATTTTCAAAATAATTAGAAATAGTTAATATTTAGTAACAATAATAGCAGTTTGCAAAACACTATTCTAGGAACTTTATAAATATTTGACATATATACCTATATAGCTATAATATTGTATGTCAATCCTCACAACCATCATATCAGACAGGATTGTCATCCTATTATTACAATTATTATTATTTTTCCCACTTTACAGAAACTGAAACAGTAGAGTGGTTACATGACTTCCCAAAGTCAATTGATACCAAGTGGGAGTGCAAAGATTTTGGGAGTTTCCTATTATTCCTAAGAAAATATATGTTATTGTAGACATAGTAAATTTATGTCACGAATGGTGGAACAGAAATAAGAACAATGAACCCGAACTCAAAAGAACTAGATTTAGCCTTGGCCCTTTCATTTTCTGCACTGTTACCTTGAACAGTTCATCAACTTTTCCATTCCAGCTTCCTTACTGGTAAAGTACAGGAATCCTCTAATTCAGAGGCTCTCAAGATGAGGTAGCCAAACCAGTGGCATCGCTATGCCCTATGGTTAGCAATGCAAATTCTTGGATCCAACCCAATTAAGTTATTAATTCTCGGATAGGCCCAAGACCTACCAAATTATAGTTTGTAGGCATAGGGTCCAGCAGTCTCTATTTTGACAAGCCCACCAGGTGATCACAATGCATGCTAACATTTGGGAACCGGTGGTCTAGGTGATCACTAAATTACCTTCCGATTCTCACGTTCTCTGATTCCATCTCTGACTGCCTGGTTTCAGGTCGTCGAATTTCAAACTAATGTGGTTCTGCTCTATTTAAATACCTCTTTCCTGATTATTTGTGCCAGAGGATGGGATACCTAATGTTGGCTCACTGGAATGATTTTTTCTTTAGTCATCATCAGAGCATTACAGAAGAATGAGGTTACTGTGAATGTTTTGTTACCTCAAGCAAAAGTGTAAGATTGAATTCCAAAGCTGGAACCTCAAGAGAATCTGAGTTCTTAATCCAACACCATGCCCCACATGGGGGCTTAATAAATCCTTGTGGCTGCCTGAGGCAAACGACATCCAAGCTAAGATTAGCAGCCTGGAGGAGTTGGCATGTGTTTGCTCCCATATTCCGAAATGTGCCAGAATCAGACCTGCCTGTCTCCTCCAAGTCAAGAGGGCAGCACCCACAGATAGAATGTCCTATTTACCTCTTAATTTAACACTCCCATTGCCATAGTGTTACCTGAAAAACACATACAACTCACTTGAAATCAGAAGCCCGGACAAACAAACAATTCCAAAGGTATTCAAATTTATTTGAGACCCGATTTTAAATGGGCCTTCCCCTTGTTCTCTTTCAGTAACCACCTGCTCTTCAGCAGTGGCAGAGGAATACCTCCAAGTTTCAGGGCCAACCATGATATGAATGCCCAATGCCTCATACTTAATAAACCCTCCTGTAAAAGCAGAACACCAGGTGACTTCATACCCTGATATACAATACTCTAAACAGTAGAAGAGCAAAGACTGGTGTCTGCTTCCTTTGTATTTCTCTTGACACCTCATCAACATAAACCATTGTTTGTTGGTTTTCTTAAAAAGATACAACTAGAAGAAAGAGGCAGAAATGCAAACTCCATCAGATTTCAAAACTTTCTGAGAAAAAAATAGAAACTTAGGAAGGAATAATATAATTATTATTCCTTTTATATAAAGGAATAATATAAAGGAATAATATAGAGGAAAGATGGGCACATAAAGAAATACAAACTTGGTAGGAGTTATAGTTATGAAGGTGGAGTTTCACTCCTTAGAGCCAAGTAAGTCTAAGACACATGTGGAATAGCTCTACTCTTTTGTTTTATGTGAGTGGAAAACCATAAATATTTATTCTAGGCCATCCCAGAGACTAACAATTTTACATTTGGCCACAATAAATATGAGAAGGGCTAAAAAAATTTACAAACCATTTCCCAATCCAAGTTTACTTCAAATGATGTGTTAAAAAATGCATTACATTCTTTTATTAAAAATAGGTGTAATTTTCCAACTTGATACCTGTATATTGTGATAGCTGCAAAAAGAAGTCAAGCTGACATTTTGGGATTTATTCTGGACTATCATGCACAGTCTATTAAGTAGGTGCTATTATTGTCTCTATCTTACAGATGGAGAAACTGAGGCACAGAGAGGCTAACACAGCCAACGTCTCAAAATTAACTAGCAAATAAAATAACTTAGATTCAAAACAGCAACTCTGTCTCCAGAGTTTATGCTCCTTGATAGTCACATCACTCTTGTTTTATTTATTCTAGGTATCACTTAGGAATGCTTTGGTGGCAAGTAACAGAAAACCCAACTGAGAGTGACTCTTAAAAATAGGAATTCATGTGGTCAGGTGTGGTAGTTCACACCTGTTATCCAGCACTTTGGAAGGCCAAGATTGGCAGATCACCTGAGGTCAGGAGCTGGGGAGCAGCCTGACCAACATGGGGAAACCCTGTCTTTACTAAAAATAGAAAAATTAGCCAGGCATAGTGGTGCATGCCTGTAATCCCAGCAACTTCAGAGGCTGAGGCAGGAGAATTGTTTGAATCCAGAAGGTGGAGGTTACAATGAGCTGAGATTGTACCACTGCACTCCAGCCTGGATGACAGAGGGAGACTCCATCTCAAACCAAAAAAAAAAAAAGTAGGAATTCATTTTTCTCACTGAGCAGCAAGTATGGAGAAAAGCAACTGCTGGGGGGTTCAGTTGCTCTCTATGCCCTCAGGGACCCAGGTACTCTCAATTCCACTGATCCATCATCTTAGAATCCTCATGCCTACCATGTCATGGTCCTTGCTGTTTTAGATAGTACCTCCCCATTCCAGGGAGGTAGAAGGTGTAGGAGAAAAATGCCTTCTTGGGGGATTTTGTCTTTTTCCATTTGGGAAACTACACTCACCTCACTGGACTGTCCTTTACATCTCACTAGCAGCCAAAACAGGATCACACCCTCATCCTTCACCCAACGAAAGGCCAAGCAAAGTGAGATGATGGTTACTGGTTTTAACGAATCATGCTTTATATTGGGGGCCTGGAAAGAAGGCTGAAAGTAATGAGCCTCTACCCAGCTCCTGAATAAATTAGACTTTTTTTTAGTGAGAAAGGAGAGTGGGCAGGAAGGGGAATGAGTGTTGGATGACAATAGACAGTGTCTGCCACATTCCCCTACTTTGGATTTTTGGTTGCTCTTCATTGTTCAATACCCAATTCCCTTGAACTGTGGGAAGGCACTGTGCTAGGAAGTGGGAATAAAGACAAAAACCATAATCTCTATATGGTTATAAATTACTGAAAGGCTTCATTTGAGAGAACCTATTGCATACCCAATTTTAAACAAAGAGGTGAAAGAACTTAAGTGACATATGGCTGAGTTGGCAAATGGCTGTCAAGAGAATCCAAGAGGCCTGACTTTGGCTATGAGTACACAACAGGTGAGACGAAACAAGCCCCAAGGTACTAAGACTGCTAAGACTGTAAAATGACAGAAAGGATAAGCCTTGTGTACGTGCTTAAAAATAGAGTGTACATTCAGTATTCTCATAGCATTAAGCACACAGAGTTGGTTTATACCCACAAGTAACCATAGTATACACTGAATTTCTCCAGGCCTTCCCTGCTGCTGCGTATAGATAGAATCATGCAAAAGTAATGACTCAAACTTCCCTGGCACATGTCTCTACCAGCCTCTGCTTTGTGTTTCTGGGAGTCCCCAAGAAGTCCAGAAAAGTGCATACAAACAATCCCCATCCCACTGGGGTTGCCCCTGCTCTGGCTTGACCCAGTGCTACATAATGGCTTGGATCAGAGCTGGAGGAGCAGCCCTCTCTCCTTCATGCACCCACTGTCTCAAGGGTCTGAAAACAGTGCAGCTAGCACCTCCTCTCCGTAGGACCCAAACATGTGGCCACAGGGTTGGGCTGGGCACAGATTCAAGTGATAGTGACTGTGATCAACTCAGTATCTCTTCTCTTCCTCAAATATCATAGTTTACCATTGCATCAAATCATCTTGTCTGGCTCTTTCTTCCCTTAGGACAACTGACTAATCATCTCTGTCCTAGGAACTTATTCTTAGGAAATAGCCAGACACATGGCCAAAAATATGCATAAAGAGTCAATTACAGAGCTCTTGATAATGGTTAAGAAAAAAAAAACATCTAAATTTTATCAGTAGGAGACTGGTTAAATTAATTACAGCATATTCATTTTGAAAAATAATAAGCATTCATTTAAAATGATGAGGTACATCTACATTTACTGACGAGGGAAGATATGATATAAGGTTGAACTGGGAAGAAAGTATGATCTCATTTTTATAAAAATATAAGTAAACACATGCTCACATGAATGTATGTGCATTAATGTGTGCACACACAAAAAAATAGAAGTTATCTTTGGACAACAAGAGTAGGGTATTTTTGCTGTTTTCTTTATATCTTTCTGAAAAACAGGAATGTTTTTACAAGAAGTGTGAATTACTTTCATAATCATAAAAAGATAAAGCCATATCTACTTTGAAATATAATTATTTTAATAAAATAGGCTTTAGTAATTGATCCATTCTTTAGGGTGAAATTGTGGAGGGGTATAAAATCTCCATTTAGCGATATCATTTAATAGAAGGACAGTCTAGTCATTTACTGGAAATTTCTGGGTAATGTGTAGGAAAACCAGCCTTGACAGAAAGATGATTGGTACTGGACAGCTCCTGAAAAATACAGTGAGTCTGGGGAGCAGTGCAGTGCCCCAACAGTGCTGTTCCTGGAAGCCCGAGAAATCACAATTTCTGGGGGAAAAGAAAAGTATGCAGAGCTAAGCAAACACATGGGCTGCTGTATTTTGTGGTTGCCTCTTTTTAGCCTTGGCTCATTTTTTCAATTGGTTAACAACACCTGGCATTTATGTCACATTTTTTCCCCTCTATTTGTTTGCCTTTCAAGATTTTTGTGAAATTTTGTGACACATAGAAGTTCTCATTGTTTGTGAGATCAACTATAACAGTCATGTTTTTTTTAATGATTCTTGGCTTTGGTATCTTGCTTGGAAATGATTTTTCTACCCCCAAAAACACCAAAATTATTCATTCATATTTTATTTAACCTATACATTTTTATCTTTTATAATTGTTAAAAGGAAAATTATAGACAAATTAAATTTAACAGAGTTTAATTGAGCAAAGAACGGTTTGCAAATAGGCACCTCCCCCACCACCAGAATAGACTCAGAGACACTCCAGCACTGCATGTGATCAAAGAGAATTTACAGACAGAATTAAAAAGTGATGCCAGAAACAGCCTGATTGGTTACAGCTCTGTGTTTGCCTTATTTGAACCTGGTATGAACTATCGGCTGCCTTTCGTTGGCTAAAGCTTGGCGATTTGTACAAGAGTAGGTTGCAGTCTGTTTATACATCCAGCTGGGTTTCAGTTCACTATGTATGGAGGAAACTTTAGGCCAAAAGTCTCATAGGTAAGGAGACAGCTTTGAGCTAAACTTAATTTAACATAATTATTAAATTGATTGAGTGTGTGTGTGTGTGTGTGTGTGTGTGTCATGTATGAGGTAGTGATATAAATGGTTTGTACCAATTGGTTGATCATTCTTCCCAACACAATTTATAGATTTATCCAGTCTTTTTTTTTACTGATTAGAAATAATATTCTTATTGTATACCAAAACAACACAAATACACAAGGGTACGTACATAGCCTTAGGTATGTTCTGGCTTATATTGTTGAGTTCTATTAGCCCGCCTGCCTATTCTTGAGCTGATACTATATACATTATAATCATTATGAATTTAAGATGGGTTTAATTTTATGATAAGGCAAAAAGACACCCTCATTATTTTTCTTTTCAAAAATATACTAGCTATTCTTAAGTGATCATTCTTCTGAATAATTTAGAATTATTTGGTCAAATCCCAAATAAAATGCCATTAAGATTCTTATTGGGATGGCGTTAAATTATAGATTAATCTATAGAAAAAGAACTTAATATTTTCAATAGGAAGGCTTCTGTTTAGTCTCACATTAGGATTTTGTAAGTTTCTTTTCCTATTGTTCCTGGATATTTCTTGGTAAGTCTGTGAAAAGTTGATTTTCTCTGGCCCTTCTCACCCCTTGTTTGGTCACATGCAGGGTGTTGGAATCTCTTTATCAGATTTACAGTTGTAAGACAGGTTTGTATATCTATAGCTCTCAGGCAAAGTTTCACTTCCCACAGACTCCTTCAGTCTTCTTGAGGTGGCACCTTCCCCTGACCTCCACTATCTGGTTTCTGCTTCCAGAGAAACCATTTAATCATTCTCATTTCCAGCATGCTCTGCTTCCTGGGAGTTCATTTATTTCCTGCCACAATGCTTACATCATGAAGACTATAACTCATTGTACCGGTTTTTTTGTTTATTTTTTTTCTGCATAACAAATGACCACAGGCTTAGCAAATTAAAACAACACACATTTATTATCTCACAATCTCTGGAGGGCAGGAGTCTGAAGATGGCCTAGCTGGGTCCTCTGCTCAGAGTCTCACAAGGGTGCTATCAAGGTGTTGGCTGGCTACTTTCTTTCTGGGTCTTGAGATCCTCTTCGAAGCTCATGGGGTTGCTGGCAGAATTCAGTTCTTGCAGCTGTGGAATGGAGGTTCCTGCTTTCTTGCTGGCTGTCAGCCAGGGCTGCTCTCAGCATCTAGAGGACCCCTCTGTTTCTTGCATGTGGCCCTCTCCCAGGTCCACTCATGATATGGCAGCCTACTTCTTCAAGGCCAGCAAAAGAATCTCTCGTTACAGCCCACTTGGACAATTCTTAGATAATGTAACATAATCACAGGAGTGACATCCATCACCTTCACTGTACTCAACTGGCTAGAAGCCAGTTACAGTTTCCACTCACACTCAAGGGGAGGGGATTGTTCAAGGGTGTATCCATCCCACTCACAGGCCTTGGACCATTGTCAGCCCACCACTACTTCCTGATCACCTTTTTTCTGAGATTTGGGGTCTTGGTCTAAATATGACAGGATGGCAGCCTGAGTGGGGACAAGAGGCAGAGGGGCAGGTGGCTGTGGGAGCAACGTAAAGAGAGGCACTCTGCTCTCCTCACAAAACTGGAAAGGTTTCTGTTTGATATAGGCACCAGGTCTTCAAATCGGGGAGGCAAAGTAGAGGTATGACATATGAGGAAAGCTACACCAGTTATTCTTGGTTCTCTCCATCTGGCTTAGAATTAATGTCAGTTTCTTCAAAATGCTGGAATTTGGTTGTTAGTCATTTTTCATTTTTCAGTGTTGTACATGTTATCTTTTTTAAAAATCACTTTGTATATATGTTAGTGAGAAGTTAGGGAAAATGGCGAGCTTCCTGATGCTTTGAACCAGAGTTTCAACCAAGCCAGTTTCTGGCAGGCTTCTGCTTCTGTCTTCTCGAGATGGCACCACACCTCAGTTTCTGGTTCTTTCAAAGCAAGTGCAAAATTGAGAACAACACATTTTATAAGAACTTTATTGGGTCCGTTGTGCTACCTCAGGGAAACCAAAGATATAGCTAATCTATACCCTGCTCAGGAAGCTGTGGGTATCAGAAACATATCTGCAGTACAGGTGGTCATTTCTCCTCCCAATAACCTAGTGAAGTACATATTATTATCCCACTTGATGGAAGTGGAAACAGAGGCTTTGACTAAACAAGTAACTTTCCCATTATTGCACAACTCAAATCACAGGTTGCCTAACTCCATAGCTCTTTCTATCACATTATACTTTCAGGGTGGGGGAATGTCTTCTGAAATATCGAGAGGCATTTAATAATAATCAACGAGTTTCTTCCGATCTTAATTCAGCCTACAACCTCACAACCCTAATATATACCTTTCTGAAATAGGGAGTTTTTTCACAGTAAAAATGGACAGCATTCTTGTTCCTATCATTGCTCTATACCACCTTTGCCCCATGAATTTTACAACCTGAAAAACAAAGTAAGCAAAGTCAGTTACTGAGAGATCTGGTAAGCACACAGAGCGACTTTTTATTCAGCCACACTCGAATACCTTGTCTCATGTCTCCCTGAAGCGAGTCACACTCAATGGGGGTATAAGCCAGTCAGAGGGAAACTCCCTTCTCTCTTTTGGGAAGCTCTCACAAAAGTCTCCAGGGGGCACTGCAGCCAGCCGGGGGAAGTCTTAGTCTGTTTGGGCTACTGCAACAAAGTACCATAGACCGGGTGGCTTAGAAACAACAAACATCTATTTCTCAGTCATGGAGGCTGCAAAGTCCAAGATCAAGGCATGGGCAGATTTGGTGTCTGGTGAGGACCTGTTTACTGGCTCATACATGGCCCCTTCCAACTGTGTCCTAATATGATGCAAGGAACAAAGACGCTCCCTTGGGCCTACTTCATAAGGCTGGGCCCTGGTGACCTAATCACCTCCCACAAGGCCCCACCTCCTCACAGGGAGTTAGGATTTCAACATGTGAATTTTGAAAGGACACAAACGTTCAGACCATAGCAGGGGAGGACACAGGTGCGAGAGTCAGAGTTCCTGGGTGCTAGAGTCAGAGATCCTGGGGCCGGGTGCCTGCTGGCTGCCTCCAGGGAAAGATCATGTGACAGGTGGTGGGACTCTAACAGACACATACCAGGAGTAAATTCCTAAACAGCAGGTGATACAGAAACTGAGGGAGATGTCTTACAAAACAGGAGACCACACAGCATGCTAGCAGGTGGAGGTATAGACCCCCCAGGTCTCCCAGTCCCCATGAAAATATACAGCTGCTGCTGACCACAAACCCATCCCTCCAGTTGCCCAAGCTGCATACCTGCCTGCTAACTAGGTGCAAGTAACTACTGAAACCAACCTCAGCACATTCCTAAGTGTTTATAGGTCATAAAAGGTCTATTTCTCATGCTTAGTACCCTCATTAGGCCCAAGTTTTAGGCCTGCCTTGGGTCCATTCCCGCAGCAATCTTGGGCAAGTCATAAAATCTTGCCCATTATCAGTTTCCTGTAATACAGTAGTTCTCAAAATGTGGTCCCCCAGCCAGCAACATCAGTACCTTATGAGAACTTCTTAGAAGTGCAAATTCTTGGGCTCCACCCCAGACCTACTGAATCAGAAACTCTGGGTATAGAACAGCAGGATCTGTTTTGACAAGTCCTCCAGGTCATTCTGATGCATGTTAATGTGGAAACCACCGCTCCCTCCAATACCTCATAGAATTGTGAGAATTAAATAAGATAATACATTCTGTTCTGCTACCATTTCCATAGTATGAATTAGCCCATCAGAGATTGATCACAGAGAAATGACATCAGTATAACGTGAAAACTGCACTGGTTTCCATAATTTCGTAGGTAATTTTTACTAACCAAGAAGTCCTGAGAGAGCAGGAGTAGAACCATAACCTTCAATGGGAAGGAAAAGGCTTGAGGTTTGGCTGCTGCAACAGCAGCTGAAATCTTTTTGCTGTATTCCAGGAAATGTTTAAATGAGTACCTGCCACCAGGGCTACCTCCTCAGGTAGGTGCACCTCCAGCCTCGTGAGCTCTCAGCTTGTGGAAGGTTGTCTGGCTTCCTGTGTGCTCCTTAACAACAGCCCTGTGACTCCAAGCTACATTTCCATTGCCCTGTCCCAGACCCTGCCAGTGCCAGTCTAATTAAAGGGTTACCAGCTTTTCATCTTTATTGCTTTTGTGCATTTTAATACCCATGTGGGGGCTTCTAGCCTCTCAGCTGCTGCCAAGGTGGTCCAAATGATCTCCCCGCGTAGCAGTGATTGCTTTCCTTAATCACAGTTGCATGAGATTTGAATGGTCTACCTTGGCCCTATTTTTCCCATAGGTCCTATTATTTTTTATGCCAAGTTTTGCAGACAGCAACATTTTCTAGAAAGTGTAATTTTATGTTATAGAAGAAATGCCTGTATATGTAAAGTACCTGGCAAATAGTAAGGGCTCAGTCATTATTATTATTAGTTCATGTCTACCATACCTTGTCCTTGAAATGCTGACAAAAAAAAAAAATGAGCCAAGAAAACCCTGCAGTGACAATTCCAATACAAGAGCAAAGGAACACAGCTTCATATAGCAGGTTTTGATAATGAATGGCAGAAGTTCTTATTCTCTTTTGCCAATATTTTTAATGACAGTCATTTGAAGCAATTTCTCCTGTTTTTGCTGTTGTTGCTGCTGTTGTTGTTGTTTTGTTTTTTCCCAGTTTGAGTAGCCTTTTCTGAGACATGGGGATATTTTATTTACTCCTGTGTACTTAAATATTTAATTACATTCCATCTCTTTCTTTTTGACTTTAGAAAATCAGACACTTATTCTTAGAAATAGCCAGGTGGAGAGTACTTATCTTGGCCATAATTCTCTGATGTTTACAGAATATGGCACTCAGACTTGAAATCTCCGATGGCCTCTGCTGGAAGGGAGTTCAGCCTCCTCGTCTGACATGAATGGGAATTGAGGTCTGGCTCGAGGTCTAACAGCAAGATAGTCTAGCCATGAAAGCTAGCCAGGTGTCCTGGCTTCTAATTCAGTATTCCAGCTCTTAATGTTTACTCTCTAGTTACGTCCTGCTTCATGAGGTCACTTAAATTGTTTCCTCAAACCTGGGGTCACAGACTAGTGGTCTGTGGCTCAACTTCAGCCCACAGACATGTTTTATTTGCCCATGTCATATATCTTAACAATTGAGAAATTTCACATTTAAAAAAATGCCTTGCCTCACTTGAAACTTCAGAACATCTGGCACCTCTGAGCCAATATTCCCAGATGGCAACAATCAGCCCAGCTGAAGAGCACCTTCCCCTTTCAACCGGGATGAGCTCACTCAGAACTGCCGGGGTCCCCCCAACTCCCCATTCCTTGACATGCATACACACACCTTTCTGTGTTAGTTTGCTAGGGCGGCTGTAGCCAAGCACCACAGATTATGTGGCTTCAACAGCTGAAATTTATTTCCTCACAGTTCTGGCAGCTAGAAGTCCATGATCAAGGTGTCGCCAGGGTTGGTTTCATTCTGAGGCCTCTCTCCTTGGCTTGTAGATGGCTCTCTTCTTCCCGTGTCTTCACATGATCTTCCCTCTGTGCATGCCTGCATCCAAATTCCCTCTTCTCATAAGGATATCAGTTATACAGATTGCAGCCTATCCAAAGAATCTGCATTAACTTAATCACCTCTTTCAAGACCCTATCTCCAAATGCAGTCGTATTCTGAGGTACTAGAGTTAGCACTTTAACAAGTGAATTTGGGGGAGACACACTCAGTCCATGACACAGTCCTTCCTCCTTTAGATTACCTGCTTGATCCCAAAGGCATTTGAATCTGCAACTGTGACAAACAGAAAACCTTGGTTTGTTCTTGAACAACTCAAAGCTTCGTGTCTTCTTTCATGAATTAAACAGCTTCTCTATGAAGTACCTTAATTATGAAATGCATGAAGTATACTTAGAAGAGACATAAAATTTTAAAGACAGGAAGAACTTCAGAGACTATCTCCTCCAGGGGTTTCCAAACCATTTAAAGTCATGGAAACTTCTAATGAAAGTCAACAAAACTCCGTTCCTGTTCGCCAAAATAGCTACTAAGGGAGCTCCAGAAGACACTGGGCCTCCCTATATGAAAATCATTTGAAAGCCACTGATCTAATCAAATTATTTGGGTTATATCTGAGGAACCTAAGGGCCTTCCACACAGCCAAGGTCACACAGAGCTGGGAGCAGAACCAAATCTCCTATCTCCCACCTCCCATGGCTCCGGGTCTCTATATGGTTCCAACCAGGATCTGGACAAGGTTGATTGAATAATACTTGTAGGTTGGTGTAAAAGTAATTATAGTGTTTGACACTACTTTTAACGGCTAAAAGCGCAATTACTTTTGCACCAACCAATATCCTCAAGACAGGAAAATCCTGACATTTTGTTGGTGAGAAGAGCAAGCTGGAGCTGAAGCCTAGGAGTCAGGAAGCCCAGATTCTAACTGTGTGTTGTCCATTCTAGCTGTATAACCCTGAGGACAAAGAATTTGACCCCTCTGTTCCTTTTCATATTTAGCACACAAAGGGTTCGACTCTATGAATTCTCATATATCTTCCAATGTTAAAATACTAGGATCCTGGAATGTTACCCTTATGGTAAATTATGCTCTCCTTTACTTATGCTCTATTGATGTGAAAGGACCATGATAACTTTTGTCCCCAGAGGCATGTATACCAGCAATGAGCAGGCTTACCCTCTCCACACACAGAGCTCCCCTGGGCCCTGCCTGCTGACCACCAAGGCCACCTAAACATTCATACTCCAGCTTGTAATCATAGAAAAGAAAAAAGAGAAAAATTAAAAAGACCTTCCCCAGAAGAGGTAAAACCATGTGGCCCACTCTTTGGTCAGTAATATAAACCAAACATTTTGCACCACAGGGAAAGTGGAAGCAAAAGAGTAGGAAGAATTGCTATGCTGTTTGGGAACTGTAATTACATGACTCCAAAGTGGAAATGGCAGGAATTTGTTCTGCAACCAACATTCTAGTAACAACAAGCATGTTACTTCATGAGGTTGCCTGCCATTGAGCCTACTAATTTTCACAAGTAATTAGCATCTCATTTTGAACCAAAATCTATGATCCTCAAACATCCAAACTTTGGCTACCACCAACACCCACATCCTCTTCCTCTTCATGGACACACAGCTGGACTACCTTTTCCAGGCTCCTTTGCAGTTGGCTGGAGCCAGAGAACTGCCTCTGACCTGTGGAATGTAGGCCAGGTGTTACATACCTCACCAAGCTTGGTCCATAAAATCCTCCCACATGTGATCCTTGCTCTTTTCTCATATGCCAGTTGAATGCAAGGGACTTTGGAGGCAGGGAGAGGGCAAGGCCAAGATGAGGAAACCTAGATCCCTGAATGACTGTGTGGAAGAGAGACACACCCCCATCCCCATCCTCCCTGTGATGTGCACAAGAAATAAATGTTTATTTTGTTTAGTGACTGAAATTTGAGAGGCATCAGTTTCAGTAACTAGTATTTTAACTTTAACACATGTATCTTTTGAAGTATGACAAGCCTACTACTTCTTGTCTCACTTATTAGACCTTGATATATTTTAAGATAGCTGTCATCTAAAGGTAATAAGAAGACAATCTCTTGACCCTCTTCTCCCTTAGTATTTCTCCTCTTTGGTCCTTCCCCAATTCAAGCAATTCCCCAATGTACAATCCTGAGCCCATTGCATCAGGGCAGGAGTTTGCATGGGAGGAACACTGAGAGTCTCTTTCTCCCTAATATTTATAAAAACCTAAGCCCTTGGTATTAATAGATCAGAGGGAATTCCCAACAAAATCAGAATATTTGAGACAAATGTCATCAGTGACAGAAGTGGGACTGAGGGGACTAGAGTTTCTCCACTCCCAGGGTGGAAAAATATTCCATAGTCCCAACAGTTTTTCTCAACCAAACTGCCATAGTAGAATTAAGCCTTAATGCCCATTGTATCAAATGAATTAACTTATATAAACTAGAGTGATACTTATCATCCTTGGGAGAATTTTTAAAAAAATATTTCTGAGTTACATGGTTTATATGAGAAAGGCTGGCTGTAGGAAAGGAGAAAGGAAAAAAGAAAGTGCAGCCATCAAAGAATCCTGGACAGCAAAGGGAAAGGTGCCAGGGAACCAGCAGAATGCCAAGGCCATGTGGCGAAGGAACTTGGCCTTTTTGAGCTGGTAGAGCCCAGGGAGGTAGCAAGACCCAGGGGAGGGAACTTCTTCTGACCCAGGAGGTGCTTCTTAGGCACCTTCTTCTGGCCCAGGAGGTTTTGAGTCAGTGACAGCACCATTCTGGAAGGAGCAAGGCTGGCTGAAAGGAGATCCCTCCAAGCTGTAACCTGCGGGACCAACTATTAAGAATTCTCTGGGTCGGGGAACATCTTCATTAATATCTTTGAATAAAACTCAGGACTTCCTAAAATTTCCATGTCTTTTTCTTTCACCTGTCAGGCAGGGTATTCAGAAGGCCTAAAATGATTAGGCCAGATACTGTTCAGTCAATGCTTTCCAACTGTAACATCATTAAGAGTGTGTGCTGTTTTCTCTCTGTGTTGACAAAGAACTCCAAGATACCAGCACAGATTTCCACTCCAAGATTTCCTTCTTCCGGTGCAAACTCAGTCTGTGGACCTCCTAGAAGACTTCCCCAGACCACCACTGTACTGACAGGCTGTGTTTGTTCCTTCATTTGATGTTTGGCCAGGGGGATATCCTTCCTTAATGAAATCAGAGTCTGGAACTTTACCCAAATTTAGGTTGGTGCAAAAGTAATTGCAGTTTTTGCCATTGCTTTCAATGTCAATGTAGCAATTCTGTAATAATAGGTCATGAGAAGAGGAAGCTCACCACAGGGGCTCCTGAGAAGACATTGATTACCAAGGGGAGGGCTGGTAAGCATATTGTTGGGATGAAATAGTTAGTGAGCAGGTGAAAAACAATAAATTAAAAATTTTAAACTTTTCTTAGCAAAAGAAGATATTTAATAAGTATAAAGTGTTAAAGCTGGGAATTAAAGTAATATTCACTTAGGAGTACACAACAAACATAAAAAATATAATTACATCTATAACTTGAGAAATATTCATGTGTTATCTTACCCTGGGGCTTTGCATTTTAAGTGAGAGGAATAATACAGATCAACCCAAATTACTGAAGGCCCTGGAAGGAAGATTAAAGGAATTGAGATGGCTTTATTCTAGTGATAAGAAAGCCAGGGGAGGGCTAAATAGCTGCTTTCAAATATTTTAAAGGTTAGTCCCAAGACACAGGCCTGCTGAACTCAGCCCCTGGCCTTTCCCAACTCAGAGCCCTTGAACTCAACAGCTGACAACTGCTGTCTTAAGTGGAAAGTAGAGTCAGAAGCTCTCCCATCCTCCCCAGCAGCTTCCTCCTAGGCTTGGGCTCCCCAGATGGGTTACTCACACTCCTATCCCTCCACCTCATCCATTAAGTTAGAACATTGCTAACTCCCAAACCATTCTCCCCAACCAGTTGGGGCCTTACTGTGTCTAACACGCCACTAAGCTGCTCCTCCTCAGTCCTCCTGACTCTGCCTTACTGTGGCTTCTCATAGCCTCTTTCTTATAGCTTTTCAACAGCCATCTAATGGACCTCCCTGACTCAGCTTCTCCATCCTCCCTCAACAGTACATTTCCACACTGCCCCAGAGCTCCCATCCAAAACACAGATTTGATGATGTCACTAGCATAAATACCGGCAGTGGACTTTCTGCAGGCTTAGATTTTCATTATGAAAGGTATTTTTAAAATATCTGCCTTGGCTTCTTTTTTCATTCAATCCCATTAGCACTGCTCTCAAGCCCCATTCCAAACTGACTCATTCAACCAGTCCCCTCTCATTTGCCCCACCCACCCGCACTGAAGACTCTGCTTCGGCCACATTGGACACTCACAATTCCTCGAACATCCCCCTGGTTCCCTGCCTTTCTTCTTGCAAATTCCTGTGCCTGAAATGTCCATGCTTATCTCCTCCATGTGGAAGAATGTGAGTCATCTTTCACAACTCTGGCCAAAAAACACTTCTCTTATGCCTTCCCAGCATCTGGGCAGAGGTTGTGACTTCCTCCAGTGGTTCCCATAGTGCTTGGTCCTGAATTAGCACTTGTCACATATTATAATTATTTGTGTACATTTCTGTCTTTCCCATTCAACTGTCAACTTCTTAAAAGGAAGAACCATATCTTATTTATTTGGGTTTTCCTCTATTACTATTATATACTATTTCTTCTATTACTACTATATACTATTACACAGTGTCTGGTGTTTAGTACATGTTTGATCATTGTGGAATGAAAGAATAAGCTCCCAGTTCAGATTCTCTTCTAGTTTACCTGCTATAGCCAGCCTGGCCAGGAGCTGGGAATGTTCAGCTTGGACCCAGAGGCAGGATCCCAGGAGCGGGTTAAGAGGAAGTGATTGACAACTGCCCACAGTGGCTCCCGCTGGGCACATTTTACATCCCAGGGTCTGGATCAAAGCTGGCAGTTTCTGCCCTGTCTATTCCTAAGTGTCATAACTGGAGCAAAACTCCTTCATCAGCCAGTCTGGCCACACCACAAACACGTGGGTTGGACAGCAGAGGCTGCCTGGCTCTTTTCAGGTTCCTATGGATACAGTATCTCCCTTGACCCACTGAATTCATCTGTGTGGGCAGCTGCCTCTTCTGGACTGCAAATACACAGTAAGCAGGCGTGTAGGAAAGGAAGAATGGGGTAGAAAGCACGTAGGAGGAGGGGAAGAAATAACTGAGAGAGAGCCTATGGGCAGAAGTGGGCAGGCAGGAAGGTTTGGTCTTTTTGTTCCTACAGAAGATGTTTTTGAAAAGCTTCTTGACAATCAAACAGACTTTTGAAAAGAGTTATTTTTGCTCAATATAAAATGTGAAAATCACCAGTGGAAGATTGCCTCCCTTTCTGCAGCCAGGGCAGAGCTCCTGGATGTATTTTGATCAGTAACTTCTAGACACATCCTTCACAACCACAACTAGGCAGCCAAGCATTCTGACACGTGCTTAACTAAGACGCAAATTAGGCAGCCAATTTGTAAAAATGTAACATGGCGTCTTTTCTCCTTTCTGCTTATTTCATTGATAAACACACATTCATGCACATTGATGTACACAGTAATAATAAAAATAGTTTACATGGCTGACTCTACAGTTTCTGTAGAGCTTTTGCTTAGAGCTTCACAATAACCCAGTGAAGTAGGCAAACTGCATTGATGAGATAGTATGGTTTCCAAGTTACTCAGTGGAGGTGCAGTCTAGACTCAAGCCCCGGACTCCAGCTTCCGAGACAGGCACACTCATTCCCACACCTACACCCCCGACCCCCACTCCATGCCTGGCTGCCGGCTAAGCCACAGGCTGCTCCACAGTTGGAGTGTAAGAGATAAAGAAAGAGGAAATGAATGGTTTAAGTTGGGATGGGCATCTTGACAAAGTTGTTAGAGTCTACTGGTTTTTTAAAACCCCACATTAAAGTAAAGCAAATAAATGCGTGTCTAATCATCACTCTACTGGCTTCCAACTTTTCTGCTCATCACTTTCTCTGAATTTATACATGGAAGACTTTTGAATGTGGTTTCTACACTGAACCAATCTCCAAAATCGAGGTCATGACTTCTGTCCCCATGGGGGCCTGTAAGCTGAGGTCCATATGGCAGCCCATGATGGCGATCCTTTCCCCATGAGCCACGGGATGTCTCTGCGCACAACACAACGCCTTCTTTTCAACAGCATTTTATCACTTTCTCAAATATCTGTATTTGTGGGCTGAGTGATGACAATACACTACAGTTATAGAACATCACAGTCTCTGGAGAGCCTTCTATTTCATACACCCTACCCCCTACACCCTCCCACCATAGAATCCCCTCCCTGGCCATGAGGCTGATAAGACAGATATCACCATTTTAATTTTACAGATTCAGATATAGATATATAGATATATATTTTGAGACAGAGTCTTGCTCTGTCACCAGACTAGAGTGCAGTGGTGCAATCTCAGCTCACTGCAACCTCTGCCTCCCGGGTTCAAGCAATTCTCCTGCCTCAGCCTCCCAAGTAGCTGGGACTATAGGCACATGCCATCATGCCCAGCTAATTTTTGTATTTTTAGTAGAGATGGATTTTCACCATGTTGGCCAGGATGGTCTCAATCTCTTGACATCATGATCCACCCACCTCGGCCTCCCAAAGTGCTGGGATTACAGGCATGAGCCACGGTGCCTGGCTACCTGGCTACATATTTTTTTGTCAAGCTCTAATTCCACAGTTGACTGAACTAAATGATGTACTAAGCAGGACCCAAGTAACTAACCAAAATTTAAGAGAGAAATTATTTGAAATTGAGAAAAAATATTTGACTCTCAATGCTGTTAAACATGATATGACTAACTCCCACTCTACAATGTTCTTCCAGTTTTCCCATCCATGGACCCTGCCACCAAGCAAAGAAGAGGATTTACATATGACCAATTTCAGCAGAGCAAATGGAGAAATTATATGGCTGTGTTCCAGCCATGGCTGGTTATATATTTTATATTTTATAGCTATTTCTCTGTCAGAATTATAAATCTGCCGCACACACGAAAAGGTCTAATTTAAAATGGGGCATATCAGAAAATCACAACTCAGCAAAATATGGCATTTTCCTGACAAATACTGCATAACTAAGCTTTATATGCACATTGTGGTTTTAGAGACTGTCCAAACTACAGAGTGATTTGGGACTTCAGTTCCTCATCCCTGCATGCTGGACTGATTTCAAGAAGATAATTAAAGTCAATAGTACCTGGTATATGAAATCAAACACCTATCCTCTACTCCCTGGGTTTGGAAGATCAAGGATAATAAGCCTGTCATAAACCAAGGCAAAGGGCCACCAGGGAGTGACAAATCCCTATCAGGTTTAAATTTTGTCAGAACAGTCAGTGTAGAAATAGAGTTGGTGAACACGCCAACCCTCCCTGTAACCTAGTCTGAGCAGCATTGAAGGAAAACTGGCCAGGCCTTTCAGCATGTTGGTAAAAGCCACCCCCTGACAGCCTGGAAAGGAGCAGAAAATGGGAGAAATGTTCTGGAGAATAGAACTCATCTGTCCCGCCAGCACTCAACATAACTGTGGCCAGAACCTGCTATTGAATATTTCCATGCAGTTATTAATAAGCTGTACATAAAAACTACCTGGAGGCTGAATCTGACTCTGGGATTTGGTGTTAAATACCAGAGCGTATACAGTGTCCTGCCAAGGATAAACTTTTGTAACCCCACATTTACCCACTCTACTCCTTGAGCCAGAAGACCTCCTCTTGAATTTTATTCCTATATCATCTTCATTATCCTTTAAAGTTCAGCTTTAATGTGGTGTCTTCTCAGAAGCTTTCCTTGACCATGTTTGAAGCAACTGAACTAAAGCTAATCTGAAAAACTTGTAAATACAAGACTCAAGTTCTGTTACATTTCCCTTGATCCTTCAGAAATTCTAAGCCCCTCAGCTAAATTTAGTCATTAAAAGATCACCATCCATTATTTCATGTTTTAAGAATAAGTCATACTATTTCCTAGTTGACTGTTAGTGGAGCCTACAGGGGGGAATCATGGCCATTCCTAAATTCCTCTAAGACTTGTGTCACTGCAGCATCTTGGTCTCTACTGGTGATTTACATTCCTTTCCTTATCAGGTTAGAAAGACGTGAGGGTACAATCAATGGATTCCATATCAAATCAAAAGTCCTAAGGTCTGGAATATGTGATTGAACTTGTGAATAAAAAACATCCTGGGATTTGGGATATCAATTCAACTTGTTTCTTGCACCATTATGATAAGAAAAAGGAGAATTCTTTGTAGTTTATTATCTCATGTCTACATTATCTTAATTTATCTTCCCAACTCTGCAAAGCAAGCAGAGCTGATATGCTGTTTGTTAGTGTGCAGATATGAAATTGAAGATCAGGGATTGCATAGCTTTCTCAGGTTCCCACAGCCATTTCCAGAGCTGTCTCATGTTTTCTGACCCCGTGTCCAAGTTCTCTCCAACACAGTCTTTCCCAAGCAGATTATAAGGACTCTACCCACTTCCACAGCAGGTCCTCAAATAATGTTTCATTCAATATTATTTCATTATAACATTGATGAGAAGGGAAAAAATAGATTCCTGCCCAGGGCTGCTGTCTTTGTAGAGTTTGCATGCTCTCCCCATGTCTGTATGAGTTCTCTCAGGGTCCTGCAGTTTCTTCCTGCATCCCCAAAATAGGCACATTCAGTTCATTGGTGTATCTAAATTGTCCCTGAGTGAGTGTGGGTGAGTGCACCCTGTAATGAGAAAGTGTCCCATTCAGGGTTGGTGTCTGCCCTGTGCCCCAAGCTGCTGGGATAGGCTCTGACCACTGTCGACCCTGAACTGGAATAAGCAGTTGAACAATGATCTTGCTTGTTTGTATTAATCTTTCTTAAATCTATGTATAACTCAAATTTATTTCAATGTTTAATATCCAAAGTATTTTGGTGTTTATTTAGAAGTTTGATGTTTTGAGACCAAAAATATGCTGTAGGAACTTAATTCTTGTTTATATCATTTAGCCTATGGTAAAATTTCATTATACACTATTTTGCTTATAGTTGCAGTTTCCAAGTACCTGTCAACAATGTTAGGTGAGGACTTACTGTACTGCTATCTGAATAGTCCCTTATATAAGCAATTTATCACACAGATTAAACTCCTTTATAAAGAGGTACTTTAACAATTTGACAGCTGAAATCCTTCAGGTGGATCCAAAAGGTACTCATCTGGTATTGCATTCTGTTCTCTCTATAATGGTCTAGAGTAAGTTCATTTTAATAGTTTAACTATAAAAAATATTCACATTCATTATTAATACATTAGTTTATGCCTTTAAAACAATTAGTCTAAGGCCTTTGAACAAAATTTAAAACACTTTAAAAGCAGCATTTAAGGAACAGCTTGCATTGTTTATTCAGTTCAAAAAATATTCATTGAGCACCTATCAAGCATTGTCTAGGGCAGTAAGAAGGCAGAAGTGGTGAAGACATGGACCCTTCTCTAAAGAACTTAAAACAGAGAGAGGAAGTCAAATAAGAAAAAATAAATAAATGCATATATTTCTCTAAGAACTAAATTGGAGCAAGGGCAGAGGGTTCTAGAAGCAGAGAAAGGGCACTTGATCCAGTGTCAGATAAGCCTTTCCAGGGAAAATAACATCAATGCCAACAATTTGGGAGAACAGAGTGTTGTAACATGTTTCTAGCCTCATCTGTACCTCCAGGGCCACTGGGGAGCTCTGACGAATATTTAAGCCCACATGTCCCTTCCCACTTCTTTGCTTCACCCACTCTACTCCTTTAGCCAGAAAACCTCCTCTTGAATTTTATTCCTATGTCTTCTTCATCATCCTTCAAAGCTCAGCTTCAATGTGGTGTCTTCTCAGAAGTTTTCCTTGACCATGTTTGAAGAAACTGAACTAAAGCTAATCTGAAAATCTTGTAAATGCAAGACTCAAGTTCTGTTACATTTCCCTTGACCCTTCAGAAATTCTAAGCCCCTTGGCTAAATTTAGTCATTAAAAGATCACTGTCCATTCTTTAATGTTTTAAGAATAAGTCATACTATTTCCTAGTTGACTGTTGGTGGAGCCTACAGGGCAAAATCATGGCCCTTCCTAAATTCCTCCAAGGCTTGTGTTACTGCAGCATCTTGGTCTCCAGCTGATGCCCAAGGAGTGAGAGATAAAGTTGCCCTTTCTGTTTCACTGGATCCCAGCTGGAGTACGTGAGGCAGCTTAAACAGTGACCTCTATCAGACTCCTTGGTCAACTGGTGGCAATTTGGGGTGAAAACATGTCAACATTACATTGCAATTTTTTTACTCTAAAATTACATAGTGGTTCCTTTGACCATCAGTAAATCTTTACAAATGGGATCAAAACAACTTTCTTTGGAGACACCATGGGACTAAAGAAAGAGACAATATTCCTATTATAGAATTTTGCAAACTCTCCGGATATCCTAACAATAAGTTACAGATGTTTAATCCTAAATTAAGAAGCTAAATATAATGTGGACTTTACAAATGGCAATTTTCTATAATTTGAGGGAAATATTTGGTAGCTCAGTTCCCACTAGAAATGTTTGGCAATGATTCTGCTCTCTGTTAAACATCTCTGGCATGATTCCCTAAGGACAGAATCATAACAGAGAAGACAACAGATTTTTCTTTTAAGAAAAACAACATAGAATTGATCAAGAAACTATAATTTGAATTTTCCTCTGGGCATGTAGGTATTGTTCTATAACTGAGAGAAGCATTAAAATATCAAAGGAACTACATTCGTATCTGTATTAATTCTATTGAATCATTTATTGGTTTATCATATTTTGTGTTATTGCCTTGTTCTCCTTTGTTTTGAAAAGAAACTCTATCAGTTTTCCTGTGTCATGCCATTTTATCTCTTCATTCTACCTGCAATAAGATATCAGCCTAATATTGTCAGAGCAACTTCCTACAATGATTCTTTGTTCTGAGAAAAAAAATTGCATGAATAGTACATTATTAAAACAGAGAAGGAAGTGTGCTTCATTTGTTATTTATTTAGTGAATATTGTCATGGTACCAGGTGCTTTACAAAAGACAAATAAAGTGAAGCAATAATACGGTGCACTTGGATCTTGCATTTAATGTAAGGATCTCTGAATACTTACCAAACATTGACTCATACATCAACTCACTTCAGATAGGATGTAAAGGTTGCTTTAAACCTACGGTCAACTTTACAGAACCTGCTGTAAAAAATGCTCCATGGCACCAAGCACTGTACAGCCTTGCTGGATTGTACACTGTCTTGCTGGATTGCTGAGACCTCTGAGGACACAGGGAAAGATGAAATCACAATGGCAGTGGGGCTATGAGAGATGGTGGGTGAATTTTGAAGAAAGGAAGCTAGAAAAAAATGGTAACAAATAGAAGAGAATCTGGGGACCTGAAAGCTAAAGCAGTGAATTTCACAGACAACTGACAGATAACTTCAGGTTCTAAACAAATGCAAACTTAACAGCTGTCAGAGTAAATATTTTATTGAGCTTAGATTTTGCTCTTATCTTTGTCTAACACGTTCATGACTTCTGAAGTTGGTTTCTTCTACACAGGAGAAAATTTCTCAAGATTTTTCAAATATGAATAGCCTGGATTGTATTTTTCTAGTCGCAAAGCTGAAATCTGCTCTATCCTTAATAATTATCACATATAATTTGCTGCATACCATCTTGATGTGAAAGTTGAAATTAGGAAAATCTTATCAACTCAGATCACACTAAATTCTGAATCTGTCAAAAGATAACCAGGAATCGGTAGAAGACTATGCTTCTGAGATTTGTCCAGTAATGCCCAAGCAGGGTCATGGCTGTGACACAGCAGAGGCCAAAGGCAACAGACAGCAACTATTCAGGTATCACTGACGTCCCCCTGCAGGCCTTCACAGAGAGTCAGAACTCAATATTTCAAAATGTATATTTTTTATCTCGGAAGAGTTTGGTGACCCCTATACTCAGAAAGAAAATGGACAACAGAGGGCCAACAGCCAGGTCTTCCATTACTATTTCAAAATGAGGAAGCAGAGACCATCCCTGTGCAGAGGATCTCAGCTTGAGCCTGGCTTTCTGCCATCCACTTGCAGAGTCCAGGCCTCTCTGGGCCTAAGCTGGTGGCTTGGGCCAGATGGAGGTCTAGTGCATTGGGAATGAGCAGCCTCTTGGGAACAAGCCAGCGTTGTACCTGATGCTGGAAAGTGTATGATCTGGGCACATTACCGTCTAGCGGAGTACCAGGCAAAATTCCACTCTCAGGGAAGACGTAGGTACCCCCAGGAGACAGCTCATTCTAAGAGAGGAAGAAGCCAGGAATAGGGCTGAGTAACAAAATGTTAGAATTCAAAGAAGGTGTAGGAGGAATCTACATGGAGCGAGTGGTCACTACTCAATGCCCAGCCCAGTCCCTCAGGCCACATGTCAGGTCCTAGGGAGAGGCACCATAACAAAACTTGAGCAACTGTTTCAATAGCTGCTTTAGCCCACTGGGATCATGTCCCACATCTAACACAGTGTGACACAAAAGGATGGGAGCCCTTCTTCCTGACTCTGCCAGAGGCCGCGGCTAACATTGGCACTCAGTGATCACTGAGCCCGCCCTGCCCGACAAGCCTAATACGCTCAGCAAGAGTGACTCCTGGTTGGAGAACAGGAAAGAGGAGCTGTAGCCTGGGACAGCTCAGATCCCTAGGCAGGAGGGCCTGGGGACACTTGCAAACCTCTCCTTGAGGACCCCTAGATCACTTGAGGGAGGAAAAAAAGAACATTATTAGAGAGCTTATGAGAGCTATTTGAGAAAATAAGGTATTTGGGGTTGGGATCTGAATAACTTTATGTGTCTGAACTTTCATAACTTTCCCACATTTGCAATTTCAGCTATTGTCTGTTTCAAAATCAATATGTGACAAGAGATTGCACGTTCGTCTTCAGAGAACATGAGGAATAGGTTAGATGAAAACCCACTCCACAGACCCTATTGGGAAGAACACAGCAAAGTCATGGAGTGGATTATTGGGGGAAGAAAGAGAAACAGGGTAATATTTCGTGTTCTGCAATAAGAAAGAAGGTGGAGTTTGAAGAAAATGACGATCCCCAAAAGGACTTAAGAAAAGTAATGTAAATATCTTAAACATTGGGGAAGAAGAGGGAATTTTCAAATTTCATGTAGGAGTGGACTGTGTCTAACTATGTAGCAGGATGTATTTTCCTCTTCAACCAGTATGCTTATTACAAACAAATTAATCTTATCTATATAGAATTTAGCCATGTAGTACATTTTTCTTTTAATCTTCTACATACAAACATCCATTAATGTTTTTTGATAAAAAGATAATTCCAAGTCCCTAGGGGCCCCCTGTTGGCAACATTTTATAGCCATTAGTTGAGTTACTACGTGGGCATTAAAGTAATAGAATTACATTTCTTTTGCTATTCAGGCCCTTTTGGGAATTCAAACGGCTCTTTACAAACATCAGGACCAATTAGGGAGGAGATACTGTGTTTTAATTCACAGACTGCAAGAGGTTTCTCTGACCGGTCAGGAAACCAGTAGGATCCAAACAAAATGAAATGTCCTAGAAGCAGAAGGATTTACAATTGTGTCTGTATTTAGCAAAGCATTCCATAAAGAGTGAAAAAATACAGGCTCTTCTTGCTCTGTTTGGTTTTCCTCAAACAATAATCATGCTAATGATAATACTGTCTGTGCACGATGCAAACACACTTTACTCTTCCTTCTTGCCTATGTCTCTGTAACTGGGGCTCTTCGGGTTGAATTATTTGCAGTGGCTAAGAAGTGACCTGTGATGGCTGCTGTTCTCTACTGTAGAATGGGGACCCCATAGCAAGAATCACAGTAGGATTACCTTAGTTAAATGCACTGTTAGAGAAATGAATCATCAACTACTTTATAATTTATTTGCCAAACAAGATTTCTCTCCTCTTTCCATTCTATGTTTCCTTCCACTTCATCTATTTGGGCCTCCTATCTCTTTACAATGCCCCTTTTAATTGGGCTGCCCAGGACCATAGTAGGCTGCTCATACATGAGCAGTCAGAGGATAGGGAGAAATGGTGACTGCCTTCCACCTGCCTTTACCTTGTTTACCTGTGTCTGCCTTTCTCCCTTTTGAATGTCTTTTGACTTCCTCCTTGGGAGTAGTCTTTTAGGCTTCCAAAGCACTTCTGTATTTCCTATCTGTATCCAGTGATTTAGTCTTTAGTGCCATAAGTTCAGGGATAAAAAATAACGTGTTCACATAGCAATGTTTCCATTTTGATTATGTTGCCTGATCCTAAACAGGTAATCAGATATATTCAGAAATGCACAAGGATTTATGGGTATTAAACCATCTTTTAAAACGTTTTTAATTGCAGTTTTTCCAGTTGTGTAAAGTATAACCTTTCCCAGCTTCTGTCTCCCCAAATGACTTTTCTGACTTTATTATAGAAATAGAACAAGAAGTAAAGCATAAGAGAACTACCATAAGCATGAGGAGATTGGGTCAGGATGCAAGGGTCCTCTGAGGATGGGATCTACAAAAGCTGAGCTATAGATTCTATCTATCCATCAATCCATCTCTCCGTCTACTTACTGCCTAACTATCTTTTTTACACGTATAGTGGGCATCATGCTATTGACAACTCCCTGGGTTCTACCCACTCTGCAAATTTGTCTGTCTGATGGTTGCCACTTAATGTTCTTAGGCTTCCTCCGGTTGTATCAGATTCCTTTTCCTCATGCTGCCATTGCAACCTCTGCATATCCTAACTGATCATATCACTTTGTATCATAATTGTAATTGTTACTCAGTAGCTATCTGTAATTGTTACTCAGTAGCTATCTGTCGCTGTAAATCTTGAAATTCTTAAAGGCAGACTCCTGCTTTTCCCCCCTCACATACCTCCCCCCGAGGCCATCTGCTCCTTTGCAGCTTGGAAGGACACAATGATTAGCTGCCAATAGATACCTCACTGCCACAGGGGAGAGCCTGTCTGAGAATGCAGGCAACTGTGAGGAAGGGAAACAAGAGGTAGAGAAGAAGAAAGACTTCAGGAAGGCAAGGGCAGTCTGATGTACTCGTGAATCTTTTGTTCAATGTAAAGATGATTTCCAGAAAAAAAAAAAAAAAAAAAAATCTTAGCATCTACTTTAACCATCTAGTATCTATTTAAATTTTTAAGAAATAATAATGGAAATAGTCATTGAAAAACATCCTGGTTAACAAAATATGACACCTGACAACTTCATATCCATTTCTACCTGCCTATTTTCTGTTTACTTTTTTTTCTTTTGTTGATGTCAAGGATAAACCAAAATAGGAACACTTTTCAAATTAATGAATTAGGCTTTCTGACTATGAATATAGGCTTGAAATCTCAGGCACGTCTTGATCTCTGTTACATGAAATACAATCTTCTAGAAAACAAAGACATAGTTGACAATCTTCTAGAAAACAAAGACTATATTTTACTGGCAACCTCAAAGACAAGATCATTACATTCATTACAATTTAATATGTTTCTTAATGACTCATCAGCAAGACATAAAATATTGCGTTTTGAAAAGAAGTCTCATTTGGATGTTAATTTGCAAATAAAAGTCTGGAAGAAGTTTGTATAAATTATTTTTGTAAATATATGTACATAAAATATCTTCTAAAATTTTAACAAACCAGTGAATAAAATCTTCTTGTGAAGAATGATCCAAAGATAATCACCCTGACTTGGAATAATTTTATCACAGTCTATCTACAGTGAGCTCCTTTAGTAATCTGAAGGGTGAGATTAGACTCTCATTATGAACTACTTATAAACATCATTTAAGATGATGGGTAAGTAATTTGAAGAATTTGGGGCCTGGTAATGAGTTTCCTTTGAAGTTGAGGAGGGGTGGCAGTGGGAACAGAATTTGAGATAATTGCTGGTTGTCTCCAAGGAGTCCAAATGTTGATGAAACTTCTGTGTTTAATAATTAAAGATGCTAACCTCAGAGAAAGATGGAGCCACGTTGTCAGTTACCCCTGGATACTTCCAAAGCCTGCGTCTTGGTCTAACAATCCACTCTGACTTTGTCCTCCTCCTCCCACTTAACTCTCACTTCTGCACTTGCTGTGTTTCCATTAGGCACTGAGAGGAACAATTGAAAGCATGAAGAATGGAAGAAAACCTGCTTAGGAAACTGGACTCTGGCAGCATGGCACACTGTGTTCATGCAGTATCCACCTTCCTGCCTCACGTGCCTTTCTGGAGAACAAGGATAACAAGGATATCTCTCCCAGGCATGTTCAGGAAATCAACCAAGGTTTGCCATACTCTTAAGTTCATCAACTTTGCACCTGGGTTAAGTCCAATTAATGCATCCATTAAAAAAAAAAAAGACTTTTCCTAGGAAAAAGGAGCAACTCTGAGCGCAGTTTTTTCTTCCCATTTATTGGAACCTATTGCTAGACTCATGGGAACTTCAGTTAATCATACTATGCCTGCAATATTCTCCCAGGATCAACTACCATGAGAACTCAAAGTTCATTGGCAGTGTTCTACATTTGTCCTGGGTGACCTTTAGTCTAATCAAAAGTGTCTCTTGGTACAGCTGTGAATTCTAACGACTAGTAGAGAGAGTTGTGCTCATTTTTTCTTGCCAGTTCCCAGAGTATCCTTCTGGTCTAGAGACATTTTATAGCCAGGCAAGCAGAGCACCTAGAAGCAGCAATAAAAAATGGAAAGGATGGCCACCGATTGCCCAGAAAACAAGGTCAAAGGCACGACCGCACCTGCCTCAACTTGACTAATTACATCTGCAATGACTAGTCCCAAGGAAGGCCACATTCTGAAGTACTGAGTGTTAGGACTTCAATATATAATATTTCAGGGGATACAACTCAACCCATAGCAACTTAGTTGTATCTAAATCAGTCACTCCCCAGTTCTGGTTTAGGGCCAAAGCAGAGGGAAGCTGCAACCTCCCTCTCGGATCAATTTCTTCCAGATCAAGTATTTTCTGCTCTGCTGTAGGCCACACTGTGTGACCCTGTCTCTTACAGACCTCCCTGATCCCTTCACCTCTCCCCACTGCCAAGACATGCTGTCTATTGCTTCCTGCTCCCCCCAACCCAGGGAGGGGGTAGAGGAAGTAGTGGGTGGGGGAAGCCGCTGTTTGTCCACTTCTCTTGGCTCACAGACGATACGGGCCCTGGTAAAGAGTGGGTCAATAAAACACCTTTCCTTGGTGTCAACCTATGATAACACAGGAGCTCTTAAAATTGCTAAAACTGAAGTAACCAAGAAAACTGTATTTTCCCTCATAGGTGGGACTGTGCAGCCCTCTGAGAGCATGTTCAAATAACAACATATGTCTCTCTGTTGTCTTCATGGGAGAACAGATTCTGCTAACTAAAGGATTTTGGATTTGTAGAGTAGGGTTTTCAGGGCTGGGGGCAACATTTAATTGCTCAGATCAGTCAAAGCAAAACTGAGTTCTACCAGTTTTACATCTCTGACCTTCCTCTATTCAGTGACTACCACCAGCACCCCCCACCACCCCACTTAACAAATGTGGAATCTAAGTATTACCAATGTGAAGGTAGTTCCAAATTATTTCATAGCCTCTGGCACCTGCAAGTATTGCCCTGCCCAGGATATTCCAAATGCAGTGAAGTAACACCAGAAATGATGTTTTCATCTGCATCAACGTAATTATGGGAGAATGGATTTTTAGCACTGAATGTGATTTTAAAATGTCACTCCCAGAAGCTGGACATTTGGGCTCTCCTTCATATTGTAGAGCAGAAATCTTTAAGCTGATAAACTTGCAATAAAACAAGTATCTAGAAGGTGGCATGATAAACTAAAATTTCACTTTATGATTTTTCTACGTTTAAAAATTTTACATGTATCTTTCTAAACATATGTATGGGTTTAAAGTTGCTGAGCACTGTTTCCTGGGAAGGATGGTGCTGCTTCCCACTCTTTAGGGATATATTGTCCTTTCGTAGGACAAGCAATGAGAAGAGATGATCATCTTTTTTTTCAATATCCTTTCTTGGCACAAATGAAAACTGGCAACCCTAAAGCGATCTGCTCCCTCCCTTTACACACACAGAGATTTGCTTTTATTTATGTATATTTTTAGCTTTTTTTTAGAACTAAGTCTGTGATATCCAGAAGTCTAAAACCACTGGTCAAAATGACCAAAGACCAAAACAAAACAACCACAAAAATCCCTTTAGAGCTGGCTCAGATAATACGGTCTACTGTAAAGGACCTTAAGAAATAGCTGCAGAAGAGAGGAAAACAATAGGCTTCATCACAAACTCCTTCTGACATGAAGCTAACACATGTCCCCAGTAGCCTTCCCACCATGAAGCATGAGCTCATCTTCCAGCATGGATAGCAGTCTTGCCTAACTCCAAAGAACATTGCTTCTTAATCCCACCTAAAACAATCTCTCTGCAATACCAGCATCTTTATGTCTGCTCGTTGTCCCTCCCTGCCTAGCACGGTCTTTGTGCACTTTACAATATTTATACCTCTCTGTCTGAACTGCTGGCTGGTGAGCAGACTGTCTCAGACTGTCTAGAGAGCAGGAAGCAGATGGAAAATAAATACAGATGAGGAGCTCTGGGGGCAAAGCTGCAGACAGGACAAGAGGGCCAGGAAATAAACAAACAGGAAAGAGACTGACTGGTCTTTCTGCCTTTCATCCCTGGCTCTAATAGATAAGACTTAAACAGTGAGACGCCAACTGGGCTCGCTTTCAAATTCTACCCAGCTTCTACTTCAGGGTATTTTTTTCCTTTCAAAAGTCTATCTCTGCAGTTTTAAAAAAGGATGGTTAAAATAAGCTCTTAATAACTGATTACAGTTCATTTCAAATACAATGATCATTATTACATCAGAGAGGTATAGGATGCAAGAATTTGAAACCGTCTTCAACACAGTTGAACATAGTGCATGTACGTTAAAAGTAGGAGCACTGACTTAGACAGATCTTCTGTGTTTTAAAGCAGAGTATCAGGTGTCCACGTCTAGGGAGAGCATGATGACACTGCCTTCATCATTCTGCTAATGTTCCCTCTTCTCTCTTCTTTTGACTGTCAAAGCCAGCTTTAATGAAAGAATCTCAAACCAATCATTTACACTTCATAATAAACTTAAGTCAAAGTATTATCTCTGACCGTAAGTCATTATTCTTATTGTAAATATTTTATACTCAAAGCCTGTTTGATTTATACTCAAATTCTGTTTGATTTTCGTCACTAGGAATGCCTTCCTTAAAACTTCCCATTATTGTGTGATATGCTTTTAATACCTCACCCCAGGACCAAAGGCCTCCCTCTTGGCAGTTGCTTAGGTGATTGCTATGAACAGCTCTTGTGCTGGATTACCCAAGTTCAAATCCTGACTTCCCCATGTACTAGTCATATGGCTTTGTCAATACTTTTTAATCTGAGTCTCAGTTTAAAAAATCTGAGTCTCATCAGCAAAATGAGGATGATAATAACATTACCTTCTTTATAAGATTATCATGAAGATTAACTGTGGTAGAAATGTAAAGCTCTTAGAACGATGGCTGACCCTTGAGAGTTAGCCAATATTATTCCTGTCATTGTATGGTCAGAAATGATCAAAGTGAACATATTTTTCTTGATATTACAGGAATTGAATTTTTAAAAGCAACCCACGCTGCAGAAAATAATAATTTAAGAAATCTTGTATTTACTAAGGTCAGGATCTTTTCACAGAATTCTGTCTCCAAGGTTGTTTTATATCACATAAGACTTTTTGTTGACATTTTTTAAAGTATAGCAATTTAAAGAGCCTTTGGGTAGAAATAGCTGTAGGACAAGAAAGTCTCTTAAATTTTCATGTTTTTTTCAATATAGAAAATAATCATCTCTTGTTACTAATCTAAAACCTTAATATATTTCCTATATCTTGATTCGATACATGCTTTGTTTCTACAAAATCTATTTCAATCTATCTGTGTTATCAGTGTAAAATATCATTGAATAAGAAGTTTTTTGAGGGGAAGAAATGCCATAGAATGAGTTAGCCAAAGATAGAAATGGTTCCTTTTATCTTAAAATACTTTTTGCAACACCTCACATCTATAACATGGCATAATGGCCATCAGAGAAGGAAACTATGTCTATTAGACAATGTTTTCTGGCTGCAACAAGATGGGTCCTATTTTTCCAAGATCTTATTGTTACTCTAGGCCATCTAACAAGATGTTCTTTGGTACAAAGTCTTACCTCAGGCAAATACACTTAAATGTCAAAGGATCATAAGCGTCCTTGAGGGGAAGGAGCAGAGAAGTTCCTGTACCTCTGAAATCACCCAGTGTAAGTGGCAATCTGCTTGGTCTTCACGAATAAGGCTGGCAGCAGGCAAGGATTAATTCTGATGTAAATTAACTACATTTCTATTTTGATTAAATATAAACTTGTTAAAAATAAAATAGCTCTTCTTCTTGCTTGGATTTTAATTTGCAACTGTGAAAGAGAATAAAGTTTGAAGAGCAGTGCTCTCAACATTATATTTCTGAAGGGACAGGGTTTTATTGAATGCCCAGTCCAACCCTGCCTTCCTGTCTTCCAATGCTCAGTCCAACCGCAGCTTCCCGTCTTGCCTTCTGGTCAAGTCATGGAGCCACTTGGTGTATCTCCTCTGCAAAGCTCAGATCAGAATATTTAATTATCTACAAAGGATGTTCTATGAATTAACTGTCAAGAGTTTGGGGACCATTAACTACTTGATAAATGCTAATAAGATGTGTCAAGGAAACTGATACTATTTGTTTACCTAACATGTATTATTCCATCTGTCTGTATAATCACCTTAAGTTTTATTATTGTTTACAGAGACTAGTTTTTAAATAGTATTGCAACTCTATATTGTCCTCCCAATAATCATCATATTTCAATTATAAAGTCGTGCATTTTTCAACTGTTGTTGCTCAGTCGATCTTCAGGGACTGTATTAGGATCAGAGAAAAGGTATATGCCTAAGCCTTAGGTTTGAATGATAATCACCAAGACATAATAAGCCTGTGAGTTGAAACAGAGACAGTTTAATAGTTACTTTAAAGAAGGAAGATCAGCTTGGAATCTGGGAAGAAAAGCTGGGCTGAATGGTAAAGTAGGGATGATGACTATATTCTAAGCTTCAAATTAAATCCAACAATTAAACCAAGGACCTTATGAGTGCTTTAGAAGAAATTTTAGAAAATATAGACTTTGCAGTTTCTTTGATTTCCATCTCTCTGACTCTAAACATATTTGAAACAAGCTACATAAGATTCATTGCAAATGTATCTCTCCTAAGGATTTTTTTTTTAAGGCATACTGCATTTACCCAACTTTTCACTGGGAGAAAAAAAATAAGAAATATTTTATTGCTTATTTGGGCTACAAAATGTCCAGTTCCATTCCCACCCTGGCCCTGACTCATTCAGAGCCCTTAAGCAGGTCCTTGAACCTATATGTCCATCACATTCCCCACCTCCACCTGTAAAAATAAAATAAAAGCAACTTGCTAGTTCCTACCTCACAAGGAAGTCATAAAGATTAGAGTTAGAACATTGAACTTCAAAGATGAAAGACTCAATATAAATTCCAAGCATTATTGTCAAGATCTCAGTGTGAATTAACAGAAATGTACTGCTTAGGCAATTGCTACCTGTCAGCAGATCTAAACCAGACTGACCTTGATACGCCCGGGGAAGGGCAGGAGTGCCTGAGACCAAGAAGCACATTTTCTCAGAGCCAATGTAATTGTCTTAATTGTCCATACTTGGTAGCTCACCGTGATCTCTTTTCTTGCTTTTCTGAAAGACTCAATACTATAATTTAATGCACACCTGCTATATACTCTATCCCTACCCCAATAAAAGAAATAAACATTTATTCTGTACCTATAGTGTTCAAGGCTGCACTAAGGATTGAAAATATACAAATTAATATATAGTTCTTACATCTTCAGAGATCACAATTAAAACAAGAGAACTGTGCATTCTCTATTTAGTCTAGAGAGAGGTGAGTCTCCCAAGAGCTTAAAGCATCCCAAAGCAAGATTTTACACAAAAAAAGTCCAATAATTTTGTAACTGGCTTTCATTAGCAATGACTGCTTCAGCCCATGACATGTACTATGACAAATCAAAATTTTGCACATTTTCTTCCCTGTATCTACAAGGGCTACAAATTATTACTAAAGATATTTTTAAAGGGCCTAAGGTATTAATACCATCATTCTATTCCCAGAATTACTAAGCTCAAAGGCATCCTTCACCCCAGTTGATGAATGCTTACACAAATGTTTGACGTCTCATTAGCCTCGAGATGATTTTTAACATGGCCAGAGGTGTAGAGAACAGAGTCCTCTGTGTGTGTGAGAGCACGTGCCTAATTGCCTGACTCCTGTCTTGGGCCTCCTCACTTCCTCCTGACTGTTTGGTAGTGAAGGAATGAATGGCAAGTTTGGGTGCTGCCTGGGAAATATCATCAGTCTTAGCCTAAGTCATTTTGAGCAGCTGTTCCTATCTGTTTTAAAGATATCCAGGCCCTGGCCTCCCTTGGAAGTATAATTCCAACATCTGACCCATTTAAAATTGGAAAAACCTTTCCTATGTGGAAATGGAGAATAACAGTTTGGCCTGCTTCTCTAATAACTTAGAAGTAATTATTGTCACATCTTTTGTTTTTCAGCTTCTATCATTAGAGTTTGGTTTTTCTCAAAGGAAGTCCTTGGGGTTTTTTTCCTCCAGATTCCCTCCAGTTTTTTCCTTGTGTCTTTTAAAAATACAAATTGAAGCTGGCAGGGAGAATGTGACTCTCCATTTCCTCATCTGTGAAGTGAGACAAGATGATTCCTAAGACTCCTTTTTGCTCAAAGATCTTAATTATCGAGAAACTTTGCACAATAACCTAAGCCAGGGATCAGCAGTCTTCTTCTGTAAAAGGCCAGGTAGTCAACATTTTAAGCTTTATGGCCACGTAGTCTTCGTTGTAACAACTCAACTCTGCCGACTTAGGGCAAAAGCAGCCACAGATAATACTTAAAGCAAATGATCATGGCTGTGTTCCAATAAAGCTTTATTTACAACTACAGATGACACGCTGGATTTGGCCTATGGGCCTTAATCTGCCCCTGGTTTAAAAGAAAAAAAAAAAGAAAAAAACAAGCTCTATATCTCCATACCACCCTTCCTGTTCCTGCGTTCAGGCTCAGATTTTCTAAAATGATCCACTATCATTCAGCCATTAGTGAACCTGGAAGTCCCTCAATTGCCTACGTTTATAATACACACACACACACACACACACACACACACATATGCACACACACACACAGGGGAGGATGGGAGTGGAGAGCCAAACTTGAACAGCAAAATGTCTTCTGCTTTTTGTTGTTTTTACAAAAAACTGTTCCTGACTCTCAGGATAAGGGAAAGCCTACATTTTACTTACAGTGTTTTGTAATGAGACTCAACTTTCACATTTCTTGGGCCATATTTACCAGCAATTCTGACCATACAGTGAGTAGGAAAGTAAGGTCCATAGTACACCAGTAGCCTCAGCATCACCTGGGTGCTTCTTGGAAATTCAGTGTCTTGGGCCCCATCCCAAACCTACTGAATCAGAGCCTCCATCTAATCAGATTCCCACACAACTCCTATGCACATTCCATTTGAGAAGCACACAAGGTCCTGGCAAAAAATAATAGATGTCAACCTCAGGTGGAGTGAATGGAGAGGTGACAATGAAGGGACGGCTTAGTGGGGTGCAGCAAGAGGTAGATGAACCATGGGATGGTAGGAACCTTTGGACCAGCAACAGCTGAAGCCATTACAAGACCTGAAGCTGAAGGGATATACAGGAGAAATTGTGATACCCGAGTCCATTTTGCACTGGAGTCCTGGAGGAGGGGCAGCCCGATAGAGCTGTCTTTGAAGAGGAGACAGCAACTTCTGTAGACGCATCCCCAGAGCAGGGAGCAAATACAGAAGAAATAACCTAAGCTGTCTGCACGCCTGTCTGTCAGGCTCTTGCTGGTATCTTCCACTGGCCAAAACTAACCAGAAGATAGGGGGCCCAGGAGATGCAGTCCTCAAGGCCCAGCCTCCAGAGCACAGAGCAGAGAGTCACGGAAGGAGCAGAGAACAATCGGCCCAGCCAGAGAGTGCTTCCCACTGGGGTCTGGGTCCCCTGGAGCCCTAAGGTGGCATCCCTTCAGCCAGTGGTTCTCATCTGCCATTGTCACTGGCACTGGTAGCTCTGTGTCCTTGGTTAACACTAGACTGTTGGCTTCTCCTGTTATTCAGAATGCAAAATTGCTCAACCTGTATTATTGCCCAAACTAAAACACCATTAAAAGAAAAAAAAACTTTATATATCTCCATGTCACCTCAAGAAGCCCACACCTCAAAACGGTTTCTTTTTACTCTCACTCCCTCATGCCAATTAAATTATAACATGCCCATTTTAAGCCATCAGCCAGGCTGTGGGAAGGACTGCCTACCTAAGCTGGCAATTAACTTGGCTCAGAGAAGACCACTTTTCTCTCTCTTCTACCTGCAGCAAATTCCCTGAGATGGTTTTCAAATAAGACTTCACTTTGTTTCCTGTCAGAGTTATTTCTAAGTAAAATATAAGAATCAACAGTGTTGAAAGAGTAAAGAAAGGAGGTAGTAAGTACTGCCCCTTAGTCACCTTGTCTTTAAGCAAATAACTTCTTATGGCAGTTTCAATATCTAAAATGAAGCATTAAAATAATTAATTGGGAAACCATTAGACTGAGGTAGCCCTAGTGCCAGGTTCCCATGTAAGCGAACCCAAACTCAACTCAATGTGAACCGCCACATCCCAGAAAGTGAAACCTATGTTTTCCCAATCAGAAACTGCCAACTGGCCTCTAACTATGGATTTCACCAATTAGAAACCAACAACTATCTTCTAACTATGGACTTGGAGGTTATTGCTCCACTTTAACCAGTCAAATATTTTCTTTGCCTTGCTTCCTAGTTTCGCTTATAAAAGCCTCGCCCAACTCCTCTTTGTTGGAGCCCCAAACCGTCTGCAGTCTGGAGCTGCCTGATTCGAGAATCCCAATCTGTTCAAATAAACTCTTCAAAATTGTAATATGCCTCAGTTTATCTTTTAACAGGGATAACAATAATATTACCTATCTCACATGTTTAAAACAACGGAAATAGCAGTGTATCAGAAGGTTGAAAAAGAAATAATATAATAAAAACACTTAGCTGGGCTAACAGATATAATTTAGTACCATGATTGATATTTAGCAATACTTCACATGCTACCAGAGGAGTTTTTCATTACTTCAAGCTAACCTACACTTCCAGGTTATCAGGAAAAGGCCCTGTCAAATTCATCTTTGCTCAGGGACAGCATGTCTTCCCTTTATGCCATCAGGCCAATCTGAGTCATATGAACAACCTAGAAAGAAACTGCAGGGTCCTCTTCCTCCCAGTTCTGGGTCTAATAACAACAGCCCCAGGGAGGAAGCTCGTGGGATCTCTACCTTCCAGCCTTATGCGACTGTCTGGCTCTTCAGAGACAAGGTGTCTCCAATAGAAAACTACAGGACCTTAGCACCACCCACACAGCCTGCCTGTCCCAAAGAGAAAGCATATGCATGACATCACGTCCTGTTCTCTTTTGGGTTCCCATCCATTTTCTCCTAGGAGAGGTCAGAGTTCAGGCTTTGCGTGCAGGAGCTGGGGAGGGGTATTGGCAAGAAAGAAAAAGCTGGGGCTGGGGGTTGACCCCACACCCTCCCTGTCTTTTCCATTTTCAGATAACTTTGACCAATCATTTATTGCCAACTCCCTACACTTCCCCCTACATCTCCCATTATATATTCTTGTAGCCACCTACAATCTTTGTCTGAAGACATTACAGTATGGTAGGACAGATAGGGTTTTATTTGGCTTTTTTTTTTTTTTTGCATCATTGGATTACACAAAAGGTGAAATAAACAGTACTGGGGTGCATGAATTGCAAAACAAAAGCAAAGAAAGACAAAGAAAAGAAGAAAGAAGGGGAAATAAGGAAGAAGGGAAGGAGGGAAGGAAGGAAGGGAGAGAGGGAAAAAAGGGAGGTAAGGAGGCAGAGGAGGAAGGGAGGGAAGGGGAGGGGAAGGGAGAGAAAAGGATGGGGGAAGCGAGGGGAAGGGAAGTGAAGGAAAGAAAAGGGAAAGGGAGAGGGGAAGAGGAAGGGAAGGGGAGGAGAAGGGAAGGGAAGGAAAGAGGAGGGAAGGGAAAGGGAAGAATAAGAAGGTCGGTATACTAGGCTGTTCTCTCATTGCTATAAAGAAATACCTGAGACTGGGTAATTTATAAGGAAAAGAAGTTTAATTGGCTCATGGTTCTGCAGCCGTACAGGAAGCCTGATGCTAGCATTACTTGACTTCTGGGGAGGCCTTAGGAATCTTACAATCATGGTGGAAGGTGAAGGGGAAGCAGAAATATCACTTGGCAAGAGCAAGACAGTGAGGGGGGAGATGCTTTAAACACACCTTTAAACAATCAGATTTCATGAGAACTCACTGTCATGAGGACAGTACCAAGAGGGATGGTGCTAAACCATTCATGAGAAATCTGCCCCCATGATCAAATCACCTCCCACTAGGCCCCACCTCCAACACTGAGGATTAAAATTTAACATGAGATTTGGGTGGGGACACAGATCCAAACCCTATCAGTTAGACACTTTGAGATAATTTCAATTTGATATTTCAAAATTGTTCCCAATTAGTCATCAGAGCAAAAATACTAGAATCTCATTGAAGTTCCTCATACAGTTTTTATGGCTTAATATTGTTTTCATTTAAAATTATATTAGAGGAGGTGATTCCATTCTCAGCATGCCTGCACCCCAAATTAGAAAAAGGAATGTAACCTGGATTGACCTGGGAAGACCTGGAAGGTATCATGTGGACCACTTCAAACCCTTACTGCACCATTGTAGGCAGGCAAATGACTCACTAGAAATCACCCTATAAGCCCGCCAAGTGCTCAGGGCACCTGGCCATCAAATCTGTATTCATTTCACCCATACTCTCATTCTCAGGACAAGCAGGTGGTGTTTGTTTTTCAAAAATTCAACACAATTATCAGCCACAAAAATTACCTGAATGAAGAGGAATCCAACCGCTTACTTTGTTTGAATCAAAGCTCTCTTTCAGAGTGCGTGGTACCTGGAGGTCACATACTTCCTATGTGAAGTAAAAGATCCCAGGACAAAAAGTGTTATTCAATGTGTATGGATGAATTGCAAAATCTGGGTTACCCAGCACAACTACAAATAGTTGCCACCATCAGCAAGGTTATTGGGTAACTTTTGCAAATACACGTTTGATTCATTAAGCATGTTTTCTTTTGTATATTAGTGTGCAAAAGTCACAGGAAAAAATTACTTAGTAGGAGAATGTCCTTGAGGGCTGTTTAAATAAGATTTTCTCACCATTACTTGGAAAGAAGACACACAAATGAAAACTACATTAATAGACAATCTCCTCCAATAATTTCTGCACATCTTTTGATTTTTTTTTATGCAGATTCTTGACCAAAAAGTGAATATGAAGAGTGGAAAAACCACCAAACTGCAGTTTCCATGATATACTTATAATATATGTCTTATTGTGGTAAAATATACATAGCATAATTTTTACCACTTAAACCTGTTTTGTTTTTGTTTTTTTAAGACAGGGTCTCACTCTCTTGTCCAGGCTGAAGTACAGTGGCACAACCGCAGCTTATTGCAGCCTTGGCCTACTGGGCTCAAGTGCTCCTCCTGCCTCAGCCTCCTAACACAGAGGCACGCCACACAGCCAGCTAATTTTTTATTTTTTCTAGAGATGGGGTCTTGCTATGTTGTCCAGACTGGTCTCAAATTCCTGGGCTCAAGTGATCCTCTCACACTGGCTTCCCAAAGTGCTGGGATTACAGACATGAACCACCATGACCAGCCCTTTTTTGTCATTTTTAAGTGTACAACCAAGTGGCATTAAGTACATTCACATCATTATGCAACTATCACCACCACTTATCTCCAGAACTTTTTAATCTTCCCAAACTAAAATTCTGCACCTATGAAATAATAACTTCACATTCTCCCCTCCTCCAGCCCCTGGTAACTACCATTCTAATTCTTGTCTCTAAGGATTTGACTATTCTGGGTGTCTCATATAAGTAAACTCACACAATATTTGTCTCTTCACGTCTGGCTAACTTTAGTTAGCATAATGTCTTCAAGGTTAATCCACAATGTAGTATGTATCAAAATTTCATTCATTTTTAAGGATGAGTAATATGTTATTGTATTACATTTTGTTTATCCATTTAACATTGTTATCCATGTCTGTTGATGGACATTTGGATTGTTTCCACCTTTGGCTGTTGTGAATAATCCTGCTATGAACCTGGGTGTACAGATATCTGCCAAGTCCCTGCTTTCAATTTGTGGGGGTAAATGCCCCCATGTTATTCTAATTTTCTTTATTGAAATGCCTTCCTCTATCCAAAGATGACCATTCTTTCAACCTAGAATGCATTTTTGAGGGTTGTCGTTAGTCTGGTGACAGAGAGAGTAGGCAGCTCCCCATCTCCATTCGCTAAGCCAACTCTGGCAAATCAGTAGAGTTGCAAGACAAGAGTTGCAGCCTGAACACACTCGTGTTCTTTCTCTAATACTTCTTTATTTTATAAAATTTTAAATGTCTGGGGCTTCTTTGAAAAAAGATGGAGGCTATCTTCACCGTGAGAATGTATGGGATGAAATAGTAGTTCAGTACCAGGAGAAAAGATGACCAGGTTAGGTGGAAAAAGAAGTCTCAGGACCACCCCTGGCTGCTGGGGAGGACTGAAGGGAGCTCCTTTGATAAACAAAGATATCCAGGATGGACAGTAAGATAAAAATTGAAATAGAGGTTCCCAGATAAAGGACAGACAGGATTTGTGTAGGAGTGAGGACCAGGCCTTCTTTAGGATCCTGAGGCACAGGAACCCAAGAGTTGCTGATATAAAGTAGCCAAAATTACGGAATTTACAGCAGCTTCTAGGGAAACTTGGCCAAGGCCAGACAGGAAAGATAGGAAGCAGATCCCTAGTGAGAACCTAGTTTCTGTTAAAATGTCTCCCATGGAGATGACAAGTCTCACAAGAACTTGGCCACAAACTGCAGTGGTGCAACCAGCATCCAGACAGAAAAGACTCTCCTTGCCCCAGAGATCAATGAGCATCTGAAGTCTGGATCGAAGCCCAGGCCTAGAGAGCAGATGTTAAATGGAGTCTCCAGAAGGCCTGTAGTCCCAAGAGACCCAGCACAGAGCATTAAAGGTGGATTGGTACATGTGGGGATCATTCCAGCAAATAGGCTGTATGAACTCAACGAGACTTGGCAAAGACTTTGCCTAAGCTGGTCATCTCAGAGGGCCTCACAGCCCATTCAGGTTCAGTCAACCACAGGAGCCAACTGTTCATGCCAGATTTCAGTGTAAGGGAAGAAAAGGAGAAAAGAAAATGGCTGGAACCAAGGAGTTCTAAGATAAAAGGACACTTCCTAACATTCTCTCATAAGCCATTTTCACCTTCAGTTGGTATCTTCAAAGAGTGACACCCAGATCTTACCAAGCCCGAGCAGCAGACATGATTCCCTTGATCCATGTGATCCTTTTCATCCATTTGAAAATCCTTCATCTGGCATTGATTTGATTAGTTCACATTATTAATCCATGATTGTGTTCTTACTTCACACTCAGTTCTGCACCTGAAAATGAGACACCAAAAGGGCCAATTCCCTGCCCTCAGGGAGCTTACATCTAGTGAGGAAACAAAAAATTAAAGGGACAGTTACACAAAGAATGGCCAGCGCTACAAGAGAAAGAAGTTTGACATGAATTAAAGGCACAGAGAAGTTTGTAACGTAAGAGCGATATGTAACCCAGAGGATCAGGACCACTCAATATGTTTGTGTTAGTTTCCTCTTGCTGCTTAAATGACTTAAAACAATACAACTTTATTATCTTAGACTTCTGGGGATCAGAAGTCCAAAAACAGATCTTAAGGGACTAAAATCAAGGTGTCCAGTGCCAACAGGACTGCATTCCTTCAGAAGGACCTGCAGAGATTTCATGCCTTGTGTCAGTTTCTGGAGGCCATCCGCTGCTTTGGTTCAGGGCCTCTGTCCAGTGATGGCATCACTCTGACCTCTGCTTCTACCATCACACCTCCTTCTCTACCCTGCTCTCATCATCTTCTGATTCTAACACTCCTACCTTCCTTTTAGAAGGATCCTTATAAGATGCTTACATTTGGCCCACCCAAATAATCTGTGATCAATCTCCAATCTCCCATCTCAAGATCTTTAACTTGATCACATCTGTAAAGTCCCTTTGACCTGTAAGGTAAAATATTCACAGGTTCCAGGGATCAGGACATGGTCATCTTGGCAGGGGCAGTGAGGTAGGGGGAGTGAGGGGCTGGAAGGTGGCATTATTCTCTCTACCATGTAGTTAATTCCTTTAAAAAGAAATCCTTTGTGTAAATAGGTTGTATCATTGTATCACATTGTATCATTATCCCTGTGAAAAGGGTTTTTTATCTTCATCTCCCCCATTTATTTTTATCAAAGAAAGAACTCATAAATCTTTATCTTCTGAAAGCTAGCCACAAATCATCTAAATTACAAGTTAAAATTATGTGGATAACATCAAACATCAGAGGTCTTCTATACCGCCTCTGCTTCTTTTACCATTTCTACTTTCTCCAAAATGTTCTCATGGCAAATGACTCTGATTCTGACATGCTGATCTTCTCATATTCTAGTCCCTTTTCTCTTATGGTGGAATCCCATTCTTCTCATATTCTAGTCCCTTTTCTCTTATGGTGGAATCCCATGAGCAGACTCAATTTTTCACAAACTGATAAAACACACAGTAGTCAATGTCACTTTGTAAGTTAGGTATAGGAATAGAATTCAGAATTATTTCCTGAAATTATTTCTTGGTATCTATAAAATCATGTGTTGAAAGTCTACAGTCTCCTATCATAATTGTATTTATATCACTGTGGTGTGTGAGGGGAAAAAAGGAAAAATGTAATCTAAACTGGAACCAAGAAGAAGTTGCACCCAAGCTTACACAGATTATTAATGGTATGACCTGGTCAAAAACCACAGCCTCTGGACTCCAGAACCAGTGCTGTTTAACCTAGCCACACTATTCTGCCATTCTTCTCTTTCAGATTAAAAAAATTTTGGTAGAAATTTACACATTAATGATACACGTTAATGAGTTCAAATACTTGTCCTAATTTTCCTCTTTATTAAAAAGCTCCCACCAGTAGTCCTGATTGGTGTTTCATAAAGAGTCCTTCCTGATGGTTGATGCCTGACTCTGTGAAATATAAACAAGTTTCAACAAGAGGACAGAGAATATGTAATCAATACACCTTGGCTCCTGTTCAGAACAACCATGCCTGGCACTTGATATCTTTGCAGAAAATGGATATTGGAAAGAAATATCACACTTCATTTAAAAGCAGAACAACAGATGTAGGGGCAATGGTGTCAATGAGAATCAGTTACATATCTAATGAAAGTCTTTGTGAATCTCAAATAATGACAATATGGCAATCCTTTTACTTCTCTTTAGAATTCCCCAGGACCCTCCTCCAAACCCCCTCCCAATTTCATCTCTTCCTCACAGCCAGATGGCCTCAACAGCTACTGTGCAGAGGACACCAATGCTGACCCTCACCAACTCCCTTCACATTCCTCCTTCCCACCTCAAAAACACTTTTACCCTCATTCAGCTCCTCTCCCTTCCCCTCAGTGACATCCCCTCTTGTTTGGATATTCTGCCTTTGCTCAACTGGCTGCTTCCCCTTGATCTACTGGTATGTTGAAATCCAAACTACTCAGCATAGTGTGCAATGCAACTCATGAGTGCCTCCCGTGTCATTGCTACACTTATAGTGTTCTCTACTTCAGCCGTGAAGCTCACTGAGATCCCCCCCATTCCTTTGCACCCACTGTTTTCTCTGCCTGGAAGGCCATTCCTCCATTTTTTGCCAGAAAACTCCTAATCATCCCTCAATGCCTAGCTCAGCATTGACCTCTGTGATGCTGTTCCCAACCACTGGCCATCTTCAGTGAAAGTTAATGATAGAGGCAGACAAGGGTGGGTCCCTGGTGAAACCCCACCATCAAGCCAAAAAGCCTAAAACCCACAGCCCAAAGTGGAAACTTCTATCCCTGTTTGCCCACTCTCTCCTGATTGGTTCTTTCTGGTGATCCACCCACCTCGGCCTTCCAGAGTGCTGAGATTATACGTGGGAGCCACTGCACCCAGCTGGTTCTTTCTGAATAATGTATTTTTACCAATCAAATTTTGCCTTTTCCAAAACTACCTATGGCCTGCCCCACCTCCTATCCTGTGCCTATAAAGACCCCAGACTCAGTAGTAGAGAGGGAGAAGTATCTTGACGGGAGAAAGGCAACTTGACTTCAGAGGGATGGCTGGACTTCAGAGGAGAGACAGCTTAACTTCAGGGAAGAGCCATGTGGAGACAACCAGACTTCAGGGAAGATTACCTGCCCATCCTGTCCCCTCTCCAGCTCCTCTCTCCACTGAGAGCCACTTCCATCACTAAAAAAAAATTCTCTGCCTCCACCATCCTTCAAGTGTCCATGCAACCTAATTCTTCTTGGTCACTGGACAAGAGCTCAGGACCCACCAAGTGTGGGTACTCAAAAAAGGTTGTCACACTGGCCCTTTACCCTTGCTAGCAGAGGACAGCCACCCCACATGATGAGGCAAGGAGCCCACTGAGCTGATAACACACTGCTGTCCACAGATGGAAGAGCTAAGAGAGCATTGTAATACGCCCTCTGGGGCTTCAGGGATCACAGGCACCCCCACCTGGGCACCACCATGTGGCCACATGGAACCTGCTCCTGCCAGCACCCAAAGCATCCAGCCAGATCCTGCACTCGCTTGCTCATGCACTCCCTCCTGCAAAAGGTTAAGCACAGTGGGCCTGGTAAATGGAGCACCCCTATTGCAAGTCCGATGAAGGGGTCAAAAAAATTCCTGCATCATTAATACTCTCTGCCCTGCATGGCGAGAGACCCAGGTTTTCCTCTCCCAGAGCTTTTAACACATGAAATTAGCCTCGTCTGTTCACCTCTCAGACTTCCTCGAAAAGTTCCCAGACTGAGAGCTCTTTAAGAGCAGAGGTTGTTCCTTTTACGTCTAAATCCTCAGCACTTAGCACAGTCCTTACTAGTAGACACCCAATAAATGTTTGTTGAGTGATTGAAAGAATGTCCAAATCTTTCTATTAAAAAAAGAAATTAAAAAGAAAAAATGATCATTCTGCTGTCTTCTGGAACAGCTATCTAATCAAACTTCCCGTAACCCAGTCTGCACCATATGCAAGCTGATTTCTGTTGCCAGCCTACCCCTGGATCTGCTTTATTGACCTCGATTATTTCCTCATCACGTAGCTTACTGACTGCTCCTCATTCCCCACTCTTCTTTCCCCCCTCTGCAGCATCTGATGGCCTTATTTTTAAGTTTTGAGCTGATCCATTTTCCTCTTCCAGCATCTCATCCACCCTCTTTGTCTCAGCAATAATTTGTTTTCTCAACTCCTCAATTGTTAATTTTCTAAAAGTGCTAGTCACAGCCACTCTCCAAAAGTGCTCTGTAGCTAGCCTACGGACCATGTGCCAATGGAAACTAGAATCCTCAGGCCGGTTTCTGGAAACTAGACAGCAATTAAATGAAGCAATGTGCATAAAGTACTTAGCAGTGCCTTAGGCACTTACTGAGTGTTGTCATACCTCCATCCTGGGCAAACTGGCCTTCAAACTGGCCATCCCTGTTCCCATTTATCTTCACTTGAATTCTGAGCACCACTGCTATAATGACATTTCTAATGCAGAGTGCCAATAAAAAGGGGGGGTTCCCAAATGTCCATCCACGGCAAAATGAGAAAGATAAAAGCAGTGTAGTGACCTTTCATCACATTACATATCTTCAACTCAAGGCTTTGCTCTTTATCGAGACTATGTACTTCTGCTTTCTGTGTTAAAATGCCCTTTTTATAATGAAACAATGGCAATTTTGTTTTGTTTCTTATTTCCGTATCTTTATTTGGGAAAATAGTTCAGAACCGTAAATGGCCTACATTTTGTATTTTGGAAACTATATAATCTAGTCTGTTACTCTGAATTTCCACAAGGGACCAAGTAATCCCATTCCTACATTCTTATCACATTGATGAGAATGAAGAGGTTACTAATACATATAGCATTTTAAAAGTAAGATACAGAGACCCCCCCCAAAAAAATGTTTATTATACTAAAGACCTATTTGAGATGTTCACAGCCCTATTTCTTTTATATTTGCTTATTCACGCATTTCAATGTCTTAATGGTTATTTGCCTTTAGTTTGCCTTTAGTTTTATAGACACATGCATACTAATAGTGACTGTCATCAAACACATACACATATGCATACACACACACACACACACACACACACACACTTTAAAGCAGGGAATTAATCATTTTCTCCCTCAAGACCATATTTTACAGTCAGAAGCCAATTGTCAGCACACATGCTCCTAAATGAACTGACACACATACCAGCTAATAGATTAATTCGCGTGAAGAAGGTGTCGTGGGAAGAAAACCTGTGTTCCCAGATTTCTCAGGCAGGTGCTCTGCCTGTTAACATAAAGATCAGTCCTCCTGGCTCCAACCCCTCGGGCACTGTGCCCAAAATTACTTACAGTTTCTAACACAGTTGATGCCAATGCAGTTCTGCAATCGACAGCCTGGTTTACACAACGTAACCTAAGAACAGCTCAGCTCAGGAGCAGCCAGTGTAGACTTTTTGTATTTTGTGGAGGTTGGGGAGGAATTCTTTGTTTGTTTCATCTCACATGTGGCTTTTCTAATAGAAGATAATCATGAAGTAATAATTTATGCCTTAATATTTCTTTGCAGCTGTCACCCACTGTTCTTCAAAGCCCTCCCATAAGTGGGTGATGTTATGAGTCCTGAGGAAATGGAGACTATTGGGATGAATTTGTTCAGAAGAGAGAAGGCTTGCACACATGTGTGCATTCTCACAGGCACACACTGGCTCGCACCAACCTCAGCACTCAGAGCTCTGCTAGTATCCCTTTCCCCTTCCTGACTTTGTATCTCTTAAGCCAGTCTTTTATCCCATGCACTCTGCCTTAGTGGAAAGTTCAGCTTCTCTATAAAACAACTTATTGAGGGAAAGATCACTATAGAGCTTCCTCAGAGCTCCAGAAAAGAAAAGCTGACGGTCTGCTATTCTATTTCACCAAATCACCCTTCTCAGAATATTAACGCAAAGAATAGCATGGAGGAGTGGGGAAGGAGGTAGGAGAACATATACATGACACAATTATTAGACTTCCAAAATCCTGTAAAAAAAAAATCTATCAATAGTATTCTGTATTTAGTTTTAGCTTTCCTAAATAAGCATCATCCATGCTCTTTTCCAAACAGGATTCACAAAAATGCTAAATGCAGTTGCTGCAGACCAGTTCTGGGTCCACAATGAAGAGGAGTCAGCAGTCAGGCTAGGGCTGCTCCTGGGAAACGCTGGAAGGGCCGGATACTCCCCTGAGGAGTCTGTTCCCCCACATCAGCCTAGAGGTCCAGTAGAATGGTTGCATCCCAGCAGGATGTGACTCTGTTCTACCTATTCCTCTATTGTGACCCTTCAAAAATTCCACCTGTTTTCAAAGACATCATCCTCATTGTTTGTAACTCCTACCACCACCAACAACAAAAAAGCCAGGATGAGGCTCCCGCTGACCCAGCAACTCTCTTGTTCTGGCACCTTAAGAAGGAAATGAGTTTACTTCCCTTCCGTAACTGAAGCAAAGCCCTTCCCTCCCCACTGTGGATATGGTACCACTCTGTAGCACGTTTCCTTCAGAGCGTCAGCTTTTCTGAACAATGACCCAACTGTTTGTACAGTATGGGAAACTATCTCTTGCTAGAGTTTGGTGCACACCCTCCTACAAACCCAGACATGCACAGAAGTTCCACATTCACCGCAGGAAGTAAGACTGGTCAGGCTTCAGGCATCATTAATCATTTTGAAGTGATTATTCTTAAAAAGAAAAAAAAAAACAGGGATGCAGCTTGAGTTAAGTCATGCCCAATAAAAATCAGCACTTCTCCTCAAAAATTACATTTCCCTACTTCCATGTGGAAAGTTAAGAGGTCTCTGTACTGACAAGAGCTGGGGTGAAATCAAGAATCTGCTTCTCTTTAATTAGAGCACAGACAAATGCTTGGGATCTGACATGGTCAGATGGGGAAGAGGTGGTGGAGTTTTACTTCCTTTGCCTTTCAGCTCAGAAATACACACATTTAGGAGGAGGATAAAGCAAGAACAACTTGAGATTTTGTTCTGGGATCTTCATTTTCCCCCATTGAAATGCCATTAAACAAAGCTTGGGACAATCCTGCTATGCGAACTCATTTAGCCATAGGAACTAAGGAGTGCCCCACCCCCATTCCCCATCACTAAGGCCCTGCAACCCAGCAGGCAAGGGCCAGAGAACGATTTAATTCCCCAGATGGGCTGCCCCACACAGAGGTTCCTCATCAAGGGAGTAGCACCAGCCCACTCTGCAAATCTGTTCACCCTACAGGAAACACCTCCTTGGCTGTTCCTTTGAAGTAAAACTGTTTCTCTAGCATGGGAAAAGTGATAAGTAGAAAATGAAATCTCCAACTCTATCTTTCCTGAAAGATTACATTTCCTGCTATCCTGGTTCAGGAGGAAATTCACTTACATCAAATTGGATTAATTTTCTTTCTGACGTCACCTGGTCTACCAGAAGCATCTTATGTCCATTGCCTCTTTTTAAAACCTTGGCTATGTCCCCAGTCCTCATTCATTCTTTAATCAGAACATCTGGTTCTCAAGTCAAGATTACAAATCATAAAATAAGGGCAGAAAAGAGGCTGCCTCTTCTGTCCTTGTTCCGCATTGCCTCCTTCACCCTAGTCTTGCATAATCATTATGTAGATGCCAGCCCAGAAGGCAGCATCATCTTCACTTCCTTTCCCATCAGCCAACTACTACATATCCCAGCTAAGCCCTAGCATTTGTTTTAATTTAAAGGGTTAAAGTGTAAGAGAAGAGACTCAACAACCTTTAGTTTAGTATTCTAATCTACGTATTTTAAAATGTAATACATGTTATTAAATAGGTTTGAGCTTGGGGTTTTGGGGGGGGGTTTTGTTTTTGTTTTTTTTTCTGAGTTTAGTTGCTTAAACTCATTTTGTATCTACCCAAGAGGAGTCTTTTAAAAATCTGCTCGGAGTCAGATTGAAAATGACTGACAGAAAGCCTGAGCAAGGCGAGAAACGGGTTCACATGGGACGGCAGCCTGGCATGGGGTTTGGAGCCCAAGCCAGGTAAGTGGGGTATCCACAGGGAGATATAAGCCAGAGCACAAATGCAGCAAGGAAGGAGCTGGGAGTATGAGGTGTCAGAGCCCAGGCAGCTACAATAGAAGAGGGATGCAAGGAGGAGGGGTAGCAACAGAGCCGGGAGACAGGTTACATATAGGAGGTTAAGCAGATATTTTAGGGATAACAGAAAGGGAGAAAACTAGAATGAACCCTATGTATTGTTGGATTGGAATTGGATATTGATGTGAATGAATAGTTTTCAATATACATACATAAATATAGAAATAAATGTAGTTCTGTCCATGGCTAGGACCTGGGAGCAATGACATCACAGTGGTAATGAGCACACCTAGTGCCCAGATATTCACAGTATTCTAAATACTCTTCTCCACTAAAGGAAATCAGCCTACTTAGAGAAACAGCTGATTTCAAACCTGGAAGAAAGTGTAAGATGAGTACAATTTCTCATCATACCAAAAAGCAAGGAAGATGAGGTAGAAATAGACAAGAGTTTATGTGATGAATTACGTTTATTGATTTGCGTATGTTGAACCAGCCTTGCATCCCAGGGATGAAGCCAACTTGATTGTGGTGAATAAGCTTTTCGATGTGCTGCTGGATTCAGTTTGCCAGTCTCTTATTGAGGATTTTTGCATCAATGTTCATCAGGGACATTGGCCTGAATTTTTCTTTTTTTGTTCTATTATTCGGAATCATTTTTGAAGGAATGCTATCAGCCCCTCTTTGTATCTCTGGTAGAATTTGGCTGTGAATCCATCTGGTCCTGAGCTATATTTTGGTTGGTAGGCTATTGTTTACTGCCCCAATTTCAGAACTGTTACTGATCTATTCAGAGATTTGACTTCTTCCTGGTTTAGTATTGGGAGGGTGCAAACAGAACCAATGACAAAAAACACATGATTTTCTCAATAGATGCAGAAAAGGCCTTTGATAAAATTCAACACCCCTTTATGCTAAAAACTCTCAATAAACTAGGTATTGATGGAACATATCTCAAAATAATAAGAGCTATTTATGACAAATCCACAGCCAATATCATACTAAATGTGCAAAAGCTGGAAGCATTTCCTTTGAAAACCGGCACAAGACAAGGATGCCCTCTCTCACCACTCATATTCAACATAGTATTGGAGGTTCTGGCCAGGGCAATCAGGCAAGAGAAAGAAAACAAGGGTATTCCAATAAGAAGAGAGGAAGTCAAATTGTCTCTGTTTGCAGATGACATGATTGTATATTTAGAAAACCCCATCGTCTCAACCCCAAGTCTCCTTAAGCTGGTAAGCAACTTCAGCAAAGTCTCAGGATACGAAATCAATGTGCAAAAATCACAAGCATTCCTATACAACAATAATAGACGAACTGAGGGCCAAATCATGAGTGAACTCCCATTCACGATTGCTACGAAGAGGATAAAATACCTAGAAATACAATTTAGAAGGGATGTGGAAGGCCTCTTCAAGGAGATCTACAAACCACTGCTCAAGGAAACAAGAAAGGACACAAACAAATGGAAAAACATTCATGCTCACGGATAGAAAGAATCAATATATGAAAATGGCCATACCACCCAAAGTAATTTATAGATTCAATGCTATCCCCAACAAGCTACCACTGACTTTCTTCACAGAATTAGAAAAAAACTACTTTAAATTTCATATGGAACCAAAAAAGAACCCGTATAGTCAAGACAATCCTAAGCAAAAAGAACAAAGTTGGAGGCATCACGCTACCTGACTTCAAAGTACACTACAAGGCTACAGTAACCAAAACAACATGGTGTTGGTACCAAAACAGATATATAGACCAATGGAACAGAACAGAGGCCTCAGAAATAGTGCCACACATCTACAACCATCCGATCTTCAAGAAAGCTGACAAAAACAAGCAATGGGGAAAGGATTCCCTACTTAATAAATGGTATTGAGAAAACTGGCTAGCCATATGCAGAAAACTGAAACTGGACCCCTTCCTTACACCTTATACAAAAATTAACTCAAGATGGATTGAAGACTTAAATGTAAAACCTAAAACCATGAAAACCCTAGGAGAAAATCTGGGCAATACCATTCAGGACATAGGCATGGGCAAAGACTCCATTACTAAAACACCAAAAACGATGGCAACAAAAGCCGAAATTGGCAAATGGGATCTAATTAAACTAAAGAGCTTCTGCATAGCAAAAGAAACTATCATCAGAGTGAATAGGCAACCTACAGGATGGGAGAAAAATTTTACAATCTATTCACCTGACAAAGGACTAATATCCAGAATCTACAAAGAACTTAAACAAATTTACAAGAAAAAAACAGCCCCATCAAAAAGTGGGTGAAGGATATGAACAGACACTTCTCAAAAGAAGACATTTATGCAGCCCACAAACATGAAAAAAAGCTCAGAATCACTCTTCATTAGAGAAATGCAAATCAAAACCACAATGAGATACAATCCCACACCAGTTAGAATGGTGATCACTAAAAAATCAGAAAACAACAGATGCTGAAGAAGATGTGAAGAAATAGGAAGGCTTTTACACTGTTGGTGGGAGTGTAAATTAGTTCAACCATTGTGGAAGACAGTGTGCCAATTCCTTAAGAATCTAGAACCATAAATACCATTTGACCCAGCAATCCCATTACTGGGTATATATAAAGGATTATAAATCATTCTACTATAAAGACACGTGTACATGTATGTTTATTGTAGCACTATTAACAATAGCAAAGACTTGGAACAAACCCAAATGCCCATCGATGATAGACTGGATGAAGAAAATGTGGCACATATGCATCATGGAATACTATGCAGCCATAAAAAAAGGATGAGTTCTTGTCCTTTGCAGGGACATGGATGAAGCTGGAAGTCATCATTCTCAGCAAACTAACACAGGAACAGAAAACCAAACACCATATATTCTCACTCATAAGTGGGAGCTGAACAATGAAAGCACATGGACACAGGGAGGGGAACATCACACACCAGGACCTATCAGGGGGTAGGGAGGTAGGGGATGGATAGAATTAGGAGAAATACCTAATGTAGATGACAGGTTGATGGGTGCAGCAAATCACCATGGCACACATATACCTATGTAACAAACCGGCACGTTCTGCACATGTTTCTCAGAACTTAAAGTGTAATTTTTAAGAAAAAAGAAATAAATAAACAAGAGTGAGGTAGAAATGCCAAAGGGAAACAGAGACCCACTTCACTAGTCTCCACTGGCCAAATCAGGGATAATTTGAGCATCAAAAAATTATAATAGCAACAGATTATAACCCATTGAATAAAATAGTCTATTCTGAAATGAATAAACAAACAAATTGAAAGCTTGATGAGGAACAGAGTATTTACATAGTTTCAAAATACCTCCCCAACAAAATGCTTATAAATTACAAAGAGAAAAGAATAGCTTTGCAGTGGGAAAGGCTGGCAGACACTACCCTAATCAAGTGATCACAATGACCATCATCAACCGAGAACAATGTAAAATCTTGTGCTATCTGATAAGACACAATGAATAGAACACAGAATCACTCCTCTCTTATTTCTGCCAAAAAAAAGGCACAATCTGAATCTAATCATGAAAGAACATCAGACAAACCCAAATTGAAGCACATTCTACAAAATATCTGGCCAGTATTTCAAACGTGTGAAGGTCATGAAAATGAAGGGAAGACTGAGGATGTGGTAGTCTAGACTCAACGAGACTAAAGAGATATCACAACATAATTCAACATGTAATCTCAACCTGGACCCTTTCGCTATAGAAAACGTTGCAAGGACAAGTGTTGAAACTTGAATGGAGTTGGAAGATTAGATGGTAATCATGTGCCCCTGTGACTGTCGTGATTTTAGAGATTGTACTGTGGTTATGGAGGAGAATATTTTTATTTGTAGGAAGGACACTCTAAAGCACTCTGGAACGATGGGCGTTCTATGACAACTTACTCCCACATGTGTCAAGAAACAAACTTTATTTATATTGCACTTCATACTTTTTCATATGTTTATCACTGTTGCAAAGTATTTTTAAAATCTAATTAACAAAAGAAAAGGCTGTGAGCTAGCTCATGAGCACCCAGAAGGGTAGAGACCATGAAAATTCATTCTGACCAGTACCTGGCACATGTCCAGTCCAGGTGAGTGCTCAGTACATACTTGTTGAATTTAAATGTTTGGAAAACTCTCTGAGATACAGAAGGAGCATAATAAAAGGGCTTCCATCAAGGTTTTTGTATTGTATTCTACAAGTACTTGTAGGGTTTACTATGTGACAGACATTGTTAAATATTTTACAAATAGCTCTATGATATCTCCACCTTATGAAGAAGGAAACAGAAGGACAAAGAGGTTATGGAGCTGCAGAGCCACTTTCCCAGGCTGCCTTTCCAAGATTCCACTGGCAGAAAGTTAAAATTTTTAACATTTTTCCGTTCAAAATATTTGATTCTTGATTATAAAATTGCATTCCGTATATTCTAAATTTACAAAATAATGCCACATATTTTATTTCATAATGGATAGAACCAGCCTGAAAGAAGCCATTCAGAGCTAAGCACTCATCTTTGTGAGCAGTGCTGGTCACCAGCTTTGGTCTTTACGTAAGTCTTAGTCACCCAAGCATACCTTTAGTTCTTATTATATCAACAATAGTTTATGTGGCCCCAATTTTTTCAGATTTTTATCTCCTATGCGTTTCCTTTTCTCCTATTTGCATCCGTATTTTTAAATGGATTAATATATTTGTGACACAGCTTATCTTCCTTGTAGCAAGGAAAATCTCACTGGCCACTGACCAGGGCCCTGCACTACAACATGGCACCATCGTATTTCTGTCCCTCACAGAAGGGAAAAGAGGCATTGACTCAAACACACCTCCTAATGGAATGAATATTTCCATATCCCCAATAAAACAATTGAAGATACTCTGCCTCCATGCAGCCCTCTCTGCCTCACTTTCTCCCTCCTGTGAGATTGGAAAATACATTGTTTTATGCTCATTTATGTTGCGGGGAAAAGAAGAACACAATCAACACCAAGGGAAGATGCTCGTTAGACTCTCCTTTGTAGCAAATGGCTCATAAAGTAAACCCAGTAAATAAATATTGTTCTTTATAATTCAGTGTAGCAAGTTGCCTAATAAAACTATAATAGGCATGACACAATGAGCTCTAGTTCGTGAGCATGGTTTCATGATTTTTGTGGCCTATGATGTTATCACAAAATGTATCACAAGCTTCAGTTAGGCTTAGAGCAAGTTCCACGTTGCCAAATAATTCCTGTTAGCATTTTTATCTTCAAATAATATTTAGTCATAAGAACAACATCTTCCATTTGCTACATCCCATTTCCAAAAGGGTGAAAGCAGTACAGATGAAACAGGAAGAAGGAAACTTATTTCGTCTTAAGTACTACTTATTTTTTCTTAAACAGAACCATAACCTTTTCCTATTCTTCTCTGTGCCAATTTCCACCCATTCAGGTATCATTTCCACAACAAATACATGCAAATACACTTTTTATATACATAAATATATGGGTGTATGTCCTCTGCTGTCCTATCCCCACCATAAATTCCTTTCAGTTGCAAAATCACAGTTGCTAATGCTATCAGCACACCACCCGTATCCACTCGCCCTGACCACATCTACCCAAATTTCTGAGAACATCTACCAAAATTTCAACTGCCAGCATGAGTCTTTCTTTACTTGAGTGTTTTCTTGTTGCCTAAGCCCACTTTGCTGCTTTGGAGACAAGCAAAGTATTGTGGAATTAATGTCCTCATGAATAGTCCTCAACTCATGACTAAAAAGAGTTGGTGCTCCCTTGCCCCTCAGGTGGGATGACTTTGAGTGAGTGTTTTCCACACTGGCTGCCAGATCTTCCCCAGAGGGATTGACTCCCAGTCCCTCAGGGTGGTAGCTGGCTTGATGACACTCTCCTTCATGCCTACCTTCTCACTTTCCTGTCTCACTTCCCCACTCTCCGACCGCTGTTCCCTAAATTCACTCTTTGCACTTTGATCTTTGACTTAGCATCTTCTCCTGGGGAAGCCCCAACTAAGCCAATCACTCTCCAAAGAATACGGAAGTTGACCGAAAGCCACAAGACAAGTAGCTGTTCTGTCTTCTATGAGGGAATTGACAACAATTGCCAACAATTCTCCCATAGAAGAATTTCGAAGCACAATTCATATCCAGTCCTTGATACCGCCTCTTATATCCCTCCTTTCCCCCCACCTTCTACCAACATGCAGCATCCCAATGATAGGCTTTCTCCTCCCCAGTTATCGATAGCCCTTACTCCAAAGTTTTACTTTCCTGTTAATCTATTGTCAGAGATGTCCACTGTTTGTGGCACTGACTCCTGTTTAATTGGCTCTTACAAATAGTGTACTTATTCTTCCTCTGTGAGCGACAGATAGAGCCTACCATATGTTTATTTCCACCGGGGTCACCCTGCCATCTGGACGATGGAAGCTTATGCCCGAGGGAGACGGAGCCATAAGCCAATTTACATTAAGACACAGATTCTAGACATACAGTCTAAGTTTGGACACAGAGCTGACTCCAGCTGACAATGCCACCAGACTCTGATTGATTTCACCCACAATACACAGAGGTTTCTGTGTCTCATAGTCAGAGGCAAAGACTGTATCTAGGTTGCTTGACTAATCTGATTGTTTATTCCCTTGCTGTACTCATCTTTATTTGATTTGAAGACACCAAGTTCAGGATAATAGTTATTTTAAGTATATTAAGATGCCATTCCCCCAACCCTCTTCAGTGCCCTCAGGTTTGGCCTGGAAGGGACCGAAAGACATTGTGCCTAGTGATCAGCATTTTCTTTAGGGCTGTTCTTGGCATTTCCATAATCATTAATATTTTTTAAAGATTAAAGGGCCGGTTACAATCTTAAAAATAGCTTAGCACCAATTTTTCACAATGTCTCTCACCACACCTTGCCCCGAAAAACACAATAAAGTATGTGCAGGCTTGATTTTAGTAACCTTCTGTCTATTGTCCAAAGCAAAATTTATTCTACTTTCTCTTATTTTTTTTTATGACATTGGGTATAGAATGAATTTGTCAGTATTTTCAGCAGTCATCTCTCTTCCCTACCCTGGATCTTCACATGATATAATGGAAAATGTTCTTTTGGAGCCCAGAAGAAGGAAGGAGTACCCTGCCCTATCTACAGCCACCATCTGCTAGCTGCACTTTTAGAATCCTTTCTGCTTTGGAGTCTTGTGGTGAGGAATGCCAGTATTCCTTGTGCCTTGGTACGGATAAGATACAACTCTTACTAACATCTCATTCTTACCGCCCCATAGTCCTTGGCAGCAAAACTCTTAGGTAAAGAAGCCTGAGGCTGGCGGGCTGGAATTTGGGCAGATGTGCACAGAAGTGGTCAGAGTGAAGGGATCCGAGTGGTGTGCTGATAGCATTAGCAACTGTGATTTTGCAACTGAAAGGAATTCATAGTGGGGATAAGATAGTAGAAGACACACAGAGCCCAAAGGCAGCTTTGTTGATAGGTTTTCACACATACACACACACACACACACTTCATTTTTTGAAATTAGCTGGAAACTTTCACAAGCTTTTTCCAAATCTAATCTTAACAAGGACCCTCCAGGGGGTCTTCTGTAGCATTAAATACGTCCTTGGTATCCAGTATAGTACCTGATGTATAGTAAGTGCTCACTAAATATGTATTTCTTTGTCTACTGATCTACCAATATACCTATTTAAATTAGACATTAGGGCAATTCAGAAATATCCAGCAGAAAAATTCCACTCTTCAAAAAAATCAAAAAGAAAAGATTACTTTATGAGAATTGCTATACTAAACAAAATATAGAATTAATATCTTCTTTTTTTCCCCAAAGCTTGATTTTTTTTTTTTCTTTCTCTCACTCTGTCACCAAGGCTGGAGTGCAGTGGCACAATCTTGTCTCACTGCAACCTCCACCTCCTGGGTTCAAGTGATTCTCCCGCCTCAGCCTCCCGAGTAGCTGGGACTACAGGCGTGTGCCACAATGCCCGGATGATTTTTGTATTTTTAGTAGAGATGGGGTTTCACCATGTTGCCCAGGCTGGTCTCAAACTCCTGACCTCAAGTGATCTGCCTACCTCACCCTCCCAAAGTGCTGGGATTACAGATGTGAGCCATCGTGCCCAGCCAAAGCTTGATTTTTTTAGAGAACTTGTCCTTCAGGTCTGAGGTTAATTTAAGTATATTAAGATGGCTAAGAAAATCCACTCTGTTATTTAAAATACAGTCTAGAAAAGAGACAATTCAGTTCTCTGATGATTTTGTGTGACAATTTAATCAGTGGGCAAGAAAGCTGCACTTCTCTAATAAGAACAGAATCTTGCTCTCACAACTCCATGATTATAAGAATTTGGGATTTCTTTGACTACTCAGGTACTTGGAAAAGAGACAATATTGATTTGTTTTTGTATCACCTGTGCCTGGCACAATTCTCATGCATAGCAGGCACTCCATGGAAGTTTGTTGAATGAATGAATGAATTGGCCAGTCATAGGAAATAACCATGTAACCCGTGTCAACAAGTTTTAAGGGCCAAAGCACTTACTTGGACAAAGTGGCTTTTTCATAGACAGTCCTCTCTGATTCTACAGTGGACTTAAAAACAAGCTAGAGGCTGGGCGCAGTGGCTCACGTCTGTAATCCCAACACTTTGGGAGGCCAAAGCAGGTGGATCACAAGGTCAGGAGTTCAAGACCAGTCTGGCCAATATGGTGAAACTCCATCTCTACCAAAAATATAAAAATTAGCAGGGTGTGGTGGTGTGCAACTATAGTCCCAGACACTCAGGGGACTGAGGCAGAAGAATCACTTGAACCCAGGAGGTGAAAGTTGCAGCCAAGATCGTGCCACTGTATTCCAGCCTGGGCAACAGAGCAAGACTCTGTCAAAAAAAAAAAAAAAAAACAACTAGAACTTTATGAGGAAAGCCCTTAGCCAATGACGGAGGAGTTAGGAGTATGGATGCCTGAATTCCTGGCCTTGGGTTAAGCACACTCTAGGCCCAACACTCTAGGTCAATTTGGGCCGAACAAACTGACCTGCAAGTTCCTTTCATGATCAGGTTGAAGTCACTCTCCAGGGAACCTTTCCTGAAATTGCACTCTTTCCTGCCTTCCTCTTCCCTATCACGCTTCTCCCACTCCCATACCAGTTCCTCCAGAGAACACTCCCTTAATAAATTCATAACACAGAGAAGGAAAACCAAGTTAGAAGGGTGGATTCTGCATTAGGAGATTATACGCAGCCTATACATTCCCTAGAAGCACCCTGCTCTAGGTCAGGGACCCTTCCCTGGTCAGGGAACACCTGTTCTATCTAATTTTTGTCTTCTAAATCTCCTCCTTGAGTCCACTCAGTCTGTGTTTCCACTTATTCTCCCCAAAACTGCACCACTGCTGCTTCCTACACACGTTGCCATGCTTGAACTCTAACTTCTCCCCCTGACCAGTGACATTCTTTCCTACCACCATCAAACTTCTGTCACTCAGCTGGATGGATCTGGCCTCTCTGGATGGGCTGATTCTTAACCCCATTCTGTCTCTAGAGAAAGGTGGGAGAATAAAATGTACCTCCTTGGTGACACAGCAACCTGTGTGAGCAGATAGACAGACAAATAAGGACACCTGTTAAGGAAAGGCAGCCCCTATTCTGTCAAATGCATGATACAGATTCAAAACAGGGAAAAGGCGCAAATGGAAAAGAAAACATATGAATGAAGAGGTTAATGTTTTGAAATGAAAAGAAACAATGAGGCTATTTCAACAAATTTATTGAAAGAGGCAAGTTCACTTGGACAGATTCTAAGTTGTAAAACAGCTTTCTTAAGTCTGTCTCCATTCCCTTTCTGTACAAGGAGACTCTCCTTGTTAGTTTACGGAAGGTCCATGCTAGCTTAAAAGCAGCACATTGGCTGCCATTTAGTCACCTGAACTTAGGTGATAATAATTTCCCAAGCACTACAGACCCTGATCATCAGGAATACCATGGCCATACTAAACTGGTTTAGCTTATTTGATGAATTCAGCTTTGTGAGTGACTGCAGAGTCAATGATGATAGAGACAGACTCCGGGGTCCCTTCTTTCTGGGGTCACCTGATGCAGTCATGCAGATCCCTCCTGATTCACTCAGTCTGTTTCGGCTGCTGGGGTAGAAAGCAAAGCTGTATTAGAATCTAGTTTTCTTTCTGAACAGTGTTTAATATTCTTTTCATTTAGTACCTTATATTGGTAACTGTAATATTTACAGGGAAGTGTAGCGAGTTTGCTGGTGGTCAATTTGCCTGCCGGCCATGTCTCTTTTAGACAGTGTGATCACCCTACCCCTCTGATTGAACAGCAGGCCCTGGGACTCTGGTCTCAAGTCATGTCATTTAAATCAGAAGTGAGCAACCAAGTCAAGCCTAGGCCCAAAAAAAAAACTGCACTTGGAAATAGAGGGTGTCTTAGGGGGCTTTAGGGGTCTTGCCGGTCTCTCTTGCATGCTGAAACTGGGAAGTGATATAAAGTTGCAGTTGGGGCAACTATGTGAGTTCAAAAGAAAATAAAGGGGAGTTTTCTGGTAAGAGGAAGAAGGAATAGGCCAGCAGAGAGAGTCAGAGATGAGAGAAAACGTGGCCCCAGTGAGACAGAGTAATTATCCAACTGTACATGTCCCTCCAGATGCTTGCCCCCAGCTTCCATGACATACACCATATCTTTCTAATAAATTCCTATCTTTTTAAAAGTAACTTGAATTCTAGAAAAGAAAAAAAAAGAAACAAATTCATATCTATCATAATGGCCAGGCGCGGTGGCTCACGCCTGTAATCTCAGCACTTTGGGAGGCCAAGGCAGGAGGTCAGGAGTTCAACACCAGCCCAGGTAACATGGTGAAACCCCATCTCAATGAAAAATATAAAAATTAGCCGGACATGATGGTGCATGCTTATAAACCCAGCTACTCAGGAGGCTGAGGCAGAAGAATTGCTTGAACCTGGGAGGCAGAGGTTGCAGTGAGCCCAAATCGCGCCACTGCACTCCAGCCTGAGCAACAGTGAGTGAGACTCCATCTCAGAAAAAAAAAAAAAAAGATAGGGACAGAAAGGTATGGGGTCTTGGTTAGAGTTTGTTTGAATACCACCTCAAAGACAGGGAAACATTCAATTAACCGTTTCTGTCTGATTTCTCAACTTTACACTATTATCCTTTCTTGATAGATCAGGAAAATGGTCACCTACATTCAAAATAGATTGTGTAGCCTCTTGTCATCTTTGGAAATATTCTTAGATAATAGAATTACTGAATTTCCAGACAACTCAACAGGATCACATAGACTCTCAAATCAACATACCTAGTAATCATGACTATACCGTGTCATGAGCTGATAAATTCATAGAGCCTAAAGCATTACAGAAGAAGGAGGGGGTGGAGAAGTGTGCTTATCTTCCTTGTGAGTTAGCCTCGATTTCAGAACAAACTCAGCAGTGCCAAGAATAACTGATGATTCTCCCTGTGATGAAATGTACTTTCCAACAATATTGAGTCTTTCCCACCAGTACTAGGTTACGATGTCAACATGGGTTAGTTATTCTCATGCCAACATGAGGATTGGCCTCATTATTCAGGTGCCAGCATGGGAGCTGAGACCTCACTGTCTCTCCTAGAAATGAGAGCATGACCACCCCGATAAACACGATACCCCCTCCTGCCACACATCCCTCCACAGGAGGCTGTGAACCAATTCCGTGTGAGCTGCAGTGCTGTCTCTTCCGGAACTCAATGTCGCATTTCACACATCTAAGCTGGTCGCCAGCGTTTGGCAATTTCCAAGTTTCCCACAGATGAATGAAAAATCCAGCTGTTTCCAACTATTTGGAACAAAACAATACGTGATAAAATGAGGAGAGAAGGGAATCGTTATCCAATTTCTCCAGCAGTCAGAGAGATTTGGAACATATTGGGAAGAAAAATTACAAGCTCGATTGTTCAAAGATTTAAAAAAAGAAAGAAAGCTTTGTATTAAATTTCTGAGAATGCTTTTTATTTACCATAGAGCGAGAGCTAAAAAGCTGTTCTTTGATTAATCAGGTATGAGCTCATTCCGCCTTCCTAATGCAGCCTGGGAGTCCTTTTAGTGAAAGGTGAGTAGTGATGGCTCCCACGAAGGACATTGGGACATCTTGGCTATAAATCTAAGTGGGAATGGAACTCGGGGCAGCAGTTAAAGGAAACTGTGGTGTAGGCCAGTCCTCCTCAAGCTTTCCGAGGGTCTGCCTGTGCAAGAATGACAGATACATGGAATCATCCATTATGTAGCCTTGGCTTCTTGGACTTGGCATAATAGATCTGAGATTCATCAACGGCTACAGAGTGGCTGTGGCAGCCAGGCCTCCCTTTTCAGTATCCAAATAAGGATAGAAAAAAAAAAAGAAGTTTCTGCTCATGAGACCCTCTTTTCATCAGGAAGGACCTATTTCACAAAAGCTCTCAGCAATGTGTCCTTAGGTCACTTTGGTCTGAACTGACTGTCCTGCTCATGTCAAGCTACGAAGGAGGCTGGGAAAGTGAGCAGTGGACATTATTTACCTTGGAAGGTGCCACCGACAGGAAGGAATCCAGGAGATGCACTAAATCTCTGTATTCCAGGCTGTCCCCTTCATCTCCCTCCTAGGCCAACAAAACTCACACTCAACTTTAAAAGAAGAAAGGCTATGAGTGAAGGAGGAGAAACAGAATACTAAGGAGAAATGGATCAGGAGGTATTCCAAATATATGTCTTTGTTAGAAAATCATCACTCACACTTAACCTCTCTGGACCTTAATTCCCTCATCTGTGAAATGTAAATGGGTATGCCAATGCCACAGTTGTGTGTTTCCATGATGAATTGTTCTGGGTCTAGAGAAATTTATTTGAATAGGACGTTTTGAAACAGGAAGAGGGCTTAGAATAGTGAGTGCCTGTGTGTCTTCCACAGTTATCATGATGCCTTGCCATAGAAATGCTTAATGTATACTTCAGAGGTGGATGGATGGATGGAATAAAATATCATCACTCTGAGTAATTACGGGTACAAAAAACAACTTAATTCTAGTATTTCTTCACATCTGGCTTGGCTTTATGGTTAGGTTGTTCAAAACAGCAACCAATAGTCACATATGCCTGTTAAAATTAAATTTTTAACTAGTTAAAATTAAATAAATAAAAATTTCATTGCACTAGGTACAAATTGCACTAGGTACATTTCAGATACTCAGTAGCCACATGTGGTTAGTGGCTGCATATTGAACAGCACAGATACAGAACACTCCATCATCATATTAAATTCTATTAGACAGTGTTATCCAGGGAGACTATGCTTGTCTTCCCATCATAGAACCTCTCATGCATGTCTCTGTGAGCATATTTCTTGTGCCTCGGTGATGAATTATGAGCAAACATGTAACTATGAACCCAACCAATCTCCTATTGGCCAAGGCCTTTCTTGCACACTGTGAATCCGTGAGGAGCTGGCCCTTTGGTGCCAGAGGCAGAGTAACTGCCTGCTCCACTGGGTCTCTCCATAGACCAAAGGTGCCATTGACATTTGGCTCCATTCAAACTATAAACATCTAACAAGCTCCAGATGCACACGTAGTAGATTTAAAGTCCTGTCAATATGGACACTAGAGCCTGAAATGAAACACTTGGCATTCAATTTGACTAAAATGTTAAACTCACAATTTATTGGTTCAATAAAATGTGAATGCTAACAGCCAGTTTTTACGTCGGAGCCTCTACATGTGTGTATGTGTGTGTGAATGTGTAAATGCAAGTTTTCAAGGCAAACCTAATAGCAGAGTTAAAAAACGGTCTTCAAAATAGAGCTTTGGCGATAATAATCATTTTTAATGGACCTGAAATGTTATTCATGATAAACGTGTTGCCAAGCAAAATCCTTTCCTGTGTTGGGAGATAAAACAAAATTGCTGATAAACTACAATGTCTATGAAGGGTGAAGACACAGACGGCAGAAGAAATGGGAGCTGTCAGAAAATATGAGCCTTCCCAAAGGCTGTGACATTATCTTCCAGTGTTTTCCTCTGCTAGCGCTGGCTGAAATGTGCAAAGCTACAAATGACCAACCTTGGTGAAAAATAAAACACGCAAGCTTTTGTAGCTGTAGAGGGAGTTTGGAAGGCAGTAACAGTTTTATTAAATGTTTGACTCAATAATGACAGTTAAAAACAAACAAAACTTGTGTTTCCCAATCAATAGGAAGAAAAACATACTTTTTTCCCTGACATCAATTTCATCTCTCCCTTTCTGTTTAAAATGTAAACATGGGAAGGTGGAGTAGATATACTCTTCCCTATTCCTCCCACTAAGTACAACAGAAAAGCCTGGCCGTTACATATAAAACAAACAGAAGACTCTAAAAGGTGAAAAGAAGACAGAACTGTTAGGAACTGTTGGGAGACTGAAAAAACAAGATGGTGGGAAGTTTCCTTGGATGTCTTTTCGCCTCATATATCCAAGACTTGGAGATAAAGAAGCTGACAACCATAAATGCCATTGATCACAGGCAAAAAACAAAAGCAAAAACAAAACCCCAACAAAAGCTTGCTCACTTTAGCCAAAAGACTAGGAATCAGACAGCCTTGTAAGACAGAAGACTTTTAGACAATAACTACCCTGATACAACCACAGAAAAAGTATGTCCCCCGCTTCAGCCATGCCAACAAAGGCTTAGGGAAAGCCTAGATTTTTACCCTCTGGAGGCTGTTATGCGGTGCTGCTATAGCTTGAATCCACACATCCCAGGTGGTGTGGGAAACTTAATCCCCAATCCAACAGTGTTGGGAGTTGGGGCCCAATGGGAGGTGTTTAGGTCATGAAAGCTCCAACCTCACAAATGGATTAATGCTGATTATCAATGGGCTTGAAGCTGCAAGTTCCTGGTCTTGCTTTTCTTTGCTCTCTCTTTGCCCTCACACCATGGGATAGTTAATAAGGAAACCCTCACCAGATGCTGGCCACTCAAGGTCCCCTATAAGGATTTCCCAGCCCCTAAAATTGTGAAAAATAAATTTATTTTCTTTATAAATTACCCAGTCTGTATATTCTGTTATAGCAACACAAAGCAGACTAAGAAAAGCATGCACTAAGAAGGGAGCCAGGATTTTCTTCCCTGCTGATTTTTCACATGTCCCTCCCTTACTCCAAAATAGAGAGACCACATGGGGAACTTGAACTACTATCCTCACTCGGCAACAGTAAGGCATTCCTCTTTCCCTGATAGACTACTGTCATAGACCTGGTAGAGAGGCAGGATGCTCATCATTACCATTGTCACAAGTGGTAACAAGGCTACCTCCCCTCCTGTGCTGTCAGTGGAAGGCACATAGGGAGGAATAACAAAGCATGCCTACTACCCCTCCCAGCCAGGCAGTGTCAGAGAAGCCAGGTGGGGTGCTGGAGCTCCCAGGCCTGCCCAGCAGTTATGAGGAGGGATATGGTTTAGATGTTTGCCCCCTCTAAATCTCATGTTGAAACATGATCCCCAGTGTTGGAGGTGGAGCCTAGTTGGAGGTATTGGATCATGGGGGTGGATCCTTCATGAATGGCTTGGTGCCACCCCCGTGGATATGAGTGAGTTGTCACCTCTATTAGTTCATTGAGAGCTGGTTGTTAAAAGGAGCCTGGCATCTCCTCCCCTCTCTCTCTGACTCCCTCTCTCGCCATGTGACATGCCTGCTCCCCCTTCACCTTCCGTCATGAGTAAAAGCTTCCTGAAGCCTCACTAGAAGCTGAGCAGATACCAGCACCATGCTTGTACAGCCCGCAGAACCCTGAGCCAAATAAACTCTTTTTCTTAATAAATTACCCAGCCTCGGGTATTCCTTTATAGCAATGCAAAATGGACTAACACAAGGAGACCCCCCACAAGTGTTAATAGACGCCTGTGAAGAACCCAGACTTCTGTCTTAGTGTGTTTGTGTTGCTATAAAAAAAAATACCTGAAGCTGGGTAATTTATACAGAAAAGAGGTTTATTTGCCTCATGATTATGCAGGCTGTACAAGAAGCATGATGCCAGCATCTGTTTCTGCTGAGAGCTTCAGGCTGCTTCCACTCATGGTGGGAGGCAAAGTAGAGCCAACATGTGCAGAGATCCCATGGTAAGAGAGGAAGTGAAAGAGAGGAGAGAAGTGTCAGGCTATGTTTAACAAACAGCTCTCTCGGGAACTAACAGAGGGAGAACTCACTCACCTCCCCATCCTGGGGAGAGCATCAGTCTGTTCATGAGGGATCCGCCCCCATGACCCAAACACTTCCCAGTAGGGAAACCACCTCCAGCATTCAGGTCAAATTTCAACATGAAGTTTGGGGAAACAAACATCCAAACTATAGCAACTTCTCTCCCCATCAACTGGTAATGAGGTGCTTCCTCCCCTCTCCTTGTTTGAGTGGTGGCAGAGGAAGCCAGACAAAACACAAGGTTTAAAATTCACAGTCTCATAGCATAAGACCCAAAATGTCCAGGTTTCCATCAAAAATCACTCATGATACCAAGAATCAGGAAGTTCTTAAACTGAATTTAAAAAGACAATAAAAAGATGCCAACATTGGGTAGACAGATATCTAACACCTCTGTCAAAGAGCTTTATCTGACAAAGATTTTTAAGGCAGCCACCACAAAATGCCTCAATGAGCAATTACAAACACAGTTGAAGCAAATAAAACATAAAAGTTTTGTGAAGAAAACAGAAAGACACAGTAAAGAAATAGATGATATTAAGAGCCACAGGGAGGGTGTTTGTCACTTCATTGCTGAATTCCACTGTTCTCCCCTAGACACTCTATTTGATACGCAGTTATCTATGTGCTGTTTTGCCTTTGGAGGAGATGAGTGCTGGGTGCCTCTGGTCAGCCATCTTGATAATGCCCTTTCTTTCTGTTATTATTTATTACAACTGCATGTAAATCTATTATTATCTCAAAATAGAAGGTTTAATTAAAAAATAAAAACAGGTTGGGTGCAGTGGCTCACACCTGTAATCCCAGCACTTTATGAGGCCAAGGGGGAGGATCTGCTAAAGCTAGGAGTTCAAGACCAGCCTGAACAACATGGTAAGACCCTGTCTCTATCAAAAGAAAAATAAAAAAGTAAACAGTGCACCTTCTAAGGCAAACAACTTCATAAGTTATGACCAACTATCTAATGATTTTGGATCCCTTTTCCACCCTCCAATCTTATGCTCATTAAAGTACAATATTTACATTTAAAATTGTATTAACTGAGATAAAGTACAAAATTAATTCTCAGTTCAAGGAGACACAGTTCTGTTCTGTGGACAAAGGGCAGGAGAGAAAAACCTAAGAATAAACAACTGTACTATTTTTCTGGCTATTTAATTCAATTTAATGCTTATAATTCTTTAGGCATAAAAATGCTTAATCTTTAAGATTAAATTTATTAATTCAAATTCATTTACATATCTACCATATGGCCAGGTTTATATTTGTTTCATTTATTATTTTAGACCTTCTGGTAATAAAGGTCTCTCTGCCCAGAACTGGACAATCACTAAACCTCCTTCCTCTCCCACCCCCACCTCTAATATTAGTAACTCCATGTCCAACTCCAGCTGTCATCTAAGAACAAACTATTATGAATAGAATAGTACCTTGTGACCATAACAAAATAATACCATGATTCTATCATTAACAAAATAATGCATTTTCCTTTATATCAACATTGCTGGTGTAGTTAGTACCATAGAAAACCTAAGAGAGACACAGATGGGTTACTGGGCAAGGAGAAGATAAGAATTATTTGGAAATTACCGTTACTTTTTACTCATCTCCTACTCCCCAGAGCCAATTTGTGTGCTGTACTTGGGGGGAAAATGCTGGGTCATGGAAATTACTTTTTCATAGGTCTGGCAACTGTGTGAAAGACCTAGGGATGGGGAATAATGTTTTCTAAAAGAGCACGTGCTTTGTCAAAAGTTCATTTGGAGGCCGGGTGCAGTGGCTCATGCCTGTAATCCTAGCACTTTGGGAGGCTGAGGCAGGCAGATGGTTTGAGCCCAGGAGTTTGAGAGCAGACTGAACAACATGGTGAAACACCATCTTTACAAAAAATACAAAAATTAGCCAGGCACAGTGGCTCACACCTGCAATCCTTGCACTTTGGGAGGCTGAGGCAGGCAGATCATGAGGTCAGGAGTTCGAGACCAGCCTGACCAACATGATGAAACCCCGTCTCTACTAAAAACACAAAAATTAGCCGGGCATGGTGGCGCACACAGGTAATCCAAGCTACTCAGGAGACTGAGGCAGAAGAATCGCTTGAACCCAGGAGGCGGAGGTTGCAGTGAGCCGAGATCACGCCATTGCACTCCAAGCCTGGGTGACAGTGAGACTCTGTCTCAAAAAAAAAAAAAAAACAAAAAAAAAAAAAAATACAAAAATTAGCAGGGCATGATGGTGTGCACCTGTTGTCCCAGCTATTTGGGTGGCTGACGTGGGAAGATTTCTTGAGCCCGAGAGGTCAAGGCTGCAGTGAGGTGTGATGGTGCCACTGCACCTCAGCCTGGGTGACAAAGTGAGACCTTGTCTTACAAAGAAAATAAAAGAAAAAAATTTATTTGGGGGTTTACCAAAACAACTGCCTCAAAGTCAACTGTGAAAAAGATGGTGAAAACTCACTTGTATTGTCCAGACCTTGTCACAAGAATCACGGATTTGGAATTGGGATTCTATCATAACCATCCCAAATCCATTTTTTTGAGTGCGGACATAAGGAGTGAAATTAGTGTGACATATTATAAAGAGAAATTCTCGTGAATTTCAAGGAATTCTTATAAGATATAACAGCTTTTAGTCAACACAGTTTTTGGATGAACTAAGTATAAACAAATATAAAAATGGCTATTAAATTTCCATTCAGATTCATGCACATGGGTTTAATATTAATAATTAAGAAAAGAAAGCTGACAAAACAAATGTAAAATTTAGCCAAACCCAAAATGCTTGAAAAATAAGTCAAAGCTTTCTGAAAACATAGAGCACTACTGGCTTACCCAGCCCTAGTGACAAGAAACTGAGAAATCGAAACTAACTCCATTTAAATATTCTCTCTGCTCCAACAGATGCTACAGTTCATTCCTGCCAAGGAGCCCAAGAGACTGGCTCTTTAGTGCCAAGAACAAAGCATAGGTCTTCACATGCTCCCCATTCTGTCAGGGCATCATGCTCAGATGCCACAAGGGTATTATTTTCTCTCTTCTACCTCCAACCAGATGACATGTTCTTGCTTTTGAGTCTTTCTTACCTCTGGTTCTTGAAAAATATATCAGCTCACAATTTGGAGTAAAAATAATTATCAACCCTCTGGAACCCTAGGCCTGTACCTATCCTGACTTGAAGTCCCTGCGGTGACATTACAAGACCTAATATGATTTCATGATAAGATTGATGCCCTGTAACTGCTATCAATTCAACACAGCAGGGCAGAAAAGGAGGGGTGGGGCAGACTTGCCATACATTGACAGGTGAGAATGTCGAGGGTAGGAATGTGTGTCGTTAAACCCTATCGATTCTTAGCCACACCTGCTTCTAACAGGGTTAACACAACTGTAATATGTGATATTGTATAGAACTCCACAGTTTATCAAATATTTTCATCCACATTATGTCATTTAATCTTCATGATAACCCTTTGAATAGAGTACTGCCATTCTCCTGATGAGGGGAACCGTAGCTCAGAGAGGAACCTTCTTAAGTCAGTAGTTAGTAAGGAGCTGTCAGGACTTGAACCCAGGGATTGCAAGTTCAGTGCTGTATCAGTCCATTCTCACACTTCTATAAAGAGTTACCTAAGACTGAGTAAGCATATCTTACATGGGGGAGCGAGAGAGAGAGAGAGAAAAAAAGGGAAATGCCACACACTTTTAAACAACCGGGTCTCATGAGAACCCACTCAATATCACAGAAAACAGCAATGGGGAAATTCACCCCTATGATCCAATCACCTCCCACCAGGTTCCTCCCCTGACATGTGAGGATTACAACTCGACATGAGATTTGGGTGGGGACACAAATCCAAACCATAACAAGGACTTCGTCCACTACACTACTGCTGAGGTAGGGCAGAGCCCTACACGGCAGCCAATACACACTCAATGCTTTAAACACATAACCCATATGAACTTAAAAAACCACATGCTCTCCTGGAACTCTGCTGCTCAGATCCAAACTGCTAAGCCAGGAGCTCAACATTACCATGAAAGTGTTGGTATTTTACTCTTAGATGGCATGGATCAGAATGTTTCTATGTGAAGAACTTAGAATCTCCTATATGTTTAACTCTATTTTCTACCATACAAGATCCTAAATACTCCATAGATATCAAAGGCATCTCTGAAAAAAATGTCTGTCAGAATGTTTTTAAGAAATGATGGTGCCTGATGAACTGAGGCTTTTATTGCATTTTTTACAGACAGAATAAAAGAAATATCTATCTGAATTTTAAAGAATTTGTGTAGTTTTTTTTTTGTCTGTTTGTTTGTTTGTTTGTTTGTTTCCTTGAGACGTGATCTGTCACCCAGGCTGGAGCATAATGGCGTGATCTTGGCTTACGGCCAGGCTCAAATGATCCTCCCACCTCAGCCTCCCAACTAGCTGGAACTACAGGCATGTGCTACCACACGTGGCTAATTTTGTGTGTGTGTATTTTGTTGTTGTTGTTGTAGTGACAGGGTTTCTCCATGTTACCCAGGCTGGTTTCTAACTCCTGGACTCAAGTGATCTGCCAACTCAGCCTCCCAAACTGCTGGGATTACAGGCATGAGCCGCTGTTCCTGGCCTAGTATTCTTTTTCATTAGCCAAAAGATATCTAGTCCTCTCATTCAAACCTGGGCAAATAAATTAAGCTGAGATGCCGCTATATACCTGCTATAATTTGTATTTCATGATGATTGGAATATAAGACTATAACTCATTAAAGAAGTGTATTTTGTTTCATATTAACTGTATAAAATAGTTCCCTAGAAGTCATTTGAATGAGGAATGCACTAACTTAACCTTTATCCAAAAGCCAAACCAGCTGATTTTATAAGTATCAAAAACAGGTTTATTTGTATAATTTATGAAAATAGTTTTTATTTCCTTTCACTCTTGCATACTTGGGAAATATTTTATTGAAACTGGAAAGCCAAATGTTGAAAAACAACCAGAGTTACAGTTACTGTAAATTTTGGCCCAAACAAAAGCAGACAGATCAGCAAATTTCATGAGAAAACAAGCTCTGGTGAAATTTTCAGCTCATTAATCTATTTCTATGACAGAGTAATAGGCCCAGTAGATTGAAGAGAAGCAAATGACATAATAGATCTTGATTCAAAAAAGATTTTTTTAATTAAGTCTCACATAACACAAGAGTAACTAATAAGAAAAATATTCAGAACACAAAACTATTGGTAAGTACATAGGTAGTTGGAGAATTATATCCAAGAAGTAGCTACGAATAGGTCAATGTCAGCAAAACAAAAATATTTTCCATTTTAATCTATGGCATAAATATTTTACAGAAAAGCATGCTCACTAGGTTTGAGAACACTGCCCAGTAGACAGGGAAACCAGCCCCTTGAACAGGGATACCCCAGTGTGGTGAGACACAACCCTTGAGAAAGTTCCTGGGAAACACTGGAGAACAAGAGAGGAGGAAGAACCAGCAGGAGAAGGTGGGACAGGTGACAGGGGGAAAGAAAGATGATTCAAGCAAAAAAGGAGTTACTTAGAAGGGGAAAACATGAATAAGGAAGAAAAGGATCTTTGGGTCACAGTGGATTATAAGTTAAATGCAAGCCAATGCTATATCTAGAGGGGACTTTGTAAGGTCACTTGGCTCAGTATTTGTCAAATGCCAGTTTTTATCAGTCTTTGGTGAAATGAAAATAGGACACCATAGTAAGTTGTTCATAGTAGGTGGTGCTTTGGTACTTTGTAAATGCTCTTACTTGGCAAAGAACAAATGTTAATAATCCTATGTCGGTCTCCAAAATCACTTTAGAAATTTTATCGGTCAGTGAAATTCAAAAATCAAGAAATTGCTAGCCAAGTCTATCCTTTGGACCTTTTCATTTAAGTAAATTAGTCTGTTAAGTATCCAAGTCCACTCAATTTGAAAGTTCTCTGGCAACTCATATAAAAATTCAGTCTCCAAATGTCCAGCTGGTCCAAGATTTACTCTGTGCCAACTGAGCCACTTGCCTTGCATTTTTAACTAATCGTAAAGGAAGGTGGTGTGATGTGGGTGTATTTTAGGTGTACCAGAGGACCTGGTTCTCACACACAATTGTGAAGGGAAGATATTAGCCCACATCCCTATACCAGAAACCAACAAATTAAAACAAGGAGAGTCCTGACCCAAAAAGGAAACATCAGGAAATGATTGTTTAGGATTAAGATTTTTGTTTCTAGACACGTGCAGTAAAATATTGTCTGGTTCAATTTTATTTGCCTCCTTTGACGAGGCCAAATTAACTTAAAGCAACTGTTAGAAGAACTGCTGGTTATGGACGCTAACTAATGTCACATATTCTAAAATATTCACCCTGGAGGCTTCTTGGTTAAAACATTTTAAAACCTCTTTGATAATTAAGAATCTCTTCGGCAATAATATTCATCAGGAATCACACCTTGGTAGGTTCTAAACTAATTACTACAGAAACTTCAAACAGAAAAGTCCTACCCAATTCTCCCCCTCCGGTCTCCCCAAGAAAGCTGCCTCCACTTCCAAATCCTTGGTTCAAATTAGTGAAGAAAAGTGCTAACCAGGGGTTGGGTCTCACTCATGTGGTCCCTTCCGGGAGCACCAGTCTACTGTGTTTCTCCCGCACGACAAGAGCAAAGAGCTTGTCCTAACAGGAAAAAGAGAAGGGAGACTCGTGATGGTGAATTGTATGTGTCAACTTGACGAGGCTAAGAGGTGCCCAGATAGCTGGTAAAACATTATATCCGGGTGTGTCTGTGAGGGGGATTTTGGAAGAGATTGGCATTTGAACCAGTAGACTGGGTAAATAAGATTGCCCTCACCAAGGTGGGTAGACATCATCCAGTCTGTTGAGGTTCTGAGTAGAACAAAAAGGCAGAGGATGGGCAAATTTGCTCTCTTTGCCTGGGCTGGGACATCCATCCTCTCCTGTCTGTAGACCTTGGCACTCTGGGTTCTGGGCCTTTAGACTCGGTCTGGAAGTTATAGCACTGGCACCCCTCATTCTCAGGCCTTTGGATTGGTACTGAAACTACACCACTGGCTTTCCTGGCCCTCCAGCTTCCAGACAGCAGATCTTCCCAGCCTCCATAATCGCATGAGTTAATCCCTCATAATAAATCTTTTTTTCTATAAACATATCTATATATTTAGGATATATATATATATATCCTATTGGTTCTGCTTTTTTTGGGAAACCGTAACACAACTTTTTAATTTGCTGATTCAGGTCACATTCAGGCAGAAGTAGAATTTAGCAGGTTTAAAACCCTGCTGATCCCCTTAACATATACTTGTGTGTAGACACATATACAAGTGCTTTTAATTATATTATTTTTGTATTCTCATTTCCCTCATAAAAGTCTCTGGCCTGAAAAACACATTGGGCTACATATACACATATAAAGCTGTCAATCACCCACACTGACCGTGGTGGTCAGCAGGTGTGTACAATATGCTGTTACACTATGTCATCCAGTAACAAGGTACCATTAAGAAGTAAAGAGCTCTGTCTGAACAGAGGGGACTCTTTACCACTCAGCTCTGCCACTTGGTAGCTGTGTGACCTCAGCCAATTATTCACCTCTCCAGGCCTCTGTTTTCTTGTCTATAAAAAGACAGAAGTAGAATACTGGTGCTGTTAAATTCTCTTATAGCCATAACATTCAAGATTCTGTACAACTACAAATGACTTTAATCACCACCACCAGGAAAACCGAGTGTATGTATCCCAGCCAGAGGGTTAGCAGAATCTGTGGCTGACCATAGCCAAACTTAGACTTTAATGTGGGGTTCTTTTTACAGTTAGTTTTGGAATACACTCAAAAACCAAAAGGAAGTTGGATCCCAATCCCTAAGTCAGTCCAGCCGTTATTTTCCACGGGCAAAAGGCAGACCTGCAAGCCTTAGGAAGAGGAGGAGAGGTGCAGTTGTTGTGTACCAGCAGTTAGATTACACAGGAGTCCTAGGGATGGGGAGCCCCTGGTCAGTTATCCAGCTCAGTCTCTGAAAGCAGGCAGGATCAGGCACTGCTTCCTCATGGGCACCAGCTCAACATTACCATGAAAGTGTTGGTATTTTACTCTTAGATGGCAGGGATCAGAATGTTTCTATGTGAAGAATTTAGAATCTCCTCCATGTTTAACTCTATTTTCTACCATACAAGATCCTAAATGCATAACAGGGACTACCATATTACCTGCCATTCAGAATAAAGGCACACAAGTTCTGAGCTACCTACCCATCCTCATCCATATATTATGAAAATCAAGTTGCCCCCTAGACAAAGCAAAAACATCAGTGTTTATAAGAATACTGATGGGTTTTCAGAAATAGGCTTGCTCCCAGAATGGAAGAAAGCAGTTCTTTGAATAATATGGCACAGCTTGAGGGCCTGCCTGGGGTGAATGGGAATTAAAATAATCAAAATCAATGGTAATAATGTGCTCTAGAAGCAGTTCTGAAATGCAGATTACCCACTCAGTAGTCAACTCACTAATGACATTAGGTAATATGAAATACAAACAGGAGAAAAAACAATCTAAGCCAATTATGCTGATTATGCTTCTGACATCAAAAGGTAGGACAGATGAAGCTAAATTTCCATATATTAATATTTAAGCAAGTATAGAATAGAAAATACTGCACATAATGAAGACCCACTAGATTTCAGTACACATAGCTAAGATCTCTAATCAAGCAAAAACAATTTTCTAAATGATAATTAGCAGTAATCATGTCCTTTAAGTGCAGGATATTATGGAGCACAAACTGCAATATTTAAACAAGATGCAAAAAGCAGAATTCCATGTATTAGCTATAGCTCAGCAAACGTAATAAACAGAGCATACGACAGAGCAGCTCTTTTCAGATCTTACCAATAAATACACCTCCAATCAAGGAAACGGTTACCTGTGTGATCGGTGTGACCAAAAAGTAGATTGATACTTACCAAAGAAAGACAACATTAACTAGGCAGTATGTTCCACACCAGAGAAAGAAAGGAGGAAAGAAGGAAGAGAGGAAAGGGGAAAGTAACAAGAATGGGAGATGGGAAAGTAACAAGAATGGGAGACAGGAAAATGAAATCTACACCTTCTGAAATGTCTTGCTGAAACAACAAACAACTCTGTCCAGGGGCTTACCTGGATCTTCTTTTTATTTCTCAATTGTAAGATTGTTTTGCAAATAATCATTTACATAGGGCAAGACAGAATTCCTACCAAGCAAGCAGTGAAGAATATCAGCTTCATTTGTTTTAATACCTGTGTTCCTACTAGGAGTTAAGTAAACAGGGGGAAATGGATCATTAAAGCAATGACATACATTCACAACAACCTTACACACACATTCACACACACACATACACACCATCCAGAAAGTATTGAAAACTCTTGGTGTACAAGATACTTTATAAGAACAAAGCAGGTTTAGCATACATGAAATTTTAAAAAATTCTATTGTGCCAGTCTCATAGATCTCATGATTCCTTTCAGCTCTTCAGTAATGTGAAAAATGCTACTATTATCTGCAGAAGGAACCATGGTACAGGACAGAATATAACTTTCCTAAAATCCTGTGACTGGTCCCCAGGACCAACATGGGAGGTATAGGAGGACAATGTGTTTTCACTCACTGTTTTTAGGAGACACGTCAGATGAGCAGGAAATTGATCCCAGCCCAGGAACGAACACCAATTTGGAAAACCAGCTTTATTTTCTGACAAACATTTGATTCCTGAGGTTCCAAAGATGTTTTAACTGAATTGTCACATGAATGAAGTTCCCTTAACATCATATTTGATAACAAAGCCAGGTTTGATTTTTGGCTGTACAACTGTTACCACCACCACCACCACCACCAATACCCTTTAAAAATAAAATCCAAATTGAGTTAGTCCAAAATTTTTAAACACAAATAAAAGTTTTAGGCTAATTTATACAATGCCAAGTGCCAATCTTTTCACTCTCCAGTTGCTTCACGGGCCTACGACAGAAAATCTTGAGGAGAAAACTCTAGTATCAAAAAATCCAGCTAAACCATGAATGTACTTGTGAGGGTAAATTTTAGGTGTCACCTGGACTGGATTGAGGGATGCCCAGGTGGTGGGTGAAGTGTTGCTTCTGGGCGCCTGTGAGGATGTTTCCAGAGGAGATTGAAGTGGGAGGCTTTGGACTGAGAGGAAGACCTGCCTACCATAACTTTGGCTGGGGGCCTGGCTGGAACCAAGAGGCAGAGGACAGGGAAGTCATCCTGTCTGCTTTCTCACTCGCTTCAGGAGTAAGACGCTTTTTCTCCTGCCCTTGGACATCAGACTCAGGTTCCTCCATCTTTGCACTCTGGGACTGACCAGCAGTCTCCCCAGGGCCGTCAGGACTGACTTGGAGCTGCACCGTCAGCTTCCCCAGTTCTGAGGCTTTGGACTTGGATGGAGCCATGCTGCCGGCTTCTCTGGTTCTCCAGTTTGCAGTCGACCTGTGGTGGAACTTCTCACCCTCTGTGATTGTTATGAGTCAGTTCCCCCTAATAAGCCCCTTCCAGATATTCTACTGGTTCTGTCTCTCTGGAGAAATCTGACTAATATAATTCAGGAGGTTCTTGAATAAGAATTCTTTGATCATTTTGATCAAAGTCATTTCATTACAATGTTGATGAGGAAAATACTGATTCCTGGCTAGGGCCACTGTCTGTGGAGTCTGCACATGCACCTGTGTGGGTTTTCTCAGGTACTCCAGCCTCCTCCCCATGTCCAGAAAATATGCACATTAGGTTTATTGGTATGTCTAAATGATCCCAGCATGAGTGGGTGTGGGTGTGAGTGCACCCCGCAGTGGGAGGGCATCCTGTCCAAGGTCAGTTCCCACCCTGTGCCCTGAGCTGCCAGGAAAGGCTCCGGCCACCTGTGATCCTGAACTGAAATAATCAGGTTGGAGAAAGAATGAATGAATGAATGAATGATTACAAATTATTATAAAATAGAAAATTATAATTTATATGATAATCATACAAATGAACTACAATAAACAATGCTGTACAAAAGCATTCAGCAAGCCTGCCTTATTTGTTCTTGTTTTTGAACTGTGTGGTGATAGGAGGTACTCCAGACAATTTTTGATTTGCAAACATTTATACCTTGATGTAACCCACCATCGCTCTGACTGCCGTCACTCACCAATTCACCAAACATTGGATATATAATTTTTGCTTGCTTTTAATGTTTCTTTCTTAAATGTATGTATAGCTCACATTTGCTTCGACATTTAATATTAGAAGTGTTTACTATTAGAAGTTTGGTGATGTTTTTGTGACCAGAAATATGATTTAGAAACTTAACTCTTGTTTATATCAATTAACTTATGTTAAACTGGCTACATTATAGGTCATTTCACTTGAAGTCATAGTTTCCAAGAACTTATCAACAACGTTAAGTGAGGACTTACCATACTCAATATCACTGAACAGGGCACTTAAAACGAGGCAGGTGGATCATCTGAGGTAAGGAGTTCGAGACTAGCCTGGCCAACGTGGTGAAACCCCATCTCTACTAAAAATACAAAATTAGCCAGGTGTTGTGCTGGATGCCTGTGATCCCAGCTACTTAGGTGGCTGAGGCAGGAGAATCACTTGAACCCGGGAGGCAGAGGTTGCAGTGAGCCGAGAATGCACCACTGCACTCCAGCCTGGGTGACAGAGCGAGACTCTATCTAAAAAAAAAAAAAAAAAAATCATCAGAATGGTAAATTTTTGGTCATGTGTATTTTACTACAATTAAAAAAAAAAATGGAAGAAAAGGTCATAAAAAGTTACACCTGTGGCTGAAAATAGAAAAGCCAAGAAAACAACAGCTGTTGGGAAAAGTAAATAACTGCACAGGATGTCAACAAGGAATATCTCAGTGCTCTCTATTGGGACCTCATGCTAGTACATAAGCATATATTACTTGCTTTTTTTTCTTTTTTCTTTTTTTTTTTTTTTTTGTATAATCATCCAACAAAGCTAGTTGTTGATTTCACAGTAAAATCTCTTTTCAAGCAGCTACATAGTGCTGCCCGGGACTTTTTCTGACCCATGGAAGTCAGACCTCTTTCATACAACAGCCAGTCACTCAACACTGCCAGACCACAGAGCTTTCCTTCTCGTTTTACTTAGCTTTGCCAAATTGCTTTACTCACACTGTGTTGCCTAATTTTTCCAGTCTGTTGTAATGTTCTGTTATCTGTCTCCAGCCTGGAGCAGAAAAAGATAGCAAGATGCAGTGCTTACCCAAAAAAAGCTATTTTACAGATTTAAGGGAGACACAGCTATCTTATCTGTGACACAAAGTAGCAAGGTAAGCTGCAACATGAATTGCTGTCTGCCTCTTCCTCCTCTCATCTGTTCCATCAAAGGTCCAGGGCCCCCAGGGCCACCTCGTAAGCATGCTTGGTATCGTTGTGAAGAACCAAGAGAGCCATGGTTGTTTTTTAAAAAATAAAATTCCAAATGTTTATAGACAATATTTTAAAATAAGAATTCAAAATGAGGCCAAGTACAGTGGCTCACACCTATAATCCCAGCACTTTGGGAGGCCAAGGCAGGTGGATCACCTGAGGTCAGGAGTTCGAGATCAGTCTGGCAACATAGTGAAACCCCCTCTCTACTAAAAATACAAAAATTGGCCCGGTGTGGTGGCCCACCTCTGTAATCCTAGCTACTCAGAAGGCTGAGGCACGAGAATCCCTTGAACCTGGGAGGCGGAGGTTGCAGTGAGCCAAGATCACACCACTGCACTCCAGCCTGGGCGACAGGGTGAGACTCTGTCTCAAAAAAAAAAAAGAATTCAAAATGAGGCTTTAAAAATAGCCTGTGTATTCCATTGAGATTTAAGATTATATTTAGAAAGTTTACTCTCAACTGAATATAAAAAAGTATTAGGTTAAAAACAAAACAAAAAAAGCCAGGCACAGAGGTAGGCAGGGCAGGCAGTTCAACATGGGATATGGAATAAAGGTTTGTGAACTTACCAAGGGCTGGGTGCTTTTCATGGTGCTGTTATCATCTGCTCAGTATGACCTTTGAGAGGCCCAGTGGTTTCCCCATTTCACTTGGTGAGGTGGTAGACGCCTGTAGTAACAGCTACTCAGGAGGCTGAGGCAGGAGGATTGCTTGAGCCCAGGAGTTCGGGACTGTAGTACACCATGATTGCAAATGTGAATAGCTGATGCACTTTAGCCGGGGAAACATAGCAAGACCCCAAGTCTAAAAATATGCATATATCATTTTTTTAACTGAAAACATTTTTTAAAAGTCCTCCTGTTTTATGCAAAATTGCTAAGAAGAGCAATCTACAAAAGAAAGACAATTATAATCCCTTGGTATTTACAGAGCGTCTATGATGCATTCAGCAATTTGCTGGACACTGTAGATAATAGGGTAAAATTAACATGGCCAGGTCCCTTAAGGAATTCACCCTCTTTTCAGAAGACAAGCCTAATCCCACAAGTCTTTATTGATGCAAGATAAGATGTCATGTCAAACAATTAGCTTCCATTCTTAAGTAACGTGGGAGTTTGGCAATGGGAGTGGCCACTGTGATATTTGTCTTCCTTACTGTTGATTTGTTTGGCAGCATCATCAACAAAGGTGCTCATGCTATTTAACCCTGGGAAAGGGATGCATTTAAGGAAGGGATTGGTATATATTCACTGTGAAGTCTCAAATATTCTGACTGATTCAGTAAGTCTACCATGAAATCTGCGTCAAGTCATGCCTGCTGAGAAGTTCTATTTTTAAGTTGTATCATTCCCACAGCCTCAGGATGAGGAGGTAGCCAACACTCAGGTTGCAACCTCACATATCCTTCTTATGATCCTTCCTCCCCAAGAGATTATTTTTTCTTTTTTTTTTTTTCTTTTTTTTCTTTGAGACAGAGTCTCGCTTTGTCGCCCAGGCTGGAATGCAGTGCCGCGATCTCAGCTCACTGCAAGCTCCGCCTCCCGGGTTCACGCCATTCTCCTGCCTCAGCCTCCCGAGTAGCTGGGACTACAGGCGCCCGCCACCTCTCCCGGCTAATTTTTTGTATTTTTAGTAGAGACGGGGTTTCACCGTGTTAGCCAGGATGGTCTCGATCTCCTGACCTCGTGATCCACCCGCCTCGGCCTCCCAAAGTGCTGGGATTACAGGCGTGAGCCACCGCGCCCTGCCGAGATTATTTTTTCATTTATACAATAAGCATTTAATGGGATCTACTAGACATTATGGACTCCGAGATTCAAAGTTCTAATTTATAGTCTAGTAGGAAAATAGATGTGTTAATTACAGCACTATATGAAGCAAACTAAGAGAAAAGAAATAAATTTTTCATGAAATAGTGGGAAAATGCAATAGCTTTCTAAATATAAATGAAAGAAACCTTTAATGAGCAGGTGTGACTTAAAATTTGTTTTATTTATGAAGAGTTGTATCATAAACACTCACATATTTAACACCCATATTTAACAAATAGATATTTGCATTTGAGCACATAAAATGATGTAAACATCTGTCTACCAGAAAATATTCTAGGTAAAATTAAAATCAAACAATAGAGGAAAATCAGTTTTCAAACAATGTGATAAAGGTTTAATATTCTTAATATGTAAAGAGTTGCTATAAATTAATGGGAAAAACAGTAGCAACTAATGCAAGACAGATATATGCAATTAGATAATTCTCGAGAAAATATATCTGGTTAATAAATATTTAAAAATAACCTTACTAATTACCAGTCACTAATTATCATAGGTATGCAAATTAAAACTACAATGAGATACCACTATTAAGTACTAGTAAAAGTATAGAGAGATGTCTACTTTCATAAACTGCTGGTTTATGGAAGGTAAATTGGGTTGTCTTTCTGGAAAACAATTTTGAAATATATGCTTAAACGTTTAAGTACATACACTTTAACTCAGCAATTTTTACATCAAGAAATCTTCTCTAATGAAATCATCACAAATGTGAATAGATTTATACACAAAAAGTTCATTGTAGCATAATTTATAATTGCAAAAATTGGAAACAATTTAAACACTCAAAATAGAGAAATGGTTAAATAAAGTTTAGAACAGCAGTAAGTTATGGCCCTGTAAGTCTGTGTAGACGTGAGTGATTTCTCTCTCTCCTTTGGAAGAGTGGGAGAGGTAGTGTACAATGTCACACAGTTGCCATCTCTGAGTAATGGGATTATGGGTACCTTTTTTCTTTTTACTTCTTTATATTTGTTTGTATTTTCCAAATTAATACAATGAACATGAGTCCTTTTATAAGCTGAAAATACTTTTTTTCTTTTTTTAATAGAGACAAAGTTTCACCATGTTGCACAGGCTGGTCTTGAACGCCTAGGCTCAAGTGATCTGCCCACCTAGGCCTCCCAAAGTGCTAGGATTACCGGCATGAGCCACCATGCCTGGCCTGAAAAATATATTTTTAATTTTTAAAACATTATAAACCCTCTGGTGTGGGGAGGAGGTACTTATGACCCAGAAATAGTGTCAACTAATGGAGTGCTCAGGAAAGCCTTCCTGGGAAGGTCACTTCTGAACTGAATTTCAAGAATCAAATGTTTGCAAGATAAACAGCAAACGGGATGCCAGGCAGAACTCTAAGTGCCTCTTCCCCATAATTACAACCTAATCATAGATTGTATACCTCAAGCATGAAAACGTGTGTCCCTTTTGCTTCATTGTTTTCCCTCTGGTCATGAATTAAAATGTTTGAAACTCAGCAAGGCATTTTCTCATGTTATTCCCTTCTAGTCTCATAACAGCTCTGTAACACAGAACTTATTCAGGAGATCTCAGCCATTTCCTGCCTATCAGCCACTCCTTCCTAAGAATTACTGCCTGGTCCACACCATATTTCTAGGCAGCCATATTTCTACCCTGTGATCTCAGTTGCAACAGCAGTCACAGCTCACTGGACAGGGAATGGGCTCCTCAGCAAAAGGCAGCAGATCCATGACCAGTCAGCAATTTGTGTCCTAAGGGTAAAAGATAAGCTGGGCCCCATAGAATTCCTCTCTTAGAAATTTGAGCTAAAAGTTTAAAAAGAAAGCTTCAGTTGCTTTGGGAAGAGAGATGACACATCAGCATACTGGATCCTAGCGGTGTAGGAGCCCCAGTGTGAAAAACACTTCTGCTCCTGATCCCGAAAGTAGATTTAACTATAAAGTAAACCTTCAACTCCCGTCCCATGGAGCCCCTCTCAGTATTGTGTTGTTCCTGGTTTCCATTAGTTCCAATGTCTTCTTCCCTGATCTCCAGACCCCTACATCTAACCATCTGCTCATGGTCTCCATCTGGATTTCCAACAGGCGTTTCTATGTGTTGGAAACCAGACTCTTGATCTTCCACTTAAGCCTGCTCCTCTTGACGTCTTCCCCATTCAGTAAGTGGCCACCCTTCCTAGCAGTCACTCAGATCAAAAACATGGGTGTCTTTCCAAACTGCTCTCTCACACACGCTCCTATTTTATTTGTTGGCAAACTCTGTTGGCTTTTAGCTATGAAATACATACAAAGTCCTGCTACTTTTTCACCACCTGCACTACTACCCCTCCAGTCTAAACCATGGCCATATTGTCTCTCACCTGATTTACATGGATGGTCTGCTAATTAGCCTCCCTGCTTGCCTCCAACACAAAGATCGCGTCATTTCTGCTTAAAACCATCTCATTGCTTTTGATCTCCCTCAGAATACCAAGTTCTTATCTTGGCTTATGAGGCCCTATAGGATGTGGCCCCACTGCCCACCCCTGTCCCACTCCCCTTCCCACCCTCAGCTCTCAGCTCTCATTTCATACCAGTCCCTGCTGCGTACTCACATCCAGCTACCCTGGGTGCCCTCACTGCTCCTTGAACACACCAATCACACACCCACCTTAGGGTCTTTGAACTTATTGTTTCTTCCACCTGGGATGCTTCTCCCCTAAATGTCTGTAAGGCTCTTTCTCTAATTCATTCAAATCCCTATTCAAATATCACCCTATGAGAGAAGGCTTCCCTGACTACATTATGCAAAATAATACTTTTGCTGTGGTGGTTCTGTCACTTGAAGGGCTGCCATGTGGCTTTCAGGATATGCACTGCACAACTCCAGGGGCACCATTCACATCATAGTCATCAAAGATTTGTGTATTAATTAAGACATCTTTCAGCAGTAAAGTACCTAATTTGCACAAAAATGTTATGAAGGGTAGCAGCAGCCCTGCCCATACCCTGCCTCATTATCTTTGTAGTGCTCATCACCACCTGGCAGATGCCATCCATCTCCCGTCTGCTAAGTGCTGAGAGAGCAGGCACTTTGCCTGTTTTCGTTCATGACACTAGTTCCAGTGTCGAGAACAGTACTTGTGATATATATTGGGTGCTCAAGGTTTTTGAATGAATCAATCATTCAGTCACTTGATGATCAATTGATACTACGTTCTTGGAGAAAACCTCCCTTTAAGACTCTTTTGAATGAATTTATCATCCTTGCAACTACACAAATCCAAAAAAAATTATAAGATAGCCTCATTTTATAGATCCATAAAATGATACCTCTAGATTTCAATAAATCATGCAAGTTCTGACAGCTAATAAGTGGTTTCCACAACTACAGAGGCCACATTTCTAAAACATATCCTGCCTCCAGAGAATGGTGTTTCTAAATACTACCACCAAATAATATGGAAGCTTCACATGTATTAAATAATGAAGCTTAACAGAGGAGAAAATTATATGCTTTAATGTTTTGTAGCAATGAATCACAATATTTATTAATAATAATTCCTTAATAATGGAGAATTACAGCAATTTGCCTTTTGACATTGCATCTAAAAGATAATGCAATAAACTTTTATTTTACATGAACTGATGAAAAAAATGTCAAGAAGGGTAGTATTTATGGGTAAAGAAGAGTCACAGGGAAATTAAAATCCTAAAGCTTTATTTATACATTAAAAAGAAGAAGCAGCGGAGGAAATAAGCAATTACAGTAAGTTCAAATGAGATAATGGTAGATGCTTTTTCCAGCTATTTAATTAGGAGAATCTGCAGGCTAGGAGAGTTGTTTTGAAGCTCTGCATGAATACAAATGAGCACATCACATTACAGCAATGTCAATCCAAGAGCATAATATTTTAGTATTACCATTTTTTTCAGAGAGAGAAAGAACTGCTTTCTAAATACAATGGTGTACCGCTTATTAATATTTAGATGTCGTACACCCTCAGCTTTCCAGGGGAGCCTTGAAAGGGCATCTGACCATGAGTAGCAACCAAAACAGCCAAGATGACAGAAGATAGGCTGTGATCAACATACTCACTATTGCAAAGAAAGTGGCATCTCACTGCCCTGGTGGGGATGGCTATAAAAACCAGTATTAAAACCAATACTGGAAGGTGAGGATAAACTGGGATATTTTGCACAGAAACCAACAGTCCTGCCTGCCCCAGCCTTCTCTGAGCACACACCAAGGCACACACTCAGGATTAGCACAATAGTTTAGTTTTTCCCAAATCTGTAATAAGTGACTCTTAAACATTAAAATGTAATCTCAAAGAAAAATACATTTGGGAAACATTATATAACATATGTCCTCTTGGAGAGTCTCTTTAGGACAATAAAATCCTATAACAAACATTTATCTTTGTTTCATACTCACTTGTCATGGACTGAATTGCATCTTCCCAAAATGTATTGGTTGAAGCCCTAACCCTCAATGTGACTATTTGTAGATAGGGCCCTTAAGGAGGTAATAATGGTTAAGTAAGGTCTTAAGGGGTAAGGCTCTAATCCAACAGGACTGGAGTCCATATAAGAAGAAGAGACACCAGGAGTGTGCACACACAGAGGAAAGGCCATGCGAGGACATAGCAAGAAGGTGGCCGTCTTCAAGCCAAGAAAAGAGGCCTCACCAGAAACCAACCCTGCCTGTACCTTGATCTTGAATTTTTCAGATAAAAAATAAATAAAATAAATTTAAAATAAATTTATATTGTTTAAGCCACGCAGACAGTGTTTCTCTTATGGCAGCCTAAACAGATGAATACGCCAGTATTTCTCAAATTTATTTGAACACAGAACACTCAGGTCTCCAAAATCGTAGTAACAACTCTCTCTCTTTTCTCTCTTTTTTTTTTTTTTTTTTTTTTTTTTTTGAGGCAGTCTCATTCTGTCGCCCAGGCTAGAGAGCAGTGGCATGATCTTGGCTCACTGCAACCTCCACCCCCCAGGTTCAAGCAATTCTTCTGCCTTAGCCTCCCGAGTAGCTGGAATTACAGGTGCGCACCACCATGCCCAGCTAATTTTTGTATTTTTAGTAGAGATGGGGTTTCATCATATTGACCAGGCTGGTCTCAAACTCCTGACATCAAGTGATTCACCCGCCTCGGCCTCTCAAAGTGCTGGGATTACAGGTGTAAGCCACTGCACCCAGCCAGTGACAACTCTCAAAACAGCTCAGAAAATGTTGTTCAAGGTAATTCAAAGAATTAGCTTACTTCTCTCTCTTCATACCTAGGAGTAAACACCTGGACTTTTACATAGAGTATGTAAACATTTATATAAACTTAGAATAGGATTGTTTTCTCAATGTTCACTCTCTTTATTAAGAAGCCAAGTGAGAAATGTATCTATGAAAACTCTTTACTTTTTGTAACAATGCTTAAAAGATTTATTCATTTATCTAAAAGCCTCCAATATACAGAACCACTCTTTAACAATAGTAATATTAGTGCTTGTTGTGGACACTTATTTAGGCACTATGTTAAGAACGTCATGGACACTAACTCATGTGATCTTCCCAACAGCCCCTGGCAACAGATGCATACAATAAATCCTTCACATCTGTAAGCTGCACATCTACAGATTCAATCAAGAGCAGATCAAAAATATTTGGAAAAAATAATAATTAAAAATAATACAACGGTAAACATAATACAAATTAAAAATACAATATAGCAACTATTTACATGTTATTTATATTGTATTAGGTATCATAAATAATCTAGAGATTATTTAAAAAATACAGGAGGATATATGTAGGTTATATGCAAATACTATTTTATATAAGGGACTTGAGTATCCACATATTTTGGTATCCATGAGGGTCCTGGAACCAATCCCCTGTGGAAACTGAAGGATGACTGTACTTAAAGAAACTGTGAGAAGGAAGAATGTGTTGACCAAGACCATACAACTAACAAGCAGCAGATCTGGGACTCAAATCCAGGTCCTTTAAAGCCACCGTCCATGTTCTTGCCCATGCTGCTCTATGCTGCCTTAATTCCTTCAATTCCTTCCTGGGGGAACTGATCTAAGTCAAGCTCGTCACTCAACAATGGTCAGTTCTTTAGGTAAACAGTGACAGCCTTCAGAGAGGAAAAGTGAAAAAGGATACATTAGGTTAGAATGAAAGCAATTTTCACATCAAATTGGGCCACCTATATGATATTGATTAGTAAACAAACACAAAAAAATAGCCAATACAGCCAGTCCCTTAAAGCTGGGTAAGGTCTCTCTTCTTTGTCCTCAGGCTCATCAGCACACTCCTTGCATGAGAGGCTCACTCAGAGGTAGGCACAAAGAAACTCTAACAGAAGAATCAGCTAGACTCCTAGCTGGATCAGGCTCAGTAGAGTCCTCTGTGGGGCAGGGGGACATGTGGCCTGGCCCAATAGAGCTCTGCCTAATGCTATTGCACCTGACAGATTCTCGCAAGTCATACTGATAAGGGCAATGGTGTCTGAAAAATCTCTTTAGCCAGCCAAGCATTTTTTAATATACTCTGTATCACCAATTTTAAAAAGTATTTATATTATTCTTTATGCTAATTAATAAACCTTTTCGAATAGATTTCTATAACATCTCACGAAGATGCTGTATCTGTCTCTGAAGTAGAGAGCCCTCACTTGGGTGCTTTGAATGATAACAACTACCTGTATTAGTCAGAGATTACCAGAGAAACAGAACCAAGAGGCATGCGCGTGTGTGTCATGTATACAGAGAGACAGAGAGAGGTTTATTTTAAAGAATTGGCTCATGTAATTGCAGAAGCTTGGAGAGTTCAAAATCTGATGGGGTAGGCCAGCAGGCTGGAGACTCAAGAAAGAGCTAGAGTTCAAGTCCAAAGGCAGTCTGCTGATGAACCAGGAAGAGATGACGTTACAGAAGCAGCTCAAAGGCAATCTGCCAGCAAAATCCCTTCTTGGATGGAAGACGTCAGTCTTTGTTCTATGTAGGCCTTCAACTGAGTGGATGGAGTCCATCCACATTATGTATACTAATCTGCTTTACTCAAACTCTACCTTTTAAAACTTTAATCTCATTCAGAAACACCTTTACAGACACATCCAGAATAATGTTCAGTCAATATCTGTGTACTATGTCCCAGCCAAGTTGACAACAAATAAAATTATCATGCCACCCTAATAATAACTATTCATACCTTATACAGCTTATACTAAAGTATTTTAAATAAATTTCTACACAGTACTCATGAGACTAAACTAAGATCCTGTAACAAATACCCCTACACAGACACACTAAAATCCAGGGACTTAAAGAATACATTTACTATCTCATGTAGCAGTCCAGGGTGAAGACTCTAGGTCAAGGGCTCTCTGCTCCATGGAATCACTGAGAGAGCCAGGACCACAGCAGCCATAACTCTGTACCAGCTTCCGAGACTACTCTGGCCACTAAAGCCCACAGGCATAAGGAAGGAGCATGGAGAAGGACGTATAGAGGCTCTGTTTGCCAGGCTGGGAAATGGCCCATATCACTACAAGTGAAACTGGGTAATGACATCAGCTGTGTTCCCAGGTAGGAGAATGGGAGAACTAGTGGTCTCCACCATACACACACGGTGTGTGTGATAGCTGGTGGTGGCAGAAAGTAAAAGTGCCATCAGTATATTAACTCAACATTAATACATTTCATTTTCTTCAGAGCACTTTTCTCTCTTCAAAATTATCTTTTTTGTGTACTAGTTTATCTGGTTTGCAGCGATTGGGAGGAGACAAAACAGCAGCTCAAAGTGTGAGCCATTAAAAGTCAACTTCTTATTCTTTAAGCACCTGGATTTCAGTGTGTGTGTGTAGAGGGTATTTGTTACAGGATATTAGTCTACTCACAGATGCATGAGAGTCATCAGACTGTCTGGGGTTCATCATGACACCTCAACTTAGTACCTGTGTGACCTTGGGCATATGGTTAAACTCTAGGAGTCTCTGTTTTCTTGTGTAAAAATGGAGATAATACCATACTGAATGCTATGGGGGGCTGCCCAGACAGTCCCACTTCAGTGCTATTGCATCTATCCCCAACTGCTAGAAATAGTGACAGGTGATGGCTCTCAGCTGATGAGAAATTGTCTTCCCCATGGTAACACCTTCTGCTGGGGCATCTATATCTAATGACCATTGATGGGGTATGTGGGTGGGGAATGGGAATATATAAAAACCTACTCTCTTTGCCTCAAGAAGATACAACTCTCGGGTGGGTGAGGTGGCTCATGCCTGTAATCCCAACACTTTGGGAGGCTGAGGTGGGCAGATCATGAGGTCAGGAGTTTGAGGCCAGCCCGGCCAACATGGTGAAACCCCATCTCTACTAAAAATGCAAAACTTAGCCAGGCGTGGTGGCGCACACCTGTAATCCCAGCTATTCCGGAGGCTGAGGCATGAGAATTGCTTGAACCCGGGAGGCAAATGTTGCAGTGAGCCAAGATTGTGCCACTGTACTCCACCCTGGGCAACAGAGCAAGACTCAGTCTCAAAAAAAAAAAAAAAGATAAATTAAAAGAAGATACATCTCTCAAAGGCCTTCCCAGCTCAAGCACCCAGTGGGATCTGCTGAGACCTTTGCTGCAGTGACGTCTTAGTGCAATTCCTTCCTCTCCCACTGCCTCCCAGTCTCACTGCCTTTACTCCCCACAGGTGTTGATCACAAAGGCATTCACCAACAAACTTTCTGCATGTACATCATATGTCTCCAACTCAGTGTCTGATTTCTGGAGAATTGACCTAAGGCTTGTGTGAATTAGAGGAGATAAGCCTGAAAAAGCACTCAGAACAGAGCATTGCACATAGTAAGCACTCAATGAATATTTGTTGAGTTGAAGGAATGAATGATGCTTTGTCCATATTGTAAATAAAAACCATTAAACAAGAGAGGTTAAGAGAACATCCATGACTACATAAACTTATCTATGTCTAAATTACATGGATAACAAAATTTAAAAGAAAGTTCGCACAGTTATTTGTAATATTTTGATGCTATTATTTTATAACCAGAAAAAGTCTTCATGATGTATGATTCTAGCTATAAACTGTGCAAGAGAAAGCTGTGAATTCAAGAGCCATGCATTATCAAAATTTTTTATTTTGTCCTAGTTTTAGATCAGTTATGTTATTCTTCAGATCAGCATGACAAGTATTGAAATGGGAGTGACAGGCAATTTTTGTCACCCTATCTTTCTTGGAAACCTACACACTGTCTCATTTCTCACATTTGCCCTTCAATTCTGATTCTTGCTGCAGACTCAGTAAAAATGTAAAATCTCTTACATCTCTGCACCCTTGCTAGCACCAATGTGACAGACACACAAATATCTGGGATGCACTTTTCATTTTCCTGCCTCCAAGGCTGCTTACATCACCATTCAAGTCAGCTTGCTTCCTCCTTAGAGTGCTGCCTTCACTTTCAATCTTGTTCACCTTGGGGTTTTATTTCTCATAACGGTGTTACATATTCTGAATATGAAGAGGATATTAAATTAATGTATTCCCCAGACCACTCAAAGCAACTTTTAAAAAACAACCACTAAAAGAGTTCATCTGCCAACTCCCAAGTGCTGCGAGCACTCTGCATCCGCCTTTGCATTCATTTCCCTCCCATGCAAATATGCACACAGCCCACAAGGAAGGAGGCACAATTACCAGCCTTAACCAGATCAACCTCCCGAAATTCAATGTCAAAGAAACATCCCAGGATGTCAAAATTTACTTGCAGGGGACTCATCACCCCTTCTGAGATGGACTACATTATAATTCACAGGAGAGAATAACCTTCTCGGAGACACACTTTTACATTACATAAAGCAGAGTTGAAAATAATCATGCTTCTCCACGAGCAAATGACAGTTACATAAGGATATTCTTCTACTTTTTGTGTGTCACTCATAACACTGCTTTCAAAATTACATCTGTGGAGAGGATGCTTGGAAAGGCAGTGCTGTTTGCTACAAGCACTGTTCAAAACCACTCACAAATGCCTTCACCTTTTTCCTTCTTCTAAGTACACCTTGCTTAACTTTAGTATGTGTTATCCTCTCAAAAAAAAAATCACCTAAAATACTTTCACCCTAGAAAGGTTTCTCGGAACATTTCCCCTCTGAGAGCTTTAAGCAAAGATTGTACATTAAATGGCTTCATAAAAGATCCTGAATAAAGGCTATTATCTACATGTAACATTCACTCTCACTATATCTCATGATCTAATGACATAAAGCAGTTTATTGGTCAATATCACTGGCCAAAGACAGAGACAGAGGTATGACTCCAGCCATCTGGAAATCTATTATCAAGGTTAATGCATATGCCTTTCATTTCTAAAGATCTGGTTTCAGCTTCATCAGTTAAAAGTGAATTGGGTGGTCTTGTCTTACCCACATTAAAGAACCATTATGCAGTTTAGCCTAACAAAACACCATCAGTCATGAACATCATTTAGCAGAAGTCAACCTAGGCAAAATGTCCAGTCTGTTAAGTATGCCTCCTTCTCTAACCTCTCATTCCCTGATCAGGCTAATCGTGGGCAAAATTATAAAGTAGACAGAGTTAGTTTGAGGTTATTTTCAGTCTATTAGTCAAAAGCAGAGTGGGAGACACAGATATAGATTTAAGAATGGAGCAAGAGACAAAAATACGTGTCCTAGTCCTAGCTAGTCACTACCTCTCTGGGGCTCAGTATCTTCAGCTGTAAAATGGGGATAACAACCACCCTCAAACTTTGAGGGCTCTTGGAATTGAAAGGTTCCCGTATCCCCGTCGCAGGATGTTAGACGGAGGTGTGGCTCACTGCCCCACCACTCAAACCCCTAGGGGAGTGACACATATACACCATGGAATACTATGCACCATAAAAAAGGATGAGTTCATGTCCTTTGTAGGGACATGGATGCAGCTGGAAACCATCATTCTCGGCAAACTATCGAAAGAACAGAAAACCAAATACCGCATGTTCTCACTCATAGGTGGGAATTGAACAATGAGAACACTTGGACACAGGAAGGGGAGTATCACACACCGGGGTGTATTGTGGGGAGGGGGGAGGGGGGAGGGATAGCATTAGGAGATATACCTAATGTAAACGACGAGTTAATGGGTGCAGCACACCAACATGGCACATGTATACATATGTAACAAACCTGCATGTTGTGCACATGTACCCTAGAACTTAAAGTATTTTTAAAAACCCCAAAAAACTGTAGGGGAAGCATGCAGATGGCAGGTGCAGAGGCCACGGGGAGTGTTTTGGGGCTCTGGCCCCATGGCTGCATCTAGGGGTGGGTGTCTGCGACTCCCGAAGCCCAAGTGTCAAGTGAGCGTGTGTTACAGTGTGCTCTTTCAGCTTTGCCATCTGCAGACGGCTTGTGTTAATCAGCTCAATGGACTCTCTGCCTTATTGCTGGGGCAGGGGACCAGTGTGACAGCCTGAGTTCTTGCCCATTGTATCAGAAGAATCGGATCACACGTGGGCTGGAAGGATGAGTGCAAGGTCTTATTGAGTAATGGAGGTGGCTCTCAGCGAGATGGATGGGGGGAAGGAAGGAGGGGATAGAGTGGGAAGGTGATCTTCCCCTGGAGTCAAGTCCCCAGTAGCCGAACTCTTCTCTGACCACCCCAGCTGAACTCCTCTTGGTGTCCAGATGTCCCTCCTCTTCTCTCTTTCTCTGCTGTGCTACCCTGCCACTCTCTGCCTCTCTGTTCCTCTGCTCCTCTCAATGTCCAGCCGCTTGTTTTTCTGCCCACTAAGGTCTCAGGTTTATATGGACACAGGATGCAGGGCATGATGGGCCAGAGTGGTCTTGGAAAACGCAACATTTGGGCGTGAACACAGGAGTGCCTGTTCTCACTGAGGTCTGTGGGCACAGGCCCCAGGGTGGAGCCCTCCTCAGGGACCCCGCCTTTCTCTACCCAGCACTTCCCTGCCCCCCCCCCATATCAGAATGATCAAAAGAACATATGGCTATGAAAAGCCATACATCATTTGCAAGTAACAAGATTACTGCTATCCTTTCTTGCCCTCATTTTTACTTTCCACATTTTCCATATGGCCCTCCCCATCTACAGAGACCCGGTGCTCTCCCACTGTCTCCTCCCCTACCTGGATTTAGCTGCCCTCAGTCCTGCATCCTGGATCTTGCCTGTCCCCTAAGTATCAGTAATATTTCCCTGCTAATTTCCCTTCTTACAAGGTGTGATCTCTGCTATGTGTTAACTGGTCAATCTGGGAAGCTGTTACTCCCTATGGTATCAGAAAAAGTGCTGCCTTGCCAATCACTTATTAGAGACCCTGAATTTTCCAGAGCAATTTCAATTCTGGCACAGGATGGCTAGGAATGCATAGAAGTGAAGGGTAGAGCTTTTGTCAGTTTTCAAACCTGGGCTGGTGAGGGTGGTGACTTACTCGATATCACTCTAGCTACCAGGCCTGGGAATCCAGGGCCAGCCTAGACCTAGAGAAAGTAAAGGTGACTACCATACATCCATATCACACACTCAGTGTGACTCTCTACATTCCCAGACCACAGAGAACTCTCTAACAATGTCTCACCTGTGATTCTCAGAGACAGGCCCCAGTTTGGAACTTCCTACCAGCAGTAATGTTTTCCCTTTTATTTATCTCATGTTACCTCAGATGCATTAGTTGGTTACATAGAAATCAGATCAGCTCAAAATTATCCACTTGTGGATTGTCGGTGAATTTTTTTTTTTAACCCAAGTAGGTTTCTCCATATATCCATCAATGCTTCTGGGTCACTTTTCCATAGCCACAACTTGGTTTATTCTCAGGAAATGCAAGCTACGTTTTTATAGATCTGAACCAAACCACTAGAGAGATAACCATACTGCCCTGAAATCATATCCAGTTAAGTGTGCATCTCACTTTTTTTCTGTTTTTTCATAACCAGAAAAACTCTTCATCATGTGTGATTCTAGCTGCAAACTGTGCAAAATGAAAGCTATGAAATCAAGAACGGAAATGGAAATGTTTTCATATCAGCACCTATATGGAATATCCCTGGCTGTTGTACTCCCACCTTCACCCCCACCATTCAGGAAGAACCAGTGTGATCAAGGTCATCCTATGAGGGCAGAGCCCTGGCACAAAAACACAAAACTCTCCCGCTCCCTCACATCAGCTTGTCCCCCAACACACACACCCATTCCTAAGTCAAGGAATGATTTAATTTGTAATGCACAATTTAATTTGCTTCACACATTACATCATTTCTCTATACACTTTAAGGAAAAAACTTACAAGAAGACACCAGAAGGGTTTAAGACCTGGTGAGGAGGGAGATGATGGGTTCAGGTGCAGGGGCCACAGAGGGGTTGGTGCAGTGACCAGGGAAGACAGAAGAGCAGGAGTTAATGGCTGCTTGTGCATATGGGGACCTGAAGGCTTTCTTAGCACCAGACAGCCCCCACCCTCAACATTCCTTAGCTGAGAGCCAGTTCTCAAACTTTCTTAAGCATCAGGAATAACAATAATGATTAGGGAGCCTACTAAAAATTCAGATTATCATGCCTCATCCCCAGAAATGGGTCCATAGGTCTGGATTTGAGGCTCTGCATTTTTAACAGGTACCAGGTACTCCAGGTTATTCTGCTGCAGGTGGCCGGAGACCCACACCTTGAGATCTTCTGCCCATTGGCTTCATTCAGTAGAGCAAAGCACGCAGTGAGTGACTCAAGGGGAAGGCTCAGGGCCTTATGAGTGGAAATCCCATATGCAAGCATGATTCCACGGGAAGCTGTATGCGAAAACACTCGAGGAGAAGGGTGTTACTCCAGAGCATTCAGCTGACATGTGACAGCTACACTATATGCATGCCTAAAAGGAGGTGTCACGGTGTCTAATTCTTACCTTTAGACAATTTTAAAGATGGATTCTACGATCCTTGATCACTTGAAATTTTGAACCAGGGGAAAGATATCTAAGAACAATCCCTATAAATAATAGCAATGAATAGGTGTGAAGAGTGACTATATTTGGCCACAAAGTGAGGTGATACAGGCATTTCCCCCAACTTTACAGGAGCACCATTTCTGTATTCTTTTTACTCCTACAAGATATACATGATGTTTACATTGTGCTTTGTGTTATACAAAGAGTGGATACTTAAAACAGGCCTAGAATTTTTGAAATATAAAATAAACGCCTATGTTGTTCATTCTATTCAGTTGACTATCTCAAGACAGAATCTTCCAGCAGTGATATCCCTCTTGGGAAACTCAATTTTGAAAGTACTCAAAAATAGTAATGTGAATCCAAAAAGATTCACATTATTTCTAATATTCTATAAAGGAAATCTTATTTCCCTAAGTTAAGGCCATATAGGCTAATAGTACATACTCTTAAGCATTTGAGTATATTAAAAATCTTTTAGCAAGATACAAGGAAAAATAATAGCAGAGGTCCTCAATAGAAAAAAAAAAAAAAAAAAAACCTCGGGAAATTTTTTTTCAGAGGAATATCTCACTCTTCAGCTATATCCTGGTAACAAGTTTACTTAATAAAGAGTCAAATTCATTGCACAATTAAAAGGCTTTGGAAATGTTCTGCTCAAGATCTATCTCTGGAAGCACAAATCACTACATCTGCCATGGAATCACATGCAATGTCAGGTTGGATTTTTGTTTTTTAATGATTTTATTTTGGTCTCAACAAAGTAAGGCCAGAAAGATAGCACAAGACAGAGAAGCTGTCAGAAAAATGAGCGCATTCCAAAAACCAAATAAGCTGTCTCCCCAAAAAAGCATCACTTTCTTTGTTGTTTATCATATGCTAAAGGGATTTGCAGATTGTCTTTCAAGGTGGAACTTTCCACTGCATTTGCATTATCTCGAGAGCCAGTGGCTGCCCCTCTGCATGCTGTCTTGTTGCTATGGAAATGAGGGTGTACAGTAGGACAAGGAGCAAAGGTAATGGGCTTTAAACAGAACTATTAACAAGAGAGTCATCTTGCTCTGTCACCCAGGCTGGAGTGCAGTGGTGAAATCTCAGCTTACTGCAACCTCTGCCTCTCAGGTTTGAGTGATCCTCTTGCCTCAGCCTCCCGAGTCGCTGGGATTACAGGCACATGCCACCATGCCTGGCTAATTTTTGTATTTTTAGTAGAGACGGGGTTTCACCATGTTGGCCAGGCTGGTCTCGAACTCTTGACCTCAGGCGATCTGCCCGCCTCGGCCTCTCAAACTGCTGGGACTACAGGCAGGAACCAGCACACCTGGCCAAAAAAAATTAACTACTTTTGTAATCCTCCCTGTAATAATATCTAGCAATAAAGACACTTAAGCAAACTGATTTTATTTTTAAAAACCTCAATATAAAATCATAGAGTATCTGTTACACAGCTTGAATTTGATTTACTTGCTAAATGCCTTTAGCTTTTCATGTATAAAGAGACTGGTTTAAAACTGACCACACTAAATTGGTAAAAGTCATGTCAGATTCCTCTCACCCATAGAGAAGTTTCTAAGACTCAAGTTATCAAAAGTGAGTGGTTAACCTAGAAGTCATTCTACTCTGCTTTGAAATGTGTGTGTGACCCTAGACAAGTATGTTGAACTCTCTAAATCCTTGTTGCCTTTTCTGGAAAATAAGATAATACCACTTACGTTACAAAATTGTATAGACATTTGACCTAATGAAAAGTCTGGCACATGATAGGCATTTAATAAATACAAGCATGGTGGTGGCGTTAAAACCGATTTCCTCAGCACACATCAGCTGAGTAGAGGAGACAGTTTAGAGGATCATAGTGGGTGGCAAGACAGTTGGGAGAAAAGGATCCGGGCTTGGCCTAAAATTTGCTGTGAATAATCCATAAAGTGAGTTATCCACAGAAGCAGATCATCAAGCATTGGCTATACATGGAAAAGGGCTTTCCCTACCCATCCAAGATGAAGGCCCTCCTGGGCATGACAATTCCAGGTTGTGGTTTGACTCTGAGCACTGGGGATGTTGGCTTTCGCTGCAAGCTTGGCTATTCAGAGCACAGGAATATCACATTATAGTAACTGCCCTGTGGCAAAGACGATTTGAGAGCAGTGCAAACTCCTCCCTTTTTCTCTCCACTAGCATCCAGACTGCTAAATATTTGGTGCCAGTGGTTACGGTTGATTCCATTTCCAGAAATGCAATGCAGCTGGAAAATATTTTTTCTCATAGTGGAAAAAGGCTGGACTATTACATATCTCTTCAGCAAACACAGGAAACGGTTATGATACATAAAGAAATTGAATTTAATGCAATTTAAAGCACACTGTTTACCAAACCCCAAAATGGAGAATAATGTCTATGTTGGTACAGAAGTCCTCGTCACCCTGCTGCCCCATCCACTGTTTTGCTTTTTGCAGTTTCAGTTACCCATGCCCAACCACAGTCCAAAAATATTAAATGGAAAATTCCAGAAATAATTAATTTATAAGTTTTCAATGGTGTACTATTCTGAGTACTGTGATACAATCTCAGGGCTGTCCCTCTCCCTCCTGACTGAGACAGGAATGGTCCCTTTGTCTGACAGATCCACGCTGCCGACACTCCCTGCCTGTCAGTCGCTTAGTAGCCAGCTGGTTGTCCAATTGACTGTTGCGGTATCCCAGAGCCTGTGTTCAAGGAACCCTTATTTTACTTAGTAATGGCCCAAAGCCCAGGAGTAGTGATGCTGGCAATTCTGACATGCCGAAAAGAAACTGTAAAGCGCTTCCTTTAAATGAAAAGGTGAAAGCTGTTGACTTAAGGAAAGAAAAAAAATCATGTGCTGAGGTTGCTCAGGTTTCCAGTACAATAAGATATTTTGAGAGAGGGCACAGTCACATAATTTTTATTACAATATATTGTTTTAATTGTTTTCTTTTATTGTCGTTAATCTCTTACTGTGTCTATTTTATAAATTAAACTTTATCATAGATATGCATGTATGGGAAAAATATAGCCTATATAGCAGGGGTCCCCAACTCCCGGGCTAGGGACCCTTACCGATCTGTGTCCTGTTAGGAACTGGGCTGCACAGGAGGAGGTGAACAGTGGGACAGTGAGCATTACTGCCTAAGCTCCACCTCCTGTCAGATCAGGCGGTACTGGATTCTCATAGGTGCATGAACCCTACTATGAACTGTACACGTGAGGAATCTAGGTTGCACGCTCCTTGTAAGAATGTAACTCCTGATGATATGAGATGGAACAGTTTCATCCTGAAACCAACCCCTCCCCGCAACCACTCCACCATCCATGGAAAAATTATCTTCCACAAAACCAGTCCCTGGTGCCAAAAAGGTCGGGGACCGCTGCTATAATGTTTGGTACTATCTGTGATTTCAGGCATTCTCTGGGGGTCTTGGAATGTACCTTAGGGATAAGGGGGGCCTACCATACTGTCATATAAATTTGCCCACATTTCATATTAGCATTTGTGATCACTGGCTGTGAGGAAAACCAGCCCTTTCTTCTATAAATCTGGCTGGGTGGATTTGGAAACATTTTGGATACGTAAATTTGTATTTCTTAGCATAGGTTCTTTCCACTCAATTCCTTTAAGTATTTTTCGAGAAAAAAAAAATGAGAAACTAAGCTGACACTGGCCCTTATACTTTTGTTGCTTCTATTTTTATCGTGTAAATGAGCTGGGAACCTAAACACTAGAAATACATTCAAAAGGTTTAAATAAGCCACACTTAGTTCTATTGTTTTTCTTCCAGGCTCAATAAATCTACTTTTAATTTAATTTATATTTGGAAGAAAACCTCTGCTTATAGACACCAAAAATGTGTCATGAAATGTGGTAGGTATGTTACTACATTATCATGTTTATTTCTCACAACAACCTTGTGAAGTAGGTATACGGCTATTAAACAAGGGAAGGAACCCAGTCTGGAAGAGACAACATCACCTGCCTAAGGTCATAAAACTAGAAATTGCTGGAGCCAGAATAGCTCTTTTGATTCCAAGCCAAATGCTTTTTCTTCTAGGACTAGGACACCTTATTGAACTTCTCTAAATGTTGGAAGCCAAGTTGTCCTATAACTTTATTAAGAGTCACCCTCAGTTGGTCTTTGATTACTATAATTTTTCCTTCCACTAAAGGCTGTAAATAACAATGGTTTCAACTCTTGGGGGCTTTTTAAATATAGATGCATATTCTCCCATCTCAATCAATTTAATATAATCTCTGAGGTGAGGACCAGGTATCTGATTTTTTTTAATGTTCCAGATGATTCTAACATTGAAAGCATTAGCCAGGATTGAAAACTACAGCTTTAAGATACCAGCTCAGCCAAGACCCTAGAAAGTCTTTGATTTTTATTGACCCTAGAAAGTCTTTGACTGTAAGTCACATCCCAGAGGTGTTAACATTGGAAAATTGTTAAAGGGGATTATAAGATACCAGGGATTATATTTTTATATAAATAACATTTATATAAATAGCTATATTATATAAATAACATATTTATATGACTAACATAAATAACTGTTATTTATATAACATAGTTATTTATATAAGTTTAATAAAAATCTATTCTCCTTGTACAGGATACAGTTGGAAACACTGGTTATATTCTGAAGGCATTGACTGGAATGTCATATTTTCAGATGTGACCAGACAACTTAAGGAACTAAGGTTGACTTTATGGTGCCAATAAAGCCTCTTAGGGGGAAAAAAACTGACCTGATACTCTGCATACATGGTTCTTATAAATGGTTCCCTTACATAGTTACAGGTGAGTAAGGGATGTCACTTCCTGGCAGGCCGAGGAACATCAGAAGATTTTGAGGACTTTGAGAAGAGAAGAATTCAACAAAACTATAGGTATTGCAGAAGTCTGATGGCCAAGTCCTTGGATGAGGTTCTTAACCTCAAAAGACTTTTAAAAATCTAGTCTGAGATTCCTTATGAAAAGTTCCAGCAAAGCAAACTTTAACAGAGCCTACATGGTCAGTCACTACTCTTCCTACACTTATGTATATAAAGAGGCCAAGTTTAATGAGACTAAACTTAATTTGCAAGTGAATTTATCTACTTTGGTTATCTTTGGTAAAACTGGGGATGACCACAGAGAAATAAATTACATTTCAGAAAAAAATTTGTAGTGTGGCTGTTATTAGATTCTAGCCTTGTTCATAGTTTTTTGAGGTTTTGTTATTTACCTGCAAACTGGATTGGATTCTAAATTCGTACAGTTTCCTCCAACATCTGGCTGCAACTCTCCAGACTAATGTTTCCCCACCCTTTTGACATAGAGTCACTGAAATTAAAACTGCCCCTTTCCTGAAGCCTTGTGAACTGAAGCTAGATGACTTGATATAGACTTCAGAGAAGTCACCACAATAGCTTACATATGGACAACCATCGTGACATTCAAACTGCAAACTAGAAAAATCTGTCAGAGTGCCCCTGCTTGTCCTCACTCCATCTGAAGATGCTTCAAGCTCATATTTAGAAATCTTCTCGACTCTCTGTCATCTGGATTCAGAAACTGAGTTTATAGTTTGCTCTAACCATTAGCTTTTGTTTTTCTTTGTTTTCATAGAAATGACTCATTTAAATACCTGATTGATCAGACCATATAGAGGTCTAAGTCTAATGGAAGCCGACCTGCCACACTAACTCCTGACATGAAACATAACTGTTAACTGTTTAGCTGAACTGGTCTATACCCACGACTAAAAGACAGGTTCAGTAACTTGCAGGACAATCCAATACCCAGTTTCTGGACTGTGAAACTTCTTGGGGAAGTTTCAGACAAGGAATGATGGGGTTTAAAACACACTAACCCCAAAATATGGCACCTTGGCATTTGAGAAAACAGCAGAAGCATGTTCTCTCTGGCTTTCTTCAGCCATTCTCCCTTGAAGCTGGCCATAAAAGAATTCTCTGACCTTCTCCTAAAGTAGATCATAAGACCGTCATAGACAGGTTCTCCCTATACCCAGAGGAAAGGAACAAAGACACAGGGATGCAGAGAAGAATCAGAGAAGAAACAGGCCTTGCTAAGTTCCTCTCCGTTTACTGCCATTAGATCATACCCATTTGTCTTTCATTCATACTTCCGCATGACTGTGCATAAAAATACACAGATTTCTCAGTTTCTCTGGGTCTTCATTTCTGAAGGCTTCCCGAAATTCTTTCTCCCCTATACCACTCAACAGTTATCACTTGTCTCCTTAATACGGAAGGTGAGAACTACACAGTATCTTGCCCCAAAAAGTTTACCCTGCAAGTCAGCCAGGAACATACCTAAGTCCTGAAGAAGGTAAGGGTGGAAGATAAGCATTCAACTTCAACCCACATAGAGCCCTTTTTAGGTGAGAATCAAGGGCAACACCCCTCCCACCCATTCCTCAGAGCACAGGGGTCTTTCCTTCAACATTCTTCAGGCCTGGCTGTTCCCTCTCTGGTCCCACAGATGTTGCCAATAGATTATTCAGTTTTCCCTCTCATGTTTACAGATGTGAACAGAGTGAACATGAAGGGTAACAGACGAAAATTCATTAAATGTGTGCATATCTTAATCCATATATAATAGAATTATATGGAGCCATTCAACGTCATGTTTTAGGCCGGGTGCAGTGGCTCACACCTGGAATCCTAGCACTTTGGGAGACCAAGGCGGCAGATTGCCTGAGCTCAGGAGTTCAAGACCACCCTGAGCAACATGGTGAAACCCCGTCTCTATTAAAATACAAAAACTTAGTTCGGCATGGTGGCGGGCACCTGTAGTCTCAGCTACTCGGGAGGATGAGGCCTCCTGAGAATTGCTTGAGCCAGGGAGGCAGAGGTTGCAGGGAGCCGAGATCACACCACTGCACTACAGCCTGTGTGACAGAGCAAGAGACTCTATCTCAAAAAATATGTAAATAAATAAATTTTAAAAAAATAAAGTCATATTTTAGAACAATTATCATGGAGGAAATTTTCATGATACATTAAATTAAAAAATTAGAGCTATAAAACAACAATCAAGACTAGAGAAATATACAGAAAATACTATTACATCAAAGTGCTGCAATGACAGATAATTTCACTTTTCTATGAAATTTATTTTCCAAATTTTTATAGCAAGCGTATATTTATGAAAAGTGCTATATAAATATAAAGTATATGTGGTTATTATAAAAATTAGAATAATTACATGGAAAATTCTTAAGAGCCAATATTAAATAAAAAGAAAAAGATACAAAATTATAAATATATGATGAAAATTATTTTACTATGCATAGGTTAAAAAAAAGACTAAAAGGGAAAATACGAAAATATTATTAGTAATTATCTTCAGGTGGTAGGATTATAGATCACTTTTAATATTTAATTATTTGATATTATTCTTTATATTTCTAATTTTTTCAGTGAGAAGGTGTGGCTTAAAATTTTCTTATCTTTAATTATGAATTTTTCAAGCCTATAACAAATATCACATATCCACTACTCATATTTAACAGATATTAATGTTTTGTCATATTTAATTTGAGTCCCTTTAAGGAATAAAACATTAATACAGCTAAAATCTAACCCCTCCTTCATTCTTCCCCCTCCCTCTGGTTTTAGAGGTAACCATTATTCTGTAGTTAAGATGTATCATTCATGGGCATGTTTTATAACTTTTGCTACTTATATATGTATCTTTGAACCACATGATTATGTTTGAAGTACAAAGTAGTATCACTATACATGTCCTTTTGCAATTTTTTTACTTCAAGATTTAGTCATGTTAATACATTTAGATTTAATACCTTTACTGCATACTATTCTGTTGTATGACTATACCACAATCTATCCATTTCTCTATCCCATTGGTCCTCAAACTCCAGCATGCATCGGAAGCACCTCAAGGCCCTCACAGTACAATACTTACATGAATGTGTGTGGTTGTGTTCCAATAAAACGTTACTGTGGATACTAAAATTTGTATTTCATAAAATTTTTACATAATATAAAACAATATTTGTCTCTGATGTTTTTAAGCACTTAAAAATGTAAAAACTGGCCAGGGGCAGTTGCTCACACCTGTAATCCCAGCACTTTAGGAGGCTGAGGTAGGCAGATCACCTGAGGTCAGGAGTTCGAGACCGGCCTGGCCAACATGGTGAAACCCCGTCTCTATTAAAAATACAAAAATTAGCTGGATGTGGTGGCACACACCTGTAATCCCAGCTACTCAGGAGGCTGAGGAAGGAGAATTATTTGAACCCAAGAGGTGGAGGTTGCAGTGAGCCAAGATCGAACCACTGCACTCCAGCCTGGGTGACACAGCAAGTCTCTGTCTCAATCAATCAATCAATCAATCAAAATGTAAAAACTATTCACAAACTGTGCAAAGAGGGAGTTGGCTGGATTTGACCCCAGGAGGCTTAATTTGCCCAGCCCCCGCTCTAGTCACCAGAGAGTTTGGTCCGTTCCACTGTTTTGCTGTAACAAACAGAGTTCCTTTAGCTTTTGTGATAGACCCTTAGAGTAAATACAGTCATGCGCTACATAATGACATTTTGTCAACAACAAACCACATATATGACGTTAGGCTTATAAAATAATACCATATTTCCTCCATCTCAAACAAAAAAATTAATAATACCACATTTCTACTGTAACACTGTACCTTTTCTATGTTTAGATATGACTAGGTACACAAACACCATTGTGTTACAGTTGCCTACAGTGTTCAGTACAGTACCACGCTATCCAGGTTTGTAGCCTGGGAGCAATAGGCAATACCATATAGCCTAGGTGTGCAGTAGGCTACACTGTCTAGGTTTGTGTGAGTACACTCTATGATGTTCACACAACCTAACCACGCACTTCTCAGAATGTATCCCCATCATTAAGCAATGCATAACCATACTTAGAAGTGAAATAACTAAGTCATAGAGGACTCACTGGGTATCACCAATTTGCTCTACAAAGGAATACCGCAAAATCTGCCTTCTACCAACAACGCATATATGAGTTTCTATTTACCTAGATCCTTGACAAACACTTGGTGTTAGCAGGCCTTTTGAAGTTTGTCCGTCTGGTGGATATGAAATGGAACCCACTGCTGAGTTCATTTGCATTTCCTTGGTCGCTCATGAGGTTGAGTGTCTTTGCAACTGTTGTTCACATTTGCCCTTCCTCTCTACGAGCTGCCCCTTTATACTTTTTCCCATTTTCAAAATTGTTGGTGTGAAATCACTCATATATTTTTGATACCTATTGTTTGTGGAATTTTAGAAATGGAAAAATCTCCCAGTCTGAGTTTTATTTTTAGCTCTATTTACAGTGCTTTGTCATGCAGAAGTTTACTAATTTTAATGTAGTCAGGTGTATAAATCTTTGTTATATGTTCCTTATGTTTCACTTAAGAAATTCCTTTCTGTTCCAATGTCTTCAAATGTTAATCTTCCCTCTTTTTTCTCTAAAGGTTTCTAAGTTTTGATTTTCATATTTAGCTCTTTAATCCACTTGAACCTTATTTTTATACTGGTGAAAGGTATACTTTTTTGGGGTGGGGGGCAATATGGTTAGATAATTGTCTGTGTTGATTTGTAACACCTCCTAGTTTAATGTAAATGTAAACGTAAATTTTTTTAATGGAGAAAAAACTTTGCCTAATGTTTATGCTAGAGGCATAGATATGGGAACAAAGTTAATATGCTACAGGATAAGTAGTAAATAATATGCACTGCTGTGTTGCTGTGATACAATATCCAATATATGCATCAGCAGTGCCAGAAAATATCTGTTTGAAAGAAAAAAAAATTCAGCTACATGAGTATTTTACATGGAATTTTTTGATGATGCTGAGATAAAATATGAGCAAAAGCTTTGTACAAAAAAAAAAAAAAAAAAAAAACCTTCCTCCCACCCCCTGCCAAAAAAAAGAGATAAAGGAAAGCAGGGCGATCTCTTTAAAAACAAGTGGGGAATGACTGGACAGCTCTCTGTGTTAATAATAGCAGACATGCAGCAAAAGCATAATCTCTGAACCTGACATTGGCTACCCAAACAGAGAAGCAGAAAATCAAGTCCGGCGGACCTGGGCCATGGCAGGCACTGAAGACGAATGGTGCTGCATGAATGGGCAGAGCTGGTGCCCCATCTGTGTGAAATCAAGAGGGAGCTTCAATTTGTCTTATTTCAGAGAGCTCAATAGGAAGTGAAAATAACAGGCCGTAACAGTCTCATGAAGAATAAAGCACCCCTATATTTCACACCACTACTGAGTTTTGCTGACGTATTAGATTGGACTATATGAAATTGTCATTTCTGAAGTTAGAAAAAGAAGGTTGACTATCTTCACTTTCATACAGCTCAACATAATAGAAAAGAAGAATAGTGCCACATTACATACTCAGGTGTCTCCTGCTCAAAAATGAGTCAGTGTAATGAAACTGGACACTCAGATTCAAGGAGGACACTCACTGGCATGGGAATTACGGACTCTTCTCCCATATCATTACCAGGCTGGCAACCCTGGAAGTCAAGTTTTCTCAGACTAGGAGACTTGGTGACTTCTCTCATCAACCCATCAGGATAACGGTCTCAAGAGCATGCTCCTAGGTGTTCCTTTGTCTAAAAATCTCCTCTCCAGTGACACGAATAATGCTTTTCTCAACGATGGCATCCTGTTCTGCTCTCTCACACTCTGCAGTTAGATCACCCAGGAAATGAGATGAAACTCCTGAAATCAATTAAAAACATCTGATACACTAAACAAAGCCTCTTGGGTTGTTCAGAAAGAATCAGCAGAGTCAGTGATTTCCTCCCATGACGTCATGTGAGAGCACCCTCTACAGTCATGTTCTCTAGTCCAGCTCTTCCTGCTATTTCATACCAAACTTGGGGCTCAAGAGTCATATTAGTTCATCTTTCCAGCTGCCAGATGGGCAGTCAGCTTACACTTGGTCACATTCCAGCTTCTCTAAACATATGTGTTTCTGATGTTATGCAGAATTTCTCATTCTGACACTAGGAAATCAGATTCTATTAGTGTACCAAGGAAATGTGAAGGGACCCAATGGGCTGTGAATCTCTCTGACTAAAATCCTAAAGTACGTACATTAGAGTAACTACAATCACTTTCAGATTTTCTTATTTCACTTTGTTCCCCATATTTTCAACACTTTCTCAGGCTGTTCCCTTAGGATCACAGATAATTAAATAAGAATATCCTAAATGAAGGAAATTGAATTGGAAGCTTTTAGAATTCTCTTCTCATCATCTAATTACATGAATAGCATGTATGGGCAGCCTGGCTCCTAACTAATTCTCTCTCTGAATTTTTAGCTATCATACAATTTGAACAGCAAATCCTAAAACCACAGGGTGGGTATTTTCCACTGCTTTGGTGACATACTTGTTTTTTCAAGTTTTCCTGAAGTGCACTTTGCCAGAAGACTGCCTTGAGGCCACCTCTGGTCCAGAGAGTCTTCAAAAACCACATTTAAACAATTGTTGTTGCTCTTATCCTCTTCAGCATCTTGCGAACCTCCTTTCCCCATCTTTACATCTACAGTCTCCATAGGGAGACTATTAACTTCCCACAGTGTCCTTTCAGCCAGACCACGAAAAACGTCAGGAAGAGGAACACTGTCAAGGCAGCCACGTCTGTTCAATTGCACTAATCAAGATTCTGGAGCAGTATGTCATAAACTCAGACTGAATGGAGCCAAATCCCATGGTCTGATGATAGAAGAAAAAAGAAACTCAGGTTCTCTTACTTTACCCTCACATTACAGAATGCTTGTGTAACCTCTGGTCTCCAAAACGTGTGGGGATTTCTCCCCTCCAAGCAATTATCCAGCTGATCCCAGCTGGGTATCCCCTAATTTAACTCAATTCTGACATTGTCTACTTGGAGATGGTGTGAGATCCCCCAGGTTGAGGGCTCAGTCCCACAAGACTGCCCCCGACTTCAGATGCCAATCAAAAGCCCCTGGTTGTTTTACCTGAGCTTCTGAGCAACCACCTATAAATCGGGGGTTTCCACAGCTCCTTTCTTGAGTTTGATTAATTTTCTACAGCAGCTCTTAGAACTCAGGAAGACACTTACTTACATTTATCATTTTATGATAAAGGATATTGCAAAGGATACAGATGAATAGCCAGATAGAAGAGACGCATAAGGTGAGGTATGGGGAAGAGATGTGGAACTTCTTTTCCCTCTCCAAGAGCACCACCCTCCAAGAACCTCCACAGATTCAACTGTCAAGAAGCTTTCCAAATCCAGTTCTTCGAGGTTTTTATGGAAGCTTCATTACACTGGCACCATTGATTAAATCATTGGTCATTGGTGATCAGCTTAACCTTCCACCCATCTCCCTTTCATGGAGGTTGGGGATGGAGATGAAAGTCCCAATGTTCTAACCATGCCTTGGTCTTTCCTGTGACTAGTCCCCATCCTGAAGCCATCTAGGGGCTCCCAGACCCCAGCTCTCTAATAAGAGAGCAAAAGATATTCTATGCAAAAGATACTCCTATTATTCTGGAGATTCCAAGGATTTTAAGGTCTGTGTGTCAGGAAATTGGACAAAGACCAAATGTATATTTCAGAATATCATAGTCTACCCTCTGGTTTTTTAACAGAGATCTGTTAAGTCAAAACAATATACCACTACAAAAGATGCTGGCTAGCACATTCCTGGAATCCCATCCAATCATTAATAATTAGTCCAGTCCATCATCATTATACAAAAATGTCTCCCAGGGTGAGGCCACTCAGGTTTGTAAGCTTCCTTATCACACATGGGTAGAACTGGCTTCAGACCATGAAGTGGCTTCAGACATAGCTGGATTCAAAGGTCAAATGAAGTCACCAGGAATTCATTTCTCAACTCTCTCCATTATGGGCTTCATTCTCAGCTTCATCTAAGAGATCCTAAGAATGCAGGTCTTCTGTGTCCTAAGCCAAGCCCCGACCTCAAGATTTGTTGTCAGGAAACCCCAGAGCCACTCCCTGTGTGTTTCATGGCTCTCTGCTCCCTTGTGATTTTTTTCCTTCCTCAGACAGACCCACAGCTACCAGCAATATTTCCTGGAAGGATGATAGCCTAGGGATGGGGGGTTTGGGTTGTGATCTCAGCTCTGTTACTCCTCTGTTGTGTGTTTTTGGACAATTTATTTTGCCTCTCTGGGCCTCAGTTTCCTCATCTGTAAATGACTCTTTCTCTGTGAAGCTTCCCCAAGGGCCTGCCCCTCCATCTAGCTGTGCACCTCCTCTGAACACACTACACTCTGCACTGTACTTACTCTGACACACAAATGCTGGATTGATGGCATCTGGAGAGCAGAAATTATCTTATTTCTCCTTGTAGCCTAGAACCAGAACAAAATGGATGCAAAATATTTCATTCATTGGTAGGATCAGAAGATCTCCAGGGCTCTCCTAACCTTTGAAATTAGTCATGATCCAATGATCATGACTTATCTGATTATTCCATCCCAACTTGGATTTATCCTTAATTGGCTGGACCAGCCCTCTCTGTGTCCTTCCCTTCTCTGGAGCAGCTCCCAAAATCCAATCACCACCTTTGAGAATTTCCAGACTAACTAACCTCTACCCATCTCCACACCCAATTCTCATTCTCCGCATTACTCAATATGTTCCATACGATCCCAAGTATTCCTTCCCTATACTTGTGTACAATGAAAAGGTCTTAACTGCGATCTGATCTTGCCAATATACCAGTTCCTTCATGCCTGACTACTGCAGAACCATCTTAACTTACAAGGTGCCAGAAATCAAAGGCTGTGGATCCATCTAGACAGTGCCCCAAGCATATAGCTGTCTCCTATATGCGTTTAAAGATAATGAATGGTAATGACATTCAGATTGATTATGTTATAATATTCTGCAGTATGTGCTCCCACTCCAGATGAGCGTGGGAGTCCATTATAAAACTCTAATTCAGTGATTCCCCATGGGATGGGCAACTCACAAATGTATGATGAGGAGCATATAGTTTGAAGAAACATATTCAATATGATCATGTAACTTTACATATTTGGAAAATATTTTTAGAAACTATTATTATTGAAAACACACTACAGAAACAGCAGAGATAACATCTGAACTCAGGGTTACTCTTTTAGACCGCATTGTTTCTCAACAAAAGAGGCAGCAAGTGCTGCAAGCCTGGGCCGTAGCTGGTTTTGTAACTTGTCATTCAGTCTCCATGCTTGTTCTAAATGGGGAAGAGCTCTGTATAGGGGTCTGGGTAGGGGACAGGCTGTGTATAGGGTTCCGTAATGGGGAAGGGTTCTGTATCCTTGGGGACACCAGAAAAAGTTTGTCCCACAGAATGAGGAGAGCAGGGCTTTCTCTCCTATAGTCTCCAAAACATTATCCAGGTGCCAAGGTTCGGCTAACACTAGTCTCATAGAAGAAGATCCCATGTCCTGTTTCCTATGTCAAGTGCCTCCTGGGTTCTTCCCTGAAAAACAAGGTGGTTGGATGATGCCCACTGAAAGCTCACAGCTCCAGGAGCTCTGCTCACTCTGTGAGAAGCCATCAGACAGTCAACAGATGCTTCTAAACACCCACTCTGAGCCAGGCATGCTCAAGACAGGGTTGCTATTTGGTTTTTCTTCAGAGTGGAGTTATTAGAGAGATGAGTGGAGTGTCCAATGACTTGAAATGCAGTAGGGATAACAGGTTATTTGCCCCCCAGTGGTAATCTGGTAATGGTTATTTTGTTTGAATCAAGAAAGTCTCATTTTTACAAATCCTGGCATCGTGTTCCCCGCTTCATGGCTGGCAGTTCACGTCTCCTGTCATCCTACATTTTGTGTAATGATTTTTAAAGAGTCATTTAAATCATCCACTCCTCAGGGTTAGGAATCACTTTCAAGAAAAAGGCTTTAGGGTGAGATTTCACTCTTGGCAAATTTTAAAACCACTGTAGAGGCATAGAAAGCAGAAGCAAGAAGAGTTTTCAGGGTAAATTAGGTTGTAAATTTTGGTCAGATATAGAACTGACCTCAATAAAGACCTTGCTAAGAAAGTTGTAAACAAAAACAAACTGGCACATCACAGTGGTTCTGAAGAGTGTGGCACGCCCTGAATAAATACAAACTAAAGAAGTTCTAGTAAGTAGCTCCACCTCTAAGTACAGCAGAGCTGGCAATGGAAAACACTATTGATGGGTTTTGAGGGGGGTTTTCATTTGGTTTGGTTTGGTTTGGTTTGGTTTGATTTGGTTTGAGATAGTGTCTTGCTCTGTTGCCCAGACTGGGCTGCAGTGGTGTGATCATAGCTCACTGCAGCCATGCCCAGCAAATTTAAAAAATTTTTTTGTAGAGATGGGGCCTCCTTTTGTTGCCCAGGCTGGTCTCAAACTGCTGGGCTTAAGTGATTCTCCCACCTTAGCCTCCCAAAGTGCTGAGATTACAGGTGTGAGCCACTGCGCCTGGCCTGTAAACTTTTCTAATCACCGCCCATTCACCTTCCTTCTCTTACGGCCTTCGCTACAAACCCTGCCTCCCATTTTCCCATTAAAACTGTACCGTGAGGCTGCAAGTTATGTTTAGGAAGAGGGCAAAAGACATGAGAACAAATAAAGCAACCACATTTCCAAATAACAATTGTTGAAACTCATAGTAGAGACAATCATCTTGAAAACCAAGACCCTCTGATTTGTAAAACCAGGCTTTTTAACAGCAAAAGACTGTCTGAGGTCTAAAAGCTTGGATTTGAATATCAAGAGCCAAAGCCCTGAAGGAATCACTATATAAAGCTTATCCATGAATAATGGTTTAGAAAATCATTTTCTCTCCACTGGGGAGAGGGGAGATTACAAATCTTTCTGAGTGGGAGTAGAGTGTTGAGAATGAAGCAGGATAGCAGTAGAGTTACCTGCTCTATTCCCCATGCCCCACCCCCATGCCCTGCCCCAGGTAACTTGAGTAAGGAGATCCCAGGGTCCCAGAGCAGTACGGCCTGTGCAGCAAATTCATTCCCCAGGGTCCAGCGGGAAGAAGCAGAAAGAGCCAGTCAGGTGTCTGTGGAGAGTCCTTCCCCCCACAATCAGATTATAGAAAGCCAGAGAAAGGGCCACAGATGTGAAGGGGTCTCATGATTGGAACGAGATGAATGCAGAATGTGGGGGTCTGGTAAGTGGAGGTGACGCTATGATCTGAATGCTTGTATTGCCTCAAAATTTCTATGTTGAAATCCTAACCCCCAAGGTGATGGAATTAGAAGGTAGGGCCTCTGAGAGGTGATTAAGTCCAGAGAATAGAACTCTCATGACTGGGATTAAGTGCCAAAAAAAAAAAAAAGACCCAAGGCCAGGCTCAGTGGCTCACATCTGTAATCCCGGCATTTTGGGAGGCCAAGGTGGGCATATTACCTCAGGTCAGGAGTTCAAGACTGGCCTGACCAACATGGTGAAACCCCATCTCTGCTAAAAATACCAAAATTAGCCGGGTGTGGTGCCGGGTGCCTGTAATCCCAGCTACCTGGGAGGCTGAGGCAGGAGAATGACGTGAACCCAGGAGGCGGAAGTTGCAGTGAGTCGACATCGCGCCACTGTACTCCAGCCTGGGTGACAAGAGCAAGACTCTGTCTCAAAAAAAAAAAAAAAAAAGACCCAAGAGAGACTTCCTCTTCCTTCTGCCATGTGAGGACACAGACAGCAGGAAGTCACTGTCTATGAACCAGGAAGAGGGCCCTCCCCCGATATCAAATTTGCTAGCACTTTGGTCTTAGACTTCCCAGCTTCCAGAACTTTGAGAAATAAATTTCTGTTATTTATAGACCATCCACTTTGGGTGCTTACTTACAATAGCCCCAGTGGACTAAGTCAGACCATGTGGACCTAGTAGCACAATCCAGAGGGATTGAGGCCAATAGCCTTTAAAGAACAGAGGGCCAAAAACACCTCGCAGAGTGCCAACCTGGGCCAGAGAACCAGAGGATTCCTCAAACCCATTCTGCAAGTGCCACCAACCCCTCCCCATCTGTAAACTTAGATGCCACCCCTAAGAAAGGGAGGAGAGCAGAACCCTGCAAATGACTAAATCATTTGACTGGGTCATCACTACGTGGACTGTTTCCCTTGAGTCTGGAAGATTAAATTTTCAGCTACCAAGGAGAATGGGGTGTCAAGGTAAAGATTAAGTTGAACTGTTTTTGAATTCTTATGCATTATTTAACTATTAATTAAGCCATCAAAAATTTTGGAATTTATATGTTCAGCAGAACAATAGATAAGTCTAGAAAAAGAATGTGGGTCGGGGGGAAGTATCTACAGTATTCTTTTCCAACTTCAGCAACACACAACAACAATATAACCCATTGTAATATTAGAAAGCTTCTCAGAAACTTAGAGTTCATCACTGAATACATGTCACTCCTTAAATTTTCCTAGAATTAAAAGTTTCTATTCCAGTAGTTTACCTGAATTATATAGTTATCTATAAAACTTAAAAGTAAATGAGGCTGAACTTTTCAAAATGCAGATCTGATCATGTCACTTTTACCCAACATCCACCTCTGGAGAGAGGGAGCCGGTCTACTTCACTCACCATGGTGATGCCAGCACTGAGCACACAGTGGGCCTTCATTTGTTGAATGAATGTAGAAATGAATGAATTAATATGATCAGGCTAGTGAACTCTTAAATATCCTACCTTTGACATTCTGCAGCTACATGAGTTGCATCTACTTCCCCACATAAAGGATGACAAAGAACCCCTTGAATTTCAGAGTTTAAACTGATGAGTATTTGCAGTAATGTAGAAATAGTTTTAATATGTTTCTATTCCATTAATTGCAGTTCTAGTATCACACATACATTTATGCATATATATTAATTGAGCTTATTTAATACAGTTCTTGATCCCTGAAACTTAATTAACAAAGGCATTCAGTTATTGAAAACATGAACATTGTCACCTCTGGTGTAAATGTTAGAGTAGAATCAGGTATTGTTCTTTCATGTTGCAATTAAAATTTAAATTAATATATAGACTGGCTATGTTTTGTTTCTTAACAAAAATATATAAGGAAAAGACATTCTATTAAAATACAGTATTCCAAAAGAAAAAATCTGTAGAGGAATTAATTTATGTCCATGACAAAGCTTTTGCTCTGAAAAGAGTAGCAAAAAACGTAAGCTTTGGGTTTTTATCACCTGATCCTTTGTTCATCTCTGTGCACTTTGTTGCACACATAAACAATTTTGTAGATTTATGGCTATCTATATAAACACCTTTTACTCTAGCAGTTCCCACATTTTCAGCAATTACAGAAATTTAAGATTCTCAATTCTCCATAAAATATGAGCAAAAACATTGCAAATTCCTGTTCCCCATCCACCAAAATCTCTCACACAGTAATTAAAGTCCTTATCAGCATCACCGTGTGCTACACAACAATCTAGTCTTCCTAAAAGTAAATTCACAAGGGGGAAATTCCTCTCGTTGATAAGCAAACAGCAATTATTATTCCCTGTTATTAAAATGTTCTCAGTTAATTGTACAGATACCAGCAGAGAGATTACCTTAAAAGGCTGGATACCAGAGGGGAGTTAGAGTTTAGAACCTTCTGGTCTAATTTAGAGGAGAGTTTACAAAGAGATTCAGTAAATATTTGTAAGGAACCATTAACATTGAGTAAACAATTCAATGCCTGCAAAGAAAAATGTATTTGAATAATTGTAAAAGAACCTCCCTCCGTACATGCTGGAAATGAATTATTTCAAAATGAAAATAGCTCAAATACATTCACAGAAAAATACTACCAGCCACGTTTTCTAAGCATGCTTTGTTGTATACATAGTGGATCATCCTGGACTGTATTTATAAGAAGCACATGTTCAAAAAAAAGGAAGAAGAAGAAGAAGAAGCTGCTGTTTTCACTCCAGGCATAATTTTACAGGGAACTCAGCAGGCTCAGCCCTTCCTTAGCATTTTTTCTGTTTCCGTCCCAACAGCAATGAAATTTTAGTGTTTGTCTTTTATGCTGCTAATACCCAGCCTGCCAAGGCATCCCCGTTTGATGCTGGACTTCCATTGACGGAGTGAGGGAGGAAAGAGTGAGTCAACGGGGAAGCTCTGAGATTTCTCTTCCCCTCCAAATGGCAGAGATAAATCTAGCCAGTGAACACAAAGGCGCCCTGGCTCAATTAAAAACCAACTTTGATAAAATATTTTGTTTAAAGAGAAAAATGGTCTCTCCAGTGAAAACTGTTTAGGGCGGCTGCTGCAGGGAAAGCAGGTGTTGAGTCTACCCTGAGGGCTTCAGAAATATTAATATTTAAACCTCTCACATTTCACTAAAGTTCACGACAGCTTCCTAATGCCTGGAGGAAGACAGAGCAGGAAAATCACAAGCCACAAAGTGGGGAATGCCTTCTAATTTGGCCAGAGCAGGGCCTGATTGTCTGACTCCCCGACCCAGCCTCTCTGATTTGCTGCAAGCTCACAAAGACCATGCATTAGAATTTCAAAGCTGGCTCCTTCCTCTACATGCTGTAAAGACATAACATGTCATCAAAACACAGGGTTTTCCAGGCCGTGATTTGTTTGTCTAGACTCTGGCCATTGAACTCTGTTTATTACTAAACATCGTGTGGAATGGGCAACAAATCAAAGGGGGCTCTGAGAGCCCTGAGTGCAAGCGGACACTCTTCCTTCTCAGTTTCCACTGCTCTTAGAGGTCTATCTTTCCCAGGACCCAGGGGCTGATCACTAGACTAACGTTTCATCTTTTTTTGACCTGGGACATGACCCTGGGCCATTTGTAACCCTCAGATCCCCTCCCCATCATTGTGCAAGTAGGCAGCCCTTAATAATTATATTCTGGCGACTGCATGGGGAGGTCATGAAGAATGACTAATGATTAACATTTGAAAATGGAACGTGATAGGAAAATACTACCAATCACGGCAAAACCGTCTGTCAAAAGAGCAGAGGGCAGGAACAACAAAACGCCATTTAAAGAATATCCTCTTCCAAGATGAGAATGTGCCATTCAGAAAAGATCTGTTTTCCAAAAGACACATAATTATCAGATACATTGTTATCATTTTAATACACAATTGTTAGCCTACTTATTAATGAATATGTATTTCCTACTTTAAAAGACTTGATGTACAGGATAAAATGGAGATTCACAGCTCTTTTTAGAAAATAGTGTACAACTTGATTCTTTGAAAGAAAAAGCATCTTTGTTGTCTATAAAAATATAATTGCTTTGTACAAAAATAAATTCTCTCAGCAGCATTTCTGAAACACATTGATTACGTTAAGAAAAACCTATGAGCTAAGAAAAGGCTTGTAAGCTCAGAGGCTAAGGATGGAGGTCTCTAAACGAAAAGGCTTAGGTACCAACTCCCGATGAACCTTACACTTTATCTAAATGGGCACAAGCTATCTAATCTGTGTTTCACTTCTCCTGCCAGAAATTGAAAGCTATCACTCCAAAGGGATGCTAAGCAAAACAAAATAATACTTCCGAAGAAGGTCTAGCTTCTGTTCTCTGACAATTTGGTGATCATTCATCAGATGGACAAAGAAGCCAAAAGGGTCAAACCAACCAGAACTTAAAACGATGGTCAGGAACTTCTGACCTACCCTTTGTGGCAGTTTCAAGGAGCCCAGTAGAAGATGTGGCCCCAGCCAGTCACTATGATCTCTCTACCTGCACCCACGGGCCAGGACTAGAGACCCATCTCATCCCAGAGGTGTCAGTCATAGACCTATACACACTCTGCACAGTTCTAGGGAAATTTAGGTGAAAGGAGTGGGAAAGAATCAACCTAGATGTTCCTGGGACCGATCCTGACCAAGGCCCTTGGTTTGGCTTCCAAACCCCCAAAATGATGAAGAGGACCTTATGTTTGCGGCCCCAACAAACCTGGCGTAATTTTACAATAGATCCAGGTCTATTAACAAAGGCCTCTGGTTTAGTTTTAACCCTTAAAAGAACTGCAAGTGAAGTCAGTTACTCTAGTATTATTATCATCCCTGTCAAACGCTCCTCGGTTAAGGAAATTGTAAACCACTGTATCCTTTCTGTCTTGGAATACGATTCCATTTACCCAGCTGGAGCGGCAACACCCCTCTAGGTCAGGCACTACGAGTCTTCTGCCTGTGATTTCATCCTCCCCCCACCTCCACCTCATCAGGCAGGTGTCTATCCATGCAGAAATGATGGCTGAATTAAATTGAATAAATGTTAGAACTCCAAAACAAAACAAAAACCAAAGAGTCATTTTCATCCACATTCACACATCAAGTTTTTTTCTTTAAAGGTTGAAAGGGATAGCAGGTGAAAGTAGAAAGAGCAGATATGTGAGAAAACACCCCTCACCCAACCAACTTGGTCATTGATTTTTTTTAAAAAGGAGTCTTTATCTTTACACAGAAGGTAGAAGTTATAATTTAACTCTCAAGTTAACTATAGGTCCCCTTGCCTTTCAAGTCATATGAACACAAAAGGCCTTAATGATTTTTTAACTAAAGAAGGAAAAAACATACTACATGAAAATCACTTCTCCCCCCTAACACGAATACAGTGGCCACTCGAAGATAGGTCTGTGAGATCCTTATCCACAGGATCTATTAATAAGAATAGCACAGGAAACTCTCCACAATCACAATCCAAAGTTTAGTTTGACAAACACAGGAAGGCCACTAGCTTAAGAGGCTCTGCATACGCAGTTAAAACTTCATTTGAACACTTGAATAATAATTTCCCCCCTAAAAAAAAAAAAAAAAAGGAGAGTGGATTTTTACTTGTAAGTTCTCAGTTTCAAGGAGACCAAACCGAATGAACATCTTTTTCCACCACAATGAAGAAAAGAAAAAGGAAATTCCATGGACTCCAATAACAATCAGGTTTGCAGAAACACAAAATCATTTTTATAAGACACTCATCTCTTAAGACTATTCGCATACACAGGTGGCGAATTTTTACAGGCTAATGTGACATAAAATTTGTATATAAAGTCATCCCTGAATGCCTCAGAGGACTGACTCCTTTACAAAATCCTTTAAAAAAAAGAAGACAATGATTATCACTGGGTTCTGAGATTATGAGTACATTTTTATTGTTCTTTTTCACTTATTTTCAAGCTTTTATACAAAGTTCAATTTTTGCCTTTAAAATCAGAAAAAAATTAAATCCTATGGTAGAATTCAAGATGAAGAATCTCTCTGAGGGCTGTGTGTGAATTTTTTTTTTTTTTTTTTTTTAGAAGCAGGGTCTCACTCTGCCACCCAGGCTGGAGTGCAGCAGTGCCATCTCAGTGTAATTTCCATCGCCCGGGTTCAAGAAAATCTCCCGTCTCAGCCTCATGAGTAGCTGAGATTACAAATGCACAGCACCATGCCTGGCTAATTTTTTTTTTTTTTTTTTTTTTTTAGACGGAGTCTCTTTCTGTCACCCAGGCTGGAGTGCAGTGGCGCGATCTCGACGCACTGCAGGCTCTGCCCCCTAAAACGAATACTGCAAGTTCACGCCATTCTCCTGCCTCAGCCTCCTGAGGAGCTGGGACTACAGGCGCCCGCCACCATGCCCAGCTAATTTTTTTGTACTTTTAGTAGAGACAGGGTTTCACCATGTTAGCCAGGATGGTCTCGATCTCCTGACCTTGTGATCCACCCACCTTGACCTCCCAAAGTGCTGGGATTACAGGCGTGAGCCACCGTGCCCGGCCACGCCTGGCTAATTTTTGTATTTTTTGGTAGAAACGGGGTTTCACCATGTTGGCCAGGCTGGTCTTAAAACTTCTGACCTCAAGTGATCTGCCTGCCTCAGCCTCCCAAAGTGCTGGGATTACAGGATGAGGCACCGCATGTGGCCCCTTTGTGTAGATATTTAAAAGGCAATACCTCGGGGCAGACACATCCTCCAGATGCAGACTGGATTTAGCTCCAGTCACCCCTCTGACTAGCTCTACAAACTGCAGTCCTAGCTCAGTCCTGATTGTCCATCTTTCTGTAATCCAGATTTCCCTGATATCCAGTTGTGCTTACATATTCATGTGCACTTATGTGTGACTATGGGACCAAAGTCCTCAGTCTTCACACACTGACCAGGAATTTGATTCCTGGCACTGTGAAATCCAAACTGGCCCTGACATTTTACCCAAAAATCCTTTCTAAAGAAGGCATGACAGACAGTTATATCTTGAGACCCAGAGCAATTTTACTTACACGTCAGCATGAAGGAACAACAAGGGCCTCACCAAAAAAAATAAGGGTATGCCTATATGAAGAAATAAAGAGAAAAGGCCTGGCTTCATGTACCCTGTCTGCACGTGCAACTTAATCAAGATGGATCTTTACTCACTGCAGCTTTCAGGCTTCATCAGCTTCAACATCCCGTTCTATTTACTTTTACTTTCAAAATAATGCCCCTGACCACTCCCATCCCCACAACTCTGACACCTTCCTAAGTGGACATACAGATCTTCATAGCTGTGGACGACACAGTCACTTCTAGTCTTCACTCCAAGACACACAACAGGTTCCCTGCAGAGGTGCCATGTGTTCCTGAGTATCAGAGCATTCTGCCGTCCACTCAAATCTGGATTGTGCACTCACAGCCCTCACCCTTCCCAAGTTGGCCAAACCTCCCAGCTAGCAGATAGAGGCTGTGAGAAGTGAAACAGTCATCTTCCTCAACAAAGGGGCACCAAAGTGACATATATGGACCAAAGAGGGAGGGAAGGAAGAAAGGAATTGCCACCTAGGCAGGCGAATGAACGGGGTAAGTCTGGCCATCAGGACTAACCACACAATTTTGGGGGCCCATTGCAAAATGAAAATGCAAGTCCCTTTTTCAAAAAGTATTAAGAATTTCAAGACATCCCCAGCAGAGCATTAAACCAGGTATGGGCTGCTTTAAGGATGGGGCTGTGGGTTACTACACAGGTCACACGCCCATGAGGCCAGTCCTGCTGGCTGTCAGTGGTAAAGTCACTGGCCTCCATGTCCAAATTAGCAGCAGTCAAATGGGCTAGAGAGGACAGTAGTGAAATAAATAAATAAACCTTCAAGGGGTCAAAAGCTGTGTGTCTTAGGTCAGCTTCTTGTTTATAGATAGCTCTACACATTTTTCAAAATATTTTTCTATTTTTTTATCTGGAAAATGGAGCATCAGTAGTTACCAACATCACAGTGATAGGATCAAATTTGGCAGCTCCTGATCCTGCAAGTAACGAGAATGTTAAATATACCACCTAGCCAATCAAGGAGAGCAGTTTTCATTGTAACAGAACTGGATAGAATTCAAATGACTTTGGCAAAAAAACACAAAGCCATAATTTTCTCCCACGGCGTACTCAGGTTCAGATAGAAGTTAGTTATGAATGAAATATCCCTTTATCTGGACTGCCACAGACAGCACTGAAGGCCTGTGCTTCCTGGAAAACCCTAACCCAAGCTGGGTTCATGCTCCCACCCAGATCAGCCTTTCCTCAAGGGCCCCAGCAGCGCCTCATCCCAGCCTTTCTGGGAATTCTCCAGGTTCTGACATTCCCGTAATTCCTCCCCAGGTCTCGGCAGGGATCCCAACGTGTAAACTTATGTACATATTTTAAAACCAATGATTTTCTTTTTATGCTCAAAAAGTGGTTGGAGCTGAATTTTTGACAAAATTCATAGGATTGAAGATATCTCCAAGCTAGATTCTTCATCCTTAATAAACAGTTAAAGAAAAGAAATGTCCAGGCACCAACTCCACAGCACGCCAAGGCCAGAAACTGCTCTGCAATGTAAATCACTTTTTTAAGGCGAAAAGAGAAAACATCAAAATTCTAAAACTGGCACTAAAAAAGTCATGCTGGGGTGGATGAATGGTTTGTGGAGCTATAAAAACATACTCAGGTCTTGTATGAACATATCCTTGAATTTCAAACATATGAGCCACATCATTATTAATGGCCTGGTATATACACTGCCCAGTTCTACCCGCTCATACATCGACCCCACGTACACTCACAGTTCCTCCCCTGGGGGACTAAGCAAACACATAAAATTCCTAGGGCCTGTGGCTAACACTTCTTTATTTTGAGTAGCTGTATTTCACATGGAGAAGGCAGGGCGGGAGAGCAAAGATTTATTGATAGCCTACTGTGTGCTAAGTCCTGTGTCAAGTGCTTTCATAAAGGTTAGCTCATCTTTTCTTCCGAGGGAAGCCCTGATTGAAAGAGGAGTGACCTTATGAAGGCCATACAGCCGATCCGTTGGGGAGATAGTGTTCAATCCCACTTCACCAGGGCCCAAAGCCTTCTTCTTTCCAGTCCAGCACAGCGCAGTTCTGACGCTTCATGAGCCAGCAGCAGGTTCAGTAGCTGAGCTGAGGACACGGTGGGGCAGCACCCAGCTAACTGTCAAAGAAGGGACAACTGTGGTGTCCAGGGGCTCACAGCTTGTCCCCCCTCCCCACTGGAAGGAATCCAGCCCTGCAGATAGAACACAGGCACTGGAGGCTGTAATAATAAGAATAGTCCAGTAAAGCAGCGGGACAGAGAATCAGAACGTCCAGACTGGCGAGCAGAGCCCAGCCTAGCGGATGCAGAAGTGGGTGCCATGCAGACAGCCACATGGTCAGGTAAGCTGTGGCTAGCCAATCTCTGCAGGGCAGAGGCCTCACCAGCCACAGCAGCCTACCAGTCAGTGACTATCAGTTGGGTGCACACCACGAGAAGTGGTATACCCCAGGCTAACACCTCTCTGCCTGGTTGAAAGGCTGGTTCTACCCTCTTTAAGCTGGGTCAGCTTGGCCAAGTGACTTAAAGTCTCTGCCTCAGTGTCCAATAATGAACACAGGTTTTGCGGATTCAAAGGAATTAATACATGTAAAGCACTTAGAGCAGATGCTGGAACATAGACAGTGGGTGGTCATTGTTAGATATTACTATATACCAAGAATGTTCTGAAGCAGGCCTGAGACCCCATTAATTTTTTTGACTCCAAAGAGGCAGTGTCCTTTGTGAGAAGCCTTGGAGCCCCAAGAGTAGCCCCATATCCAGCAACCCCTCACACAAACAGTCCCAGCTCTGAGAGGGAAGAAGACAACCTGCTTTAAGACCCAGGCAGACCATGCTCCGTGGGCAGCAGACTGCAGATAGCGTGCGATAGCCCACATTTCACTTGACAAGACTCCCAATCCCTTCCCTAGGGCTCAACATAAAGAATGGGCACTATCATGGCAGAAGAGGAGCCCTTTCCCTCATCTGGTGCTTCTGAGAAAAGCCATCAAGTTGCTGGAGCTGAAAATATTTGCAAATTCCAGGAGAATGTTTCCAAAGGAGTACCATGCATTCCCGTTTGCAATTGTAATAAAATGCTTGGGTGCTGCCAGGGACTTGCCATCCCCCCAACCAGTCCCTGGAGCTCCCCCAAGGGAGGGCCACCCCTCTAACCAGAACTTTCCCAGCATGGAGCCTATCAGCATTTTCATCAACTAGAGAACTGGTTTTCCTTTAAGCCGAATCACAGAGATTAATGGTTCAATTTGCAGCTGCTTAATGGTGTTCTGTGGAGCCTCTCCCTTCTGTCATTTGCCCCACCTCCCCGCCCCAACCCCCCGCCACCCCCCGTTGGCCTGAAAATTTGCAGTTAATGGGGCAGCTAGGGAAGCCTTTCATTTCCCCTTGACTAGGTGTGTTAAAACGCTGATCCATCAGGTCTCTACTTCTTAATCTCAGTCTTGCCCTGATGGAATGTTCCCCTTCATGCTCTACCAAAGCCAGGTATTGAATATCTAGAAAGTGATAGCTTTGGCAAATGCCCTGCTTGCTTCTTCCAAGATACCAGTCCCTAAGGGGGCAGATATCTAAAGTAAGCTTAAAACAAGAACATGCTTACCCCTGCTTATCAATATGATTGCTATCTTTTGCAGTATTGATAGCTCCGTCTGCACCTTTGCTAGGGACATAAGATTAGACAAGAAATGGTTTGGTTTTGCTTGTTAGTTTCTCCCGAAGCCTCCTTCCCCACCTCCCCAGCCCATCACTTTAGATTTCTGTTCACTCTCTGTGCACTCTATTTACTGAGACTCCTTTTGTATGTTTTGTCTTTTTCAGTAGAACCTTTTTTCAGTGACATAATTATATGTTTGTATCTGAGTCTACCAAACAGAATCCAGAAAATCCAGTACAAAGAGCCTGGAAGTCTACTCCCTAGGGGCTAGCCTTCTTGCCCAGAGACCTAGCCCACAAAACCAAGGTAGCTTTGCTTAGGGCCTGCCCCTGGCCCTGAAGCTTCCTCACGAGGGAAAGCTAACTGACTCTGGAGTCTCCTCACTGCCATTTGCTGCATTGGAAGGGGGTAGGATTCTCAAACTAGGCAGGGGAACCAAACAGAATGTTCCCAGCCAGGGACTTCCCACCACTTGTGCTGAGAGATTTCAGCTGCCTTTGCTCAGAGGGGCTGGAACAATTTGTCTGTTCACAATTTTCTTATTCTTTTTGGTGAATATTGGTTGTCTCCAGGGATTTGAGATGGTGAAGGCAATAGGACCTCTCCCTCGCACCTCATTCCTAGAGCCTATATGTTAGGCTATGGTTTGCATATTTGTCCCCTGCAAAACTTACATTAAAGTTTAATCCGCAATGTGACAATATTAAGAAGCAGGGCTTTAAGAGGTGATTGGGTCATGCGGACCCTGCCTTTATGAGTGGATGAATCCATTCATGGATTAATGGGTAAATAGCTTAGCATGGGAGTGGGACTGGTGGCTTTGCAAGAAGAGGAAGAGAAACTTGAACAAAGATGCTCAGCCCCCTCACTATGTGATACCCTGCACCACCTCAGGACTCTGCAGAGAGTCCCTTACCAACAAGAAGGCTCTCACCAGGTGTCCCTCCTTGACCTTGGACTTCCCAGCCTCCGGAACAGTAAGAAATAAATTTCATTTCTTATAAATTACCCAGTTTCAAGGTATTCTATTATAAACAACAGAAAACGGACTTAGAGACAATTCTCCGCAATTCCCTCACTTTCTGCATGTCTTGTTAGCAAGACACTGACTGCCTTTATTCTGGACTACCTTTTCAAGAATGTTTGTATAGTGAATAATCTTGGAAGACAGAGTCTCTCTCCAGAGTTTACTTCCCATTATAAGATATATAAGATCCAGTTTCCCTCAATGAAGGGGTCATCTCCTGTAACATAATCCACTCCATGTATTGGTGTCACCTGGCCCTCCCATCACACTTTGGGGATTGAAGCTTGAGAAAGTGGTACAAAAATGCTAATACTCTGGCTACTGCTTTTGCTGTGAGGGATAAACTGTCCTTCATCTCTGACTGAAGAGTCTCATGTCTTCTACCAACATCCGTGAAACTATGGCAGACCACTTTGTTAACTTGTAAGCAGGGTTAAGTCTCAGACCAGTCACAGTTCTTGACAATATATTATAATAACAATAAGTATCAAGCTACCTTTCAGCACACATGTAAACATTTATTAACAGCCAGGCCAAAAAAAGTCATGTAATCTGTTCTTTTAACGGGTGAGGTCCCACCTCTCTGTCCTTTAAGCATGTCAGCAAACACTTTCCATGAAAAGTTTACCTGAGGTAGATGTGGCCATATTCTAGTGGCACGATTAAGCTAATATTCTAGTTTGATTAGGTGACAGAAGCACCTATCAAGTGGCAGAACACTGGACTAGACTGAAGCTCTAAACCAAGTATCCCACCACTCCAAAGGGTATTAGGCTTTTGGACTCACCAGAATCTTGTTTTCTGTTCATGCAATTGAATATTTCTACTCAAGGCACATAAATAGAATGTCATTCAGCTCCCCAATAAAAAATGTCTAGCATCCCTTATAAGAATTAAATTCTCTAAGGCAGATCTTGATGGGCCTAGTTCAAGTCTACTTATGGTAATGGCCTCTGGGTATGAATTCCAAATTAGGGTCTTTCAGATGCTCACTTACTACCCCTAGAGTATGAATTCCTGATTAGGAGATAACTTCAAATGTTTAATCTATCCTAGTTTATTATAACCAGCAAATCACACTTGGTTCACACTGTCTATTCTGAAGTAAGTTCAATTACAACGCTTTAATGGAAGCATTTTGTTTTTTAAAGATACAGCTTCTAGGACACAGCTCTTCCCTCTTTCCCTTCTCTTGGGCTTTCTCCATTATAGGAAAACAAATAGTTGGTTAGTCGGTGCTTTTTGGCTTGCAGAGCCAAGGGTCTTTGGCACAAATGACCTCAGATGAGTGCCAGTCTCATGTTATTCAGTTGACTTATACCCTTAAGCCCAGTTTAAAACCCTAATAACTCTCTTTCTCCTCCCTTCAAGCTACCTAGCTCCTTTGCTAGCCCTTGTCATATGGTAGCCTCCAAGTACACTACCGGGCAGGCTATCCCAGGGTCATGGAATAGAAAGAGTCACAGACTCACATATTTGCAATAACATGCTCATATTGCACAATGTACTAAATTTATTTAAAACACATGGCAAGATGTAAGGGGAACTAGCCAGGCTAGGTTAACACACTTAGGGTAAGGTAAAGATAAGCCAATTGGGAGGACCACACTGCCTGATTCCTACTTACACAATTGTTCATATGCCTCGTCTCTTTCTCCTCCACATGAGTCTCCTCTGCTACTGATGTGGTTATAAGGACCCAAAATGAGATTTGAGCAAAGAGGCCCAGCAAATGTAATGTGCTTGGAGCTAAGATGTGCTCATACTCCACAGAGATCTGAGTTATAGCTATAACATGCCAAACAGTCTGCTGAGCAACTATAGATTTTTATTTGCATTTTTGGGGCCAAGCACACATGGGCCCATAGTGGGTATAATGGATGTTCCTATTGAGTGCCAATTTAGGGATGGCATAGCCGTCATCCCAGAAGTGACCAAATCATATGACTTCATCTTTCTGTTTCTTCTTTATCTAAAAGTATTCATCTTATTTGTTCCATTATATATTCCATTCCATTCTTAACATGTCTTTCAGGTTACCCACTACCTATATTTAACATATACCCACTACGTAAATTCTGCCCACATTGCACAGGCTGCTTGCTTCCTCACTATCTGCGAGCCTAACACAGCTAGTGAGTTTGGCCTGTATCACATGAGCTACTTGCTTACACAGCAATGTGTGCTTAACATGTCTTGTGAGTTTCAAACATCCTGTTTATTTTTCTTGTATTTTTTGAATATTCTCAATAATATAGCCAACAACCATCACAGATATCCTAAATGAAAATGTAGACTATAAAATGGTGCATATGATTGCAAGTACATAAGCATATGAATGTACATGAATAATAATCGGAAGATAATACATACAAATAAAAAATATGCTGGGATAGTGGGATCATGAGTAACTTTTGTTTCAAAACTTGCTTTGACATCGTTTGTACAATATGTCCTTTTTTAACTTTTATTTTAAGTTCAGGGGTACGTGTACAGGTTTGTTATATAAGTAAACTTGCATCATGGGGCTTTGTTGTACAAAATATTTCATCACCCACGTATTAAGCCTAGTACCCATTAGTTATTTTTCCTGATCCTCTCCCTCCTCCCATCATCCATCCTCTGATAGGCCCCAGTGTGTGTTGTTCCCTCCAGTGTGTCCATATGTTCTCATCGTTTAGCTCCCACTTATAAGTGAGAACATGTGGTATTAGGTTTCCTGTTGCTGCATTAGTTTGCTAAAGATAATGACCTCCAGCTCCATCCATGTTTCTTCAAAGGACATGATCTTGTTTTTTTTTTTTTTAATTGGTTGCATAGTACTTCATGGTGTTATTGTACCACATTTTCTTTATCTGGTATATCATTGCCATTTAGGTTGATTTCATGTCTTTGCTATTGAGAATAGTGCTGTGATGGACATACACATGTATGTGTCTCTATGACAGAATATTTTCAGTAACATTCATTATTTGTAAATAGGCTAAGATTCCATATAATCTATATATAATACTCCCTTCTGACTAAGCATTCAAATGAGGAGTATTTAACTGCAAAACCTATCTCAAGCTTATGGAATTTGAAGAATTAAACTGAACTCTTAAAGAAGAATTTGGACTGTAAACCATTTATTTGTATCTCAAAGAAAAGGCTTTAAAGATACAGGCTATTTACATATTTTACAGCACAGTTTTTAGGCAATAGATTTAGCCACAATTTTTTATTTTATTTAAAAGTAACTACTGAATACAACCCATCTAGCAATATTTTCTCTTCCTATTTACAAGCCCTTTTGAAGTTTCAACGTAATACGGAAAAAAACAAAATTATTTATGTGTTTTTAAGTAGAATGTTCCCCTTTGCTTGATTGACTACAGCAAAAACTAAGACTATGGTTCTAGCTCTATGTTGATTACCTTCTGAGCAAGTTTCCAGAGTGCCAACAGCCCTTAGTTATGATGCCACAAGTTCATCTCTTACATTCATATTTTACTGTAAATCAATGGGTCTCTCAAAATGGACAGATATTTAAAGAGGTCTCAGAGCTTTTAAAATACAACTGGTTTCCCAATCTAGTGTTCAGAAATGAGAGCACCTCAGAGGATTCCGGCTGAAGATCTGCCAAACCCACTTGCAGTTTAGTGAGAACTGAGCTATCCCTTCATCAAATAGCCTGGCAATTTAGCGAAGTGTGATGACATGAATAGATAGACTCATTCACATCTTATCTTTTGAATTCTGCTGAACTGCCCAAGTTGAAGAGTGTGTAACTTGAGCAAGGGCAGACATCCTTAACTTGAAATTTCCAAATGCCAAGGAAAAAAAATTTAGAATGTTCTTGATATGTATGGGGGTTATCTAAAGCACTCAATTGCTCAGGCAACTAAAAGGTCCATTACAGGCAGAAATAATTTTTAAGTTAAGTTTGAGCCTGTTCAAGTAGAGCCTCTCTCTTAGTATTTGTCACTAATAGTAAGTGTCCCAGCTAATGTACATTAGGCTTGTTTTAAATCTTCTCACTCTATCAACATGTAGTAAAGAAAAGCTGTTAGTCCATCATAGTTGTGCTAACCAAAGCATTCATTCTAGTAAAATCATACTGCATTTTCGTTTGCTCAAAGCCAATCTTTTTAATCACCTTATTTGTGTAAAGAACCTTATAAATAGGGAAACAGTTTGTTTTAGACAAAAACCAATTCTCATTGAGAACTATAAATTTAGTATTAGTTGGCAAATAATAGTAGGCATATGAATTATATATATGAGAGAAATAGGTTTAAAAAATAAATTAGCCACATTACTAAGGGGCTTATACATTGTCATGAAAATATTCATCTTGAAGGATGATTTCAACTGGGCTGGCGTTTTTTGGAATCATTTTGGAATTATTGTTGTCATTGCTTTCAGAGCCATTTTACATGAAGAAAATACTATTAGGATATTACAATCAGGCCTACTTTATTTACTGAACCTGACTCCTAAGGACTGTGGATGGTCTTTGAGAATCGATTTGCCTTCCAAGCATAAAGACTTTTCCTCACTGAATTCAGTCAGAAAAAATGACAGAGGGGCAAGGGGGGACTTTCACTCCACTTTGGAGCTACTTTGAAAGGGCTCACACTCACTTACTTAGAAGAGTATGCACTGGTGTGTTGTGTTGTTGAAAAATGAATTAGGTCCCTTACTTCATGGTTTCCCCCTCTCCGTGCTGAGAATAAGGGAGCTCTCCCAGCAGACTGGAGTCTCCCACAGAGCACCGTTTCACAGGACCATGAACAAGAACGTCACAAAGGATCAGAGGGGTTCCTACAGGGGATGCTGCCGCTGTGGAGCTAAGGTACAGCTTTCTGGGGCTCCAGCCTTGCTTCAAAACAGCCTTGCGAGGTACTCCTGGAAAAGGGATTCTTCTAAGCCTTCTCTGCTTGTTTACTCACCATGCAAAATTGAACCTCCGGTGTGATGGAGCCCCACATCCCTTCACCACTTCCTTGGGGCCAAAAAGAAACCCAGGACCAGGAGGAAGAGGTTACCCAGTGCCCTGCAGATGGATCAAGAGTTATAATGCAGGTCAGAGAACATGCTTCACAACCTTTAACTAGTTATTACAGTAACAAAAAGAATAGCCTGGAGAAACTACTAAACAAAAATAGTGTGGTCTACCTTGAGCCAAAGTGTCCAATCAGGGGCCAGGAAAAGGGCAAACTAAGTGTCCTTTGTTTTCCAGCCAGGAGAGCATTCAATTTATAACTGTCCCAGGAACAGAGTAAACAGGTCAGTTCACAGGATCCATCATGCCTTCACAGTAGTCTGTTCCCTCATCTCAGGATTTTAAAAATCCCAAAAGCAGAATCCCAAACACATACTAAAGTCTTCCCCTAGGGGTTCTTGATATTGACTCCTCAACTCATGGCCCATTACTACCTAGAGAATAAGAAAAGGATTTGTCCAAAGACTTCCACCCCAGTCTATCACTCTCCCAGCCTAGGACTCTATTTCTCCTTTTTCCCATGGCTAGTCACATAAAAGCAGTGGAGGAACATCTCAGGGTTCAAGACTAGGCTAAGAGACACTGTTCTCTGCAATTCAGTTAACGGGACTTGGGCTTTCAGCATGAACCAATTTCCTTCCATGTACTCACATTTCCAGTCTCCTGCAGCAACGCCAGAGGATCATGCTTCTTTCCATCAAGTTCATCTATTTCCACTCCAGGCTTAAATTGAGCACTCTCTGAGCCTCCTTAGTCACAGAAAGCAGGGACCATTCTGCTCGGCCACAGGTCCACTTCTAGGCTTTAGATTCCTACACCTCCTGCCCAGCCTCTTGATCCCAGGATGGACAACATGCCCTGGATTCTGCCACAGAAACTCCCCCAGGGAGACAGCCAGGGAATAGAACAACTGCCGAGCTTCCCGAGCTGCCTCCTGCTCCCAACACATTCATTCCTCTGTCTACTCACTGGCCCTCTGTAAATTCTTCTTTGCAAATTTCACAATTTCTTCCCCCAGGAATTAGCCTTCAACATCACAAACAGGAACACCCCCAAATAAATACAGGTCACCAACTATTCTATCCAGTGAATATCCCAATCTATGAAACCTACATACACAAAGACAGGCACTTGTGTGCTTTGCCCCTATTTCCTGGCATGTTTTAATTCCCAAAACATCCATTGATAAATATTTGTGGAGATGCAAGCCTCTGGATTTCCCCCCTGGTCTGAGAGCATACTAAAAACTATTAGGATTAAACGCTAATGATGAATACATCAGTAACTCAGCGAGACGTTCCATAAACATTGGGATTATATTTATTTATTCCACTGGTCACCACGAAGGTCATGCTATTTTTTACCTCCCAATGCTAATTTCCCCACTTTGCAAACACACCTGCCACATATTTCTCATCTTGAGGCCTACAGGCTGCACACTTCTTTCAAACATCCCTTGACACTCTTCTACAAGATATGGCTACACTGCTTATGTAACACAGAATTGAAGGCTTTATACCCCAGGCTTAGAGCCTACATTTGCTCCAGGCCAAGGCTACTCAAACCACAGTATAGATCAGAATTACCTGGAGGGCTTAGTTTAAATGCAGATTCCTGGGTCCCATCTGCTTTGGATCTTAAGAATCTCCTTTTGTAACCAACCTGTGATTCTAAGAACTACTCTTTGAAAAGCACTCCCATTTGGTGTCTTAGGTGTTTTAATATATTGTAAATCTCTTGAGGCCAAGGTTCACTCCTTGTTCTTCTTTGCATTTTCCGTAGGCTTTAGTACAGCTTCCAGGACACAACAGGCCTTTAATAGACCGAATGATATTGAAAATGTCATAATATTGACATTTAGTACTTCTTATCACTTACAGTATGTTACATTGATCCTCCAACATTATCGTGCCTTTTGTAAGAATGCTAAACAAGGAGCTGTTTAAGAAAAAAACAGGTGTGTTTGGAGGTACCGTGTGCAGGGATGATAAATTCGTCTTACCCCACTTGCCTCTCTCTCTTCTCATAATAAAGCTCCATGTGTGAAGCCTGGCCATTACCTTCTCAGCGGGAGCTAGTGAAATGTTAACTTTTAGCTAGCAATTGGTGGACAGGCCCCCAGATCACTTATCTATTTTCCCACTGTTTAATCTCTGTCCTCAGAGATGCACTTCTCACATTCCTTTAGAATGACCTGGCTCTTGAAAGCACAAATGCCCAGCCCTAAATCCAGCCATCCAGCTGAGGGATTTGTAAGAACCACTATAACCATCCTCCTCCTTCTCCTTTTTCTCCTCCTCCTCCTCCTCCCTCTTTCTTTTCCTTCTCCTCCTTGGGAAAATGTAAAAGAGCCAGTGTGAATCCTCACTCCAGTATTTCCTGGTTATTCCTAGCCATAGCATGTGACATGAACGCAGATGGATCACCCCACAGACACCAGTGTCCATCCCAGGATCCAGATAGGAAGAGACAACTCACTCCCAGAGGCATCACTCAGGCCTGGGAAAATGTTCATAGGTGTATCTGTTTTTTTGTTTTTTAATTTTATAGAGTTGTAACCCTTCAACTTCTACTAGAACCCTTATTCTCCAATAGCTGGTGGATATTTTAAGAATACTAAAATTTGGGGGGTCCTTTTACTTCAAATTTAAGTAAACAATAGGAATTTCAAAGTCTTTTTTGTTTGTTTTATTTTTTTGTTTTGTTTTTGTTTTTGTTTTGAGACAGAGTCTCACTCTGTTGCCCAGGCTAGAGTGCAGTGACACAATCTCGGCTCACTGCAACCTCTGTCTCCCAGGTTCGAGCAATTCTCCTGCCTCAGCCTCCTGAGTAGCTGGGATTACAAGCATGTGCCACCATGTCCAGCTGATTTTTTTGTATTTTTAGTAGAGGCAGGGTTTCACCATGTTGGCCAGGCTGGTCTCAAACTCCTGACCTCAAATGATCCATCCTCCTTGGCCTCCCAAACTGCTGGGATTACAGGCATGAGCCACCACGCCTGGCCCAGAATTTCAAAGTGTTAATACATATAATTGAGCATTTTACAAAGGAGTCCTAATGATTCTGTATAGTGCATTACATTATATATAGGATTGGAGCCAACATCTATTGATTAATTATACCAGGCACTATTGTAGCCCTCCATACATAGCGACTTATTAAAGCAATACAACAATCCTTGTATGGCAGATGCTATAATTATCCCCATTTTACACACAGGGAAATGAAGATTAGAGAACGTAGGAATGTTATACAGGATGCATTTAAGCAGAGCCAGACTTCTCTGAACACCATGCAAGTCATCTACTATGTCCTACTGATCTCCAGACCAAAAGCCAGAGGGCTAACCTCTGTCCCACATTCCTGCAATGAAACGCAGTCTTTGGGAAGACACATTCATTTTAAAGCAGTACCATGTTTTTCAGAGAGGGTGCAACTGATATTCTGATTAGGACCATTTTTCATTGTATAGTACTGTCTAGAGTATTAAAAGATGGTCAGCCTCCTTAATCCCAGGATATTAATTGCCAATACCACCACACAATCAGTGTACAGCCAAATATATTGACAAGTAACTCCTGGGGACAGAAGACACCCCTTGCTTAGGATACCTGGAAAGGACAAAGACAAAATTTCACTTTAGTACTGTACTGTGTAAACCAAATAATTTGTTTGAAACTCATGACCTCCCAAGGATGGAAAATGAATGGAGCATAGATCAGCCATGTTTTGATGGGAGAAGAGCCAGGGACAGGCTTAATGTTGGTTTGATTCACCAGCTGCATGAGTAATGGAAATGCTGGTCATTTGTATTACAAGGCACAGAGGAAAGAACATGAGTGTGAAGGTCCCAAGGATGGGGCTTGGAATCTGATGAGGGTTCACAATTTGTCAGCACAAATTAATTTGCCTCTCCAACATCTCAACTCCCTCATCTGTAAAGTGGGGTGCTAATTCCTACCTCACAGAGTCAAATTGAATGAAATAGCTGACACACAAGTAACTAGAGCTCTCTCTGCTGAGGACAGAAAAGCTCTGAATAAATTTGAATCCCCTTCCCCCTTCTCTCCCTTTGGCACTGAATCAGTGGTCATAGACGTGGGTTCTAGTCCTGCCCTGCTGTGTGACATTGGCCACCTCTCTTCACATCTCTGGACCTCAGGTCCTGTCTCTGAGCAAACTTACAAGCTAAAACTATGATCTAAACTGGGTTGGGAGGGGGTGGTGTGGGCATGGGGAGATCCACGAGCCAGGGCAGGAAGACAGAAATGTGCGAGCATAAGAGCAGCCACCATGAGCAAACCCCCTCCAGGGCCCCGATCTCCAGGGACAAGACCAGCTCCAGCACTCCCGGAAAACACTCCTTCCGGCCTAATCACAAGCATTAATTACTTCAATGTAGAAACTGCCATCTTAGTAGGATGTCCATCTGTCTCTGCCTCTGCATCAGCTCCTGTCAACAGCATCTCTCCTTCCCAGGCATCCTTTGCTTTCACAATTTTTCTACCCTCCATGCTATTTCTACCCTCTATGCTATTTCTGTTCCAAAATCACCCCTTCCTAGCTGGGTGCAGTGGCTCATGCCTATAATCCCAGCACTTTGGGAGGCCGAGGTGGGTGGATCACCTGAGGTCAGGAGTTCGAGACCAGCCTGACCAATATGGTGAAACCCTGTCTTTACTAAAAATACTAAAATTAGTCGGGCGTGGTGGTATGCGCCTGTCGTCCCAGCTACTCAGGAGGCTGAGACAGGAGAATTGCTTGAACCCAGGAGGTGGAGGTTGCAGTGAGCCAAGATCACAGCACTGATTGCACTCCAGCCTGGGCAACAGAGCGAGACTCCATCTCAAAAACAAAAACAAAAAGAAAAAACAAAAAAAAAACCCTTCCTCTTCTCCAGTGCCCACCCTGCCCCACCCCATACTTAGGCCACTTCTCAAGACACTGCTGGAAAGACTGAGTCCAGTGAAACACTTAGTGCTAAGGTGGCAATGATGATGACACCCCCAGGGCATGCCACACTCCCCGCGGAGCTGCCCCTAGTGCTGCTGTCAAACACAGGTGTGGTCATGGACTGTCTTCCTGTTTGCAGCTCTCTCAGCAAATCAGAAAGGCTGAAGGCCTTGGAACTCCAGGAGGCCTCCCTGTTCTTGCCCCGCCCCCCAGTCATGATAAATTCATTTACATAGTAATAAGGGGAGCTGATGGATTTACTTTCTTCAGTGACATCCTCCCTGACTGACCGTGCCTGCTCCACCAACTCACAGGGTTCTGTGGGCTTGCTCATCACAGGACTGCGCCTTCATCTGAGTACTTCTTGCTTTGTTCCTAAGTGGAAGTGCCAAGAAGTTGGGGTCAGGGTCAGGAGAGGAAAGGGGAATGGCCCACAGTCATTACAGATCCCCGATGGGGAATGATGGCCACAGCCCTGGAACAGACGAAGCTCCCATCCTAAATACAGGCGGTAATGGGGCTGAAATGCACTGACACCCCGAATCTTAGACATTGCCCATCCTGAGCTCAGAGGATGTTTCCAGCCAGGAGATATTTAATTATACATGCAGTTTGTAGGTTCCAAGGGGGCTGAAACCCCAGGCTGTCCAAACTGTGAAGAGGCCTAAAGATCAATTAGTCCAAACTTCTCATTTGCACTGGAGGGAACTGAGTCTCAGGGAAGTGGAATGACTTGCGCAACCCTGCACAGAGGTAAAACAGAACAAAGACCAGAACCAGGCTCTGGGACCAGTGCTCATTCCTCCAGACCAGGCTCCCCAGACCAGGCTAACCTCCTTGGCCAAGGCAAGGAAAACAAGCACTGGCCCTTAGGCTCATGAGATTGGGGAGAGGACCTGAAGAAAACCAAGACTAAAGGAGAATCTTACACGTGAGTTCTTTCTCTGTCTTCTTTTGGTTATTCTGTTTTCAAGGGAATTTTTCTTTTGACAAATTATGAAATTATTCAGGGCTAGAAGATCATTGTGTTCTCATGATCTGGTGAGAATAATTGCCTAGAGGTAGAGAAGATGGGTTGGTGAAGGGTGGGGGTGGGGGGCAGGAGGAGGAGGAAGAGGAGAAGGAAGAAGAAGAAGGCCTAACACATAGCGTTGACTATGTACTTCCTATGTGCCACACGCTTTATAGCCACCAATTCATTTGATCCTCAGAATTCCTTGAAGTAGATACTATTAGCATCTCCATTTTACAGATGAGGACACTGAGGCACAGAGAAATAAAAGTAGCTTGACCAAGTCACACAACTAGGTAGGTATGATTATAAATGAAAATTAGGCAGACTGCTCAGCATATCAAAGGATACTTCTAATTCCTTAAACTCATTTCAAAGAGCTTCCATGTGTCTACACCTTCAGGAAAAAGAATCTTCTAGAATTATTTTTATTCCAGAAAGTAAAACATCAACGTCAATTTTGGAATCTGTTTAAGGCCATAAATTTTCCAATGACTGTCCTCAAACTAGCCACCAGGTAAAAGAATTTCACAAAGGCAACTGCTCAGAAAGTGTCTCAGAAACATGATCCCTGCTCACCACATACACACCCCACAGAGAGGACCCTTGCCCTTCAGACTTTACTTCAGTGAGATGAGGTCTCTTTTTGAGCCCCTAAACTTCTACTTAGTGTTTTCTGCATTGTTTTTTTTTGTTGTTGTTTTGTTTTGTTTTGTTTTGTTTGAGACAGAGTCTCGCTCTATCTCCCAGGCTGGAGTGCAGTGGCACAATCTTGGTTCACTGCAACCTCTGCCTCCCAGGTTCAAGAGATTCTCCAGCCTCAGCCTCCTGAGTAGCTGAGATTACAGCTGTGCACTGCCGCACCTGGCTAATTTTTTGTATTTTTAGTAGAGACAGGGTTTCACCATACTTCCCAGGCTGATCTCGAACTCCTGACCTCAGTCAATCCGCCCGCCTTGGCCTCCCCAAAGTGCTGGGATTACAGGCATGAGCCACTGTGCCCAACCAGCATTGTTTCTTGAATGTTCATGGAGGATACTAAATTTGTGTTAAAAATGAGTAAGTCCAGAAAGTCCACGGGAAGAAATGTGTTTCTTTTGCTTTTTTTTTTTTTTTTTTTTTTTTTACCCTCTACAAAGTAGGTGATGGGTGCTCAGTCTCTTCTAAAAAGAGCTGGCAAGTTTACCCCTTAAAAACTGAAGACCAGTGAGGAATCCCCACTTTAACCCTATAGTGGACCTCATACTGCAGTATTAAGTAAAATACTTCTTACTTCTTCATGATTATTCCAATAAATATGCCAATGTTTTCAGATGGTCTTTAAAGAAACCCCTGGCCACTCCCAGTGTCTGTCCTGCACTCCCCGCCAGCACCACGCACAGCAGTCACTTGTTCTTCTGTCAGAGGGAAACTGGTACAATAAGAGCCTTGTTTCTGATAAGAATATCTGTCACTGACAAAGAAAAGGCAATGTGTTTTTTATTGAGCTGACCACCCCACACACAATAAGCAATACACAAAAGTTCATTAATCATAAGCCATCCTCTGTCTCAAGTGCACACACACATTTGCATTTTCAAAAGCTCCATTCTACCCCTTTGAAAAAGCTACATCCTGGTTTTTCTGAGCTAGTGAGGAAATAACTGCACCCAAAGGTACCGCCAGCATTAACTCTCAGGGCACAAGACATATATTTAAATAGCACAGGCTCCTGAGCTTCATGGGGATGGATGTTCACAGGAAGAGGTGGCACTATCCTTGATTCTCACCACTGTAAAAACAAATGTCAGCTAGGAAGAGTGAAGGCAACATCTGCACTCGTGGAGAAGATCCTGCTTTTTGTGCTTTTGTGACATGGCGTGAATACCACCTACACAGAGTTTTGCTGAATTTTGGGACTGTATACGAATGAAAGAAAATATCCTATTTAGAATAGCTCATTCTCCCTGGAAATATGTACTTACTTTTCAAACGAAAACAACTCATCGAAGCCACTTCTTCAGATGTGCTTTGTGTGCACCACACACAGACAATTCCTGTGTTTGTATTTGACATGATGCAGTATCTTATAAGGATTATTTGTTTTAAAAGAACAATGAGGGCGGGCCTGTTCGCCCCTGTGCAAGAGGTGTGCAATGTGTTCTGAAAGGCTGGAGGACATGCTATGTGTCTTTGTCACACTTGGGATTTGGAAAATGGGAAAGGTGAGGAGGGTGAGGAATCCTACCTGGTGAGCCCTGGCCTAAAATGAAGTCTAAAGTCTTCTACACAACTCATTCTGGTTTGTTGTTGTGTGTATTGTTTGAGACAGAGTCTCACTCCTGTTGCCCAGGTTGGAATGTAGTGGTGCAATCTCAGCTCACTGTAGCCTCCACCTCCCAGGCTCAAGCAATCTTGCCCCCTCAACCCAAGTAGTTGGGACTACATGCATTCACCACCATGCATGGCTAATTTTGTGTGTTTTTTGTAAAGACAGGGTTTTTGCTATGTTGGCCAGCCTGGTCTGTCTCAAGCATTCCAGCCTCCTAAAGTACTGGGATTACAGGCATGAGCCACCACACCTGGCACAACACATTCTTAATATCACCCTTTTATCCCTTAAATCTTACAATTTCTATCTTGTGTAATGCAATTATCAATAAAATGGCATGTTCCACGGTTGTTAATGGCCCACACTGCAAAGTGGGTGTGTACCTGTCCTGTTCAGCCACACCATATGATATGGTTTGGCTATGTCCCCACGAAAATCTCATCTTGAATTCCTACATGTTGTGGGAGGGACCCAGTGGGAGGTAATTGAATCATGGGGGCACGCCTTTTCTTTTCTGTGTTGTTCTCATTATAGTGAATAAGTCTGACAAGATCTGATGGTTTTAAAAAGGGGAGTTTCCCTGCACAAGGCCTCTCTTTGCCTGCTGCCATCCACGTAGGATGTGACTTGCTCCTCCTTGCCTTCTGCCATGATTGTGAGGCCTCTCCAGTCACATGGAATTGTAAGTCCATTAAACCTCTCTCTTTTATAAATTGCCCAGTCTTGTGTATGTCTTTATCAGCAGTGTGAAAGCAGACTAATACAGTAAATTGGCACAAATAGAGTGGGGCATTACTGAAAAGATATCTGAAAATGTGGGAGTGACTTTGGAACTGGGTAACAGGCAGAGGTAGGAACAGTTTGGAGGGCTCAGAAGAAGACAGGAAAACGTGGGAAAGTTTGGAACTCCCTAGAGACTTGTTGAGTGGCTTTGATCAAAATGCTGATAATGATACGGACAATGAAATCCAGGCTGAAGTGGTCTCAGATGGAGATGAGGAACTTGTTGGGAACTGGAGCAAAAGTGACGCTTATTGTGTTTTAGCCAAGAGAGATTGGCAGCATTTTGCCCCTGCCCTAGAGTTTTGTGGAACTTTGAACTTAAGAGAGATGATTTAGAGTATCTGGCAGAAGAAATTTCTAAGCAGCAAAGCCTTCAAAATGTGACTTGGGTGCTGTTAAAGGCATTCAGTTTTAAAAGGGAAACAGAGCATAAAAGTTGGGAAAATTTGCAGCCTGACAATGCAATAGAAAAGAAAAGCCCATTTTCTGAGGAGAAATTCAAGCCAGCTACAGAAATCTGCATAAGTAATGAGGAGCAGAATGTTAATCACCAAGACAATGGGGAAAATGTCTCCAGGGCATGTCAGAGACCTTTGCAGCAGCCCCTCCCATCACAGGCCTGGAGTTTAGGAGGAAAAAATGGTTTCAGGGGCCAGGCCCAGGGTCCATCTGCTGTGTGCAACTTAGGGACTTGGTGCCCTGCATCCCAGCCACTCCAGTGTTGCTGAAAGGGGCCAACGTAGAGCTCGGGCCATGGCTTCAGAGGGTGCAAGTCTCAAGCCCTGGCAGCTGCCATGTGGTGTTGAGCCTACAAGTGCACAGAAGTCAAGCATTGGGGTTTGGGAACCTCCGCCTAGATTTCAGAAGATATATAGAAATGCCTGGATGACAAGGCAGAAGTTTGCTGCAGGGGCACGGCCCTCATGGAGAACCTCTGCTAGGACAGTGTGGAAGGGAAATGTGGGGTCAGAGCCCCCACAGAGAGTCCCTACTGGGACACTGCCTAGTGGAGCTGTGAGAAGAGGGCCACTATCTTCCAGACCCCAGAATGGTAGATCCACTGACAGCTTGTACCATGTGCCTGGAAAAGCCACAGACACTCAACACCAGCCCAGCCTGTGAATGTAGCCAGGAGGGAGGTTATACCCTGCAAAGCCACAGGGCAGAGCTGCCCAATGCTGTGGGAGCCCACCTCTTGTATCAGCCTGACCTGGATGTGAGACATGGAGTCAAAGAAGATCATTTTGGAGCTTTAAGATTTGACTGCCCTGCTGGATTTCGGACTTGCGTGGGCCTGTAGTCTTTTTGTTTTGGCCAATTTCTCCCATTTGGAATGGTTGTATTTACCCAATGCCTATACCCACACTGTATCTAGAAAGTAACTAACTTGCTTTTAATTTTACAGGCTCATAGGTGAAAGGGACTTGCCTTGTCTTGTATGAGACTTTGGACTATGGACTTTTGAGTTAATGCAACAATGTGTTAAGACTTTAGGGGACTGTTGGGAAGGCATCATTGGTTTTGAAATGTGAGGACATGAGATTTGGGAGGGGTGAGGGGTGGAATGATATGGTTTGGTTGTGTCCCCACCTAAATCTCATCTTAAATTCCCACATGTTGTGGGAGGGACTCCATGCTGTTCTTCTCATGCAGGTATTTCCTGTGCTGTTCACATGACATAAATAAATCTCACAAGATCTGATAGTTTTGAAAAGGGGAATTTCCCTGCATGAGCTCTCTTTGCCTGCTGCTATCCATGTAAGATGTGACTTGCTCCTCCTTGCCTTCTGTCACTGATTGTGAGGCCTCCCCAGGCACATGGAACTGTAAGTCTATTAAATCTCTTTCCTTTGTAAATTGCCCAGTCTCTGTATGTCTTTATCAGCATGTGAAAATGGGCTAATATGCCATGGTTGCTGATAGCTTTCCCAGCTATAATGGTGAATTAATGGGACAACCATAAGGGAAGCCCAAGCCCAGGCCCCTCTCCAGTTCACCTTTCTTTGTTCCTTATGATGGTTACATTCCAGTAGCAATATAAACTTCTCCCCTTCAAGTTCTTATCACTCCATTCAAGTTAGTTAGGAGGAAAACTTTAAGTCTCCTGAACCATTGCCCTGCAGAAGTTTTGATCCAAAATATACCAATTCTAGTTAACATTTGCCTGAGCAGTGTCCATTCCCCCACTGAGTTGTCAGCAATAAGCAGAGAGATCTGCTGAGGCACCAACATAGGGCCTGGCTTATAGTAGGTGCTCAAATAATAGTTATGGAACTGAAGGACATCAGTTGTCCTCTAATGAGAACAATATCATGTTCTTTGCCTCAGACAAGCACTTAACTCTTTGTTCTCACTATTGGAAAAAGAGTCCCTACAGGGATGGGTTTGCCCAGAATGTCGAATAGAATGGCAGCTGAACATTCAGAAAACAGCTTGCTCTGTTAAGAATATGACACTTATTGAAATGGATGCATCTGTACATGGTTGTAAAACTGGGGCCACCTTGGTGTTCCTGATAATTGAGATGTGTGAAGGAATCAAGGAATCTCATCCTTAAAAACAACAGAACACAAAAAAATATGGATGAGTTTAGCATAGGGATTAAGGGCATGGTCCAGATTTGAATTAATTGCTGTGGGACCTGAGGACAAGTTCCTGAACCTTGCTAAATCTCAGGTTCATCTACAAAATGCAAATAATAGAATTACCTCGTGAGGTTGTTGGCAGGATTAAGTGAGATCACATGCTAACAAATAGTAAATGTAACCTATTAATTACAGTGATCTTGATGGAATAAAATAATCCAAGGGACAAGACAAAAATTAGCTCAGAAAAGAACTGATTCAGGTTGGAAGGAATGAGGGTCTCAACCAATATCAGCTTTCACCCACAGTTTCTCCTCCTGCCAAGATAGAGGTTCTTTACTTGGGATCTACAGAGCCTTCTGGCTCCCTAAAACTGGACACAAACTTTTGTGCATATGTACATTCTTCTAAGAAAGGAGTCCATAGTTTTCATAAGATTCTCAGAGGAGTCTGGCACCCCCCAAAATTAGAAATCCCAGCCCTGGGCTATATCAGACTCTTACCACCAATCTTGTTTTCTCATCTAAATGTACACAAATCTCCCTTTCTTCTCCTTCTTTTGGTTTAGCTGACATATGGTGGGCTTTTCAAAAGAACTTTGCTAAGATTCTAAGGAGAAATTAGAAAGGGAAATAAAGCACACACAAAAGCTAGGTGAACATCAAAGTACAGCACACACTAGTGATTCTAAGATTCCGCGACAGCATAGCCACACATTGGCTGGGCCTGCTGCAGGTGCGTAAGCCCAGATTTTTTCCCTTTCTTTTGTCCCTTGGAAGACTTGCTGCTTTCTTTTATTTAAAAGTTGAATTCATTTACAGACTGTCCTATCTTCTTAGACTTCTTAATATAGATTCAGACCATTGCTTGTCTCTTAAAACAAGCCCTAAATGAGAGTTTACTAAAAGCCAAGAGAGGCTGAAAATTATTCAATCTCTTGGGGAGTAGGTGATTGGGAAGAGATGCAGAGGTAATCAGAAAGAAAGAGAAAATGGGGAGAATCAGAAAAAGAGAGGAAAAAAATCAAGATTTAGCCTTATATTATCAATAAAAGGGTTTGTTTTGATAAGCAAGCATGCCATTACTAGTCATTAAGACCTTAATGTTAATACATTTCAAAGGTTTCACTGAATAATAGATTCTTTTCCTGGTGGGGAGGAGTCAGAGGTAGGTAAGGGATACAGATCCCTGTAGGGAAGTGTTAGATCCCTGAATATGCTCTCCTTTGCCTCTCTTATCCTTAACTTTGAATAGGCGAGGGTCTTCCAGAAAAGGGAGGCAGGGAGGGAAGCATGAAGAATAGGGACGTTTCTGAAAATCATTCACATCTTTTTCACAATCATTCGCTGAGCTTTTTTATTGGGTGCTAGGCTCTGGATGAGGCCCTACAATGTAACAAAGTGAGTAAAACCGAGGTCATGTCTTCAAGAAGTTCTTAATCCAGGAGAAGATATAAGTGATAAGCAAATATTATTCAAAATGATAAGCATATTATCTATTGTCATGAGAAGTCCAAAGAAAAATAAGGTTGGAGAAAACACACCTCATGTTAAAAACTAGATTGCCCTGCTTTAAAATTACCTTTAGGATCTGCCCTTTCCTGTCTACAACCACCCCATGTTCCTCCTGGATCCATAAGCCAAAGCTGACATGAAATGATATCCTGGAATCAAAGAATTTTATGGTAAAGTCCAGAGATGAGGTGCTCTGAGCATTTTGAGTACCTCTTTTCTACTTCCAAGGAAATAAGGAAGAAGACAAGGGAAGTTCTTTTTCCCCATAGACTTTTCCCCAAAAGAATTACAGTTCTTCCTTGGAACTGTAATTTTGCCCTGTGCTTCTAGAATGCCATGTTCTGCAAAACTGAGTTTTACCAGTAACTACTTTGCCAGAATGTAAAGAAATCTCAGGCTGTGAGCTCCGTAAAGGTAGGCAAAGTATGGTCACACGGTCTGGTGCCTTAGACTACCTTGGCACCAATCAACTCAATAAACAAGCTTGAACCAGATGTTACTTCTATTTCCTAGTCCCACTTCTGCCACCAAGAAAGCCAAACACTTGTTGTGTGGACCCCAGTCTAATTCTAAACCAAAACCATTCTCTCCACTATCAGAGGAACCTTTCAGAGGGTCATTGAAAGATGGAAACCTTGCAGGAAGCAACAGGTGTGGGGAGGGAGAAAGAGAACAAGATAGACCAGCCCTGGGGGGCGCCAGAGGGATAAAGGAGGGAGAAGAGGAAACAGCACTTGTATTGGCAGGAGGCCTGGCCTCTTACGTCTGAACTTCTTGGAACTCTCACCAACCCACAGCCCATCATGCCCAGTTTGTCTCTCTCCCTAGGCTCCAGGCCCACCTTTCAGACCAGGCCTGCCCAGGTGAAATCACCAACCTGGACCAGGTTAGTCAGCATCTTAGTTGGTAGACAGATGTTTCCTCACTGGTGCGGCAGCAGAAGAGCTGTTGCTGGTCCAAAGTTAGGAACTGGAACCAAAGCTGAGCCCTCCAGCTAACATACACACACACACACACACAAACACACACACACACACACACACACACTCCTGTCCCTCTCTCTATATTCCTTATCTCTGGTATGGATCCATTATTCTTTTAGCTCTCCATACCTGACAGCAAGGGCTCACATCTCACCCTTCCTCATGAATAGTCCAACTACTGAGTAGTCCAACTCCTGGAAACTCAAGCCATCGTCCCTTCTTGCCTAGATTACTGCGTCTTCTCTAAGTACCCTCTCCCTGCTTTGAGCCTTGTCCTCTCTCACACCCTTTTCCAAATAGTTCACCATGGAGCTGCCACAAAAATAATATGAATCTGTTCATGCTTAAAATCATTCAGAGGCTTTCCAATGCCTAGGGAATAAAATTGGGATGCTTCTGATGTCATATAAGACACTGTCTAGGCCAGGTGCAGTGGCTCACGCCTGTAATCCCAGCACTTTGGGAAGCCGAGGCAGGTGGATCAATTGAGGTCACGAGTTCAAGACCAGCCTGACTAACATGGTGAAATCTGTCTCTACTAAAAATACAAAATTAGCTGGGCATGGTGGCACATACTTGTAATCCCAGCTACTTGGGAGGCTGAAGCAGGAGGATAGCTTGAACCCGTGAGGTGGAGGTTGCAGTGAGCTGAGATTGTGCTGTTGCACTCCAGCCTGGGCAACAAGAGCAAAACTCCAACTCAGGAAAAAAAAAAAAAAAGAGAGAGAGACACTTTCTAGTCCGCCCATCTCTCTAGCCTCTCAACGACTTCCTTCTACCACTATGCATGTGCTGCGCTCCACCATGCTGAACTTCTTGCTGTCTCCCAAAATGAAATAGTTTTACCATTTAAAAACAAAATAGTATTTACTGAAATGATTTGAGGGTTGAAGCTTGCGAAAAGCTTGGGAAAAGGCAGGAACCATGGACACTTGGGAAGAAATAGAAAGTATAGCAAAAATGTTCTGATAGGAACAGTCCAGTAGGCCTGCCACCTTGCAATGAATTTCCTCCCAGGCTTCTGTCCAGCCTGGGATCAAGAGCAAAGTTTCAGCAAAAAGCATCTGAGTAGTATACCGCAGCTTGGTACCATGGTTGTACTGAGGTCAGCTAAAGGAGAATGTGATTCTTTCAACTCCCTAGTAGGAGGAAGCGACCCCTACATTACCTCCTGCCAATAATACAACTATGGAGGACAGGTACAGGAAGAGGTAATTCCCCAAAGGAAGTTGTTGTGATATAAGGAAGGGGGTAAACTGGGAAGGGTTGGAGGTGGGAGGATGAAGAGAGGTTGGTTCGTGGGTATAAGCATACAGTTACACAGAAGGAAAAATTCTAATGTTCCACAGCAGAGTAACATAACTATAGTTAGCAATAATGTATTGTATATTTTAAAATAGCTATACAAGAGGTCTTGAAATGCCCCCCACACATAGGTATGATAAATGTTCAAGGTGATAGAAGGCCCAAATACCCAGATTTGATCATTATACTCTCTATGCATTTAACAAAATATCACATGTACCCCATAAATATGTGCAAATATTGTATATAAATAATACAAATTTAAAAAATAAAAGCACCATGTTAACATAAAAAAGGAAGAGGGTGCAGATGCTGGTCATCTGAAAAGTAATAATCATGTATGTCATGACCCCATTTTTCTCCATACTTGGAATACTGCAACTCCCCTTACTCTTACCTGCTACCACCATCCCATTCTGCCTGATGCATGCTTATTTGTCCATGAAAGGTTAGCTCTGACATTACCTCCTCTAGGAAGTCTTCTCTGACCTTCGTAGGCTGTGTTAGGGAACCCCTCACCTGCATATCTTTATCCTGTCTCTTACCATATGAATTAAAATTGTTTCTTTGTCCATTTCCACAATCATGTGTTAATACGGCCCCTTATAACAAGGGGTCCTAACCACCAAGTGTAATGCTGGGGAAAAAAATGTAGATGAACTTCAAAGCTCAGTTAAAAATAGTGACCTGCCAAAAATGATTTTTTGGACTGCTTACCACACCATTTTTAATAATGGAAATTGAGGTTTCTCTGGAAACCCCTTATGTATTCTTGCATAATTTATGTGTCTTTATGCTGTTTCATGATTTGCATACTGCATTGCTAAGGTGATTCTAAACCCAATTCCCCTGTATCCCAGCCTCACCTCTGGTTCCTCGCTGATGTAATTCAGCACCATGTCATAACTGTTCTCCCAGAGCTGAAGCAAGTCAGTTCATTGAAAGCTTGGTTGGGATTCTTAATCTGTAGGAATTTTCCATTGTTTGTCTTCTTATTGGCAAAGGATCTTAGTTTAATCTGTGGAAAGATAGAAACCCATTAAAATATTTCTACAGCCATGTTGTGTGCTTTTGAGAATGATTCACTCATTTTTAAACCATGTTCCTTCCTAAATCAGTGTGGCGTTTCTCCAGATCGATTTCTTTAGAGAATATTGCAAATTTATTACAAAAGTGGTTGCTAAGTGAATCATTAATGAGCTTAATAAAGTCATTTAAGAGAGAATTAATCTATAGTGAATGGGCTTTGTCAGACACAGAGCCATTTTTAGGAGAATAATGCTTGTTAGATGGGAAACAAAGGACAATATTAATGTAGCAGTAGCGGTAATGGTAGCTGTCTCAAAGACGGCATCATAGGAACTGCTGCTATTTTCATCCCCAGAGCCTGCCTCTGCAGATCAAAATGACATTGTAAGCTCATGCTTTGAAGTCACTACCTGCACTCCAAACACTTAGCAATTATAAATAAAATATTTTAAGAACGAATTTAAAAGAAAGTTTTAAAAAAAGTAAACCACATGCCCATACACACATAAAGAAAAATAAATATCTATGTGCTAGAAACAGACCAGAAATATAACACACTAGTTACTAAAGCTGTGAGCTTGTGGGCTCTGGAGACACACACAGATAGGCAAGATAACTCCTCTGCAGTATTGGGAGTAAAGGGGCCCTAGATGGTTGGAGCCTGGATCCAGGCTTATTGCTTGAACCTAAATGCCCTAAAAAAGGTGCAGCTGTTACCTAAGGTTAGGACTTATATAAATGTGCATCTAGAAAAGTAGAAACAAGCAGGTATAACCAAGACTTGGGCCAAGCTGCCTCCTGACTCAGTGACTAAATCTGTAATATCTGAATACCATCGTAAGATAAAAGTTCAGAGCCACCAACATAAAACCAGGTTGTGAACTGGGGCCCTGTGGCCAAGCAGGGAGGGAAAGGTATAACAAGAAGAGAGAAAGTGTGTGCGATGTCACTCAAAATGTACATCACACAAGTTAAAATTCTAAAACAATTAAAGAAAACTAACATTAAGAAAAGGAGCCAATGAAATCAATATTTGGGATACATTCATTTCAGATGAAGTAGAAATACAGGCATACCTCGTTTTATTACATTGCTCTTTGCAGACACTTCGTTTTTCACAAATTGAAGATTTGTAGCAATCCTGCATCAAGCAAGTCTATCATGCCAGTTTTCCAACAGCATGTGCTAACTTTATATCTCTGAGTCATAGTTTGAAAATTCTCACAGTATTTCAAACTTTTTCATTATTATTAGTCTGTTATGATGATCTTGATCAGTGATCTTTGATATTACTATTGTAATTGTTTTCGAGTGCCACCAATCACACCCATATACAACAATGAATTTAGTCGGTAAATGTTGTATATGTTCTGACTGCTCCACCAACCAGCCATTTTCCCATCTCTCTCCTCCTCAGGCCTCCCTATTCCTTGACACACAACAATATTGAAATTAGGCCAATTAATAACTCTATAAAAGCCTCTAAGTGTTCAAGTGAAAGGAAAAGTCCTGCAACTCTCAAGTTAAATCAAAAGCTATAAATGATTAAGCTTAGTGAGGAAGGTATGTTAAAAATTGAAACAGACTGAAAGCTAGGCCAAATGGTTAATCAAATTGTGAATGCAAAGGAAAAGTTATTGAAGAAAATTAGAAGTGCTATTCCATTAACACACAAATGATAAGAAGACAAAACAGCCTTATTGCTAATATAGAAAAAGTCTGAGTGTCTGGATAGAAAATCAACCCAGCCACAATATTCACTTAAGTCATTCTATGAAGGCTGAGAAGTGAGGAACTGCACAAGAAAAGTTTGAAACCAGCAGAAGTTGGTTCATGAGGTTTAAGAAAAGAAGCCATCTCCATAATATAGAAGTGTAAGGTGACGCAGCAAGTGCTGATATAGAAGTTGCAGCAAGTTACCCAGAAGATCTAGCTAAGATCACTGATGAAGGTGACTACACTGAGCAACAGATTTTCAGTGGAGATGAAACAGCCTTCTATTGGAAGAAGATGCCATCTAGGACTTTCCTAGCTGGAGAAAAGAAGTCAATGCCTGGCTTCAAAGGTTCAAAGGACAAGCTGACTTCCTTGTTAGGCACTAACGCAAATGGTGTCTTTAAGTTGAAACCAATGCTTATCTGCCATTTGAAAATCCTAGACCCCTTATGAATTATGCTGAATGTACTCTGCCTGTGCTCTGTAAGTAAAACAACAAAGCCTGGGAAACAGCACATCTGTTTAGAGTATGGTTTACTGAATATTTTAAGCCCACAGTTGAGACCTACTTCTCAGAAAAAAAAGACTTATTTCAAAATATTAGGGCTCATTGTCAATGTACTTAGTCATCCAAGAGCTCTGATGGAGATGAACAAGGAGATTAATGTTGTTTTCATGCCTGCTAACACAATATCTATTCTGCAACCCATGAATTAAGGAGTAGTTTCAACTTTCAAGTCTTAACTATTTAAGAAACACATTTTATGAAGCTATAGCTATCATAGATAGTGATTCCTCTCATAGATGTGAGCAAAGTAAATTGAAAACCTTCTAAAAAAGATTCACTATTCCAGATACCAGTGAGAACATTTGTGATTCATGGGAGGAGGTCAAAATATCAACATTAACAAGATATTGGAATACGTTGATTCCAACCCTCATGGATGACTTTGAGGGGTTCAGGACTTCAGTGGAGGAAGTAACTGCAGATGTGGTGGAAATAGCAAAACAACTAGAATTAGAAGTGGAGCCTGAAAATGTGACTGAATTGCTACAATCTCATGATCAAACTTGAAAGAATGAGGAGTTGCTTCTTCTTACAGATGATCAAAGAAAGTGGTTTCTTGAGATGGAATCTACTACACTTGGTGAAGATGCTGTGAACATTGTTGAAATGACAGCAAAGGATTTAGAGTATTACATAAATTTAGTTGATAAAGCAGTGGGAAAGTTTGAGAGAATTGACTCCAAGTTTGAAAGAAGTTCTACTGTGAGTAAAATGCTATCAAATAGCATCATATGCTACAGAAAAATCTTCTGTGAGTCAACTGATGCTGCAAATTTCATTGTTGTCTTACTTTAAGAAATGGCCACAGACATCCCAATCCTCAGCAACCAACACCCTGATCAGTCAGCCACCATCAACACCAAAGCAAGACCCTCTACCAGCAAAAAGATTACAACTTACTGAAGGCTCAGATGATTGTTAGCATGTTTAGCAATGAAGTATTTTTTAATTAAGAGACATACAATTTTAGACATAATGCTATTGCATACTTAGACTATAGAACAGTATAAACATAACTTCTATATGCACTGGGAAACCAAAAAATTTGTGTGACTAACTTTATTGTGATATTTGCTTTATTGCATTGTACTGAAAATGAACCCACAATGTCTCTGAGATATGCCTGTAATAGCAGAATCTGAAAGTGAAATTACAATAGGGATTGTAGCCTGGGCAACATAGCAAAACCCCATCTCTACTAAAAGTACAAAAAATTAGCCAGGTGTGGTGATATGTACCTGTAGTCCCAGCTACTCAGGAGGCTAAGGTGGGAGAATTCCCTGAGCCAGGGAAGTGGAGGCTGCAGTGAGCCAAGATTGCATCACTGCACACCGACCTTGGCAACTGGAATAAGACCCTGTCTCAGAAAAATAAAAATAAAATAAAATAGGGATTGTTAGAACCATCAAGGAGAAAAAGAAAGGAGGAATATTCGTAGAAATGAATAGTAAATTGTGAAAGAAAACAAGTAAAAAATGAAACAAGAGCAGGCTGATATGAAAAGGGACAAGTTGGAAATTCTGGTAATAAAAACCACAGTATTTGAGTGAAAAACTCAATAAACAGGATTAACTCTGTCTTGGATATAACAAGACAGAGAATTAATACATTAGAAGGTTATATAGAGGATCTTACCCAGAATGCAGCAATAAAGAGTTAAGGAAGGGGGAAAAAACAGGAAATAGCAATTAAGAGATGTGGAAGACATATTGAAAAGATCTAATATATGTCTAATAGGAGTTCAAGAATAAAATAGAGGAAAATGTCTGTGAATCAATAGTCAAAGAGATACTATGAACTTTTCAGATGGAAGAAAATGATATATGTTCTCAGAAGAAAAGGTTACATACACCAAGTGCCAAAAAGAATACATAGTAATGAACCTATAACAGGAAACATTTTTCAGTGAGACTACTGAACATTGAAGGTAGAGAGAAAATCTTGAAAGCTTCCAAAGTAAAAAGACAGCTAACCTGCAAGGAAAAGACAGTTAGACTCTCATCTGCAATGGGTGCCAGAAAACAGCGGAAGAATCTTTTCACAGCCAATTATCAACCAAGACTTCTATACCCAGGTAAACTATCATTCACAGTGGAGTAAAATAAATCATTTTCAAGCAAAAAGACTAAGTGTGTTATCACTCACATGCTAAGTCCTAAAATTGAGAAATCATTGATAAATATGATTAACCATTTACTTTAAGTAACTAATGTGTGTTTTTAAAAGACAAATCTAAAAACCTAGATAGTAATACTATGGGAGTGGTATTCAATGAATAGAAAATGCATGGTAAGTTCCTTAACCCTTTCAGGAATATAGAGAGAGTTAATCATTCTAGATTTTGTTGGAAATTTTACAATAAATATACACGAAAATTTAGAGGTAATCTCAGAAAAAAAAAACTATAAAATAGAAGCCAGAGTCTTATAATGAACAGTCTTGAAAAATCTGTAGGCTAGGACTTGAGTTGTGGAGGTAACGGTTCACTGAAGGCCGCCCATGGCCTGAAAAAATAAAATTTCTCAATATTTTTTTCTTTGCTACTAAAGAAGAACTTAAGCACTAAAGAATCAAATGCCATGAAATTGAATTCAGATACAAATTTAAGTTTTTGCTTTTTAGTAACTAAAGGATTTAAAAGAGAAATTTAACATGGCCTCAACTCTTAAGTTCCTATTGATTATCAGATACAACATTTATGTAAAAAACAACTTTTTTCTTACTTAACCGTTGATGAGAAGGTGCCACCTGATTTCCAAAATCTTAACATTTTAAATCAACAAAATACATTAACTTACATGACTTTGAGCCAAGTAAAATGGTTCTCAAGCGCCTTGGACTCTTCCAAGGAAGCTTATTAAGATGCAGATCCTGAGGACACTCTAAGAGACTCGGATTCTGAAGATTGGAAAAGGCTAGGGATTTGCATTTTTAACAGATAGTTCTGACACAGATGATGGGAAGACTGCAAATATCTGAAATGTTGACTTAGTAAAATCAAAATAATAGTAAAATTAGCCAGGCAGCCCTGAGGGAATCTTAACAGCAAACATAAAAATTGAGCCACCCATTCTGAAAGACATCCAGGTTGGAACTATGACAGTTCTAATTAATGAGTTAAATACTTGTTGAATACTAATCTAGAAATCAAAAGACCTGGTTTCTGTTCCAGTTCGGCTGGTAATTAGCTTTGAGACTTCGGGAGAAGTGGGGGGATTATTTTTCCTCTCTGGGCCCAAGTTTCCTCATCTATAAAATACGGTTAAATTATTCTCTGCCAGCTTTAATGTTCTTTGGCTCTATGAGTTCACATAATGGGATTGTGGGTCAGTAATTAATCTAATCTTTATAGGTTCTTCGAAAGAGGCCCCCCGCCTTATTTCCCCAGGAGATGGCAGTGGGAAAGCACAGCATAGAGAAACCACCATTATGATTTCTGCCTGGAGACAGCATTAATGCTGCAGAGAGGCAGGTTCTGAGTGAGACACCAAATTGACCCTCAGTATCTGATCTCCACCTTCCCGGTTACAAAACTTGTTCTTTAAAAGCTTACCAAATGAATACAGCAAAGGATGGGTAAAGAAAATGCAGTCGATCTCTTCTAAATGCAAATTACCTTGGCAATTATGCAAGCAATTTAAAATAACGAGTTGCAAGCAAGAACAACAACAAAGATTTGATTCCCAAGTTAGAAACTTTCAATGCAGCTGAAAGCTACAAATCCTGGGAGATGCAGGCCCCCAGAGCTGTATGGATGGTGGTAACAGAGACATGTAATGAAACAAACTTCCGAGAAAAACTAGACTTACCTAGTTCTTCTAAGAAAAAAAGAGTTTTTTCTTTAAAAGCGGTCTTTTGTGAGGCTTGGATTCCTCCAGCAATGAATGTAGAGCCAAGCTGTGAACCCAAAGACTGGAGCCTTACACACCTCCCCAGCTTTTACTGTAGAAATCTCTATTTGTTCTGGAATCTCTTTTATCAACACTTCAGTTACTCCTACAGTGTGAACTCCAAACAGTCCTGCTTAAGAAACTATCTGCAAATACCAGAATGGCTAATCCTAAAAATAAGGTGTTAATTGGTCTCTTGGTGATTCCAACCTCAAACACAATAAACTAGTATCCCTTTTTAACCGTGGGGGTTTTGCCCCACTGCTAGTCTGAAGTACTGGGTCTTTCTTACCTGAATTTGGCTCTTTCTTTTTCTGCTGCTTTTCAGCTTATGTTTTAGGTAAAAATAAAGGAAAAAGAAACTAGTAAGAAATACAGTGCATCTTTCTCTCTCTTCATCTGACAGTAATTATAGGGTGTTAAACCCAAAGTAAACCAGGTCATACTGTGTCTTCAGGAGGAGCCAAATTAGGAGGGAAGCTTGCCATTCCTGAAGTCTTCCTTATGGACATAGGAATCCAACAATTTAAAATTTTTTTTTTCTTTTTAGAGACAGAATCTATGTCACCTAAGCTGGACTCAAACTCCTAGGCTCAAGGGATCCTCCCTCAGCCTCCCAGGTAGCTGGGACAACAGGTAAGCAGTACACTGGGCTTCTCAGGAATTCACTTTTTTTTTTTTTTTTTTTTTTTTTTTTTGAGACAGAGTTTCACTCTTGTCACCCAGGCTGGAGTGCAGTGGCATTATCTCGGCTCACTGCAACCTCCGCCTCCCTGGTTCAAGCAATTCCCCTGCCTCAGCCTCCCAAGTAGCTGGGATTACAGGCGCACGCCACCATACCCAGCTAAATTTTTTGTATTTTTAGTAGAGACAGGGTTTCAACATGTTGGCCAGACTGGTCTCGAACTCCTGACCTCAGTCAATTTGCCCACCTCCACCTCCCAAAGTGCTGGGATTACAGGCTTGAGCCACCGTGCCCAGCCAGGAATCCACTACTAAACAATAAGCACCTGTTAGTGCCTCTGGCCCAAATGCCCAGTTAACTGTGGCCCAGTTTCCCTGGGCGTTGACTGAGTGGTTAGCTGGGGCAGAGAGCCAATCAACAAATTAGGGGCATTGATCCTTTTTATTGTCTTTGTTTTTATCTGTCACTTCTGACCTGCAACAACATCCCATTGTCAGCTCAGATTCTGGAGCATTTAAACCTTTTGCCTCCCACTGAGAAAGCGTTTTTCTAATAAGGAAGTAGTGTGACTGCAGAACGGTAATACAGTAGGAGGGATCTCCCCCGGTACCCATCACTCAGGGACAGACTGGCTCTGGGTTCTACTCCTAACTTCTCTCATCATTTGTACTACTATCCACAACCATCATTTCAGAGAAATTTCTCTGCTGCGGTATATACAGGAATTTGACCTGGGATTTGTGTGAAATATTTATATTGTTTTTCATTTGGGTAGATGGCACTAGAACAATGCAGTTCCCAATTTCCTTGTGCTGTTCTCCTTTACTTGCAAGCAGGACAGGAGCGGAGAATTAGAGGAAAGGATTTCACTGAGTGGTGACAGTCTTTCCTCCAAACTTTCCATGGCAAACACAGTGTTGATATGTACTTATGAGACCCTCCTAGGGCTGCATGTACTTCCTGATGGGCCTGGCTGCCAAGCTGCCTCTTGTGGGACTGGCCTGGAGCCTCTAGAGCAAGGGTCAGGAGACAGGATACAGGGTTTATGTCGCTGTCCGAACTGGGAGCACAGACCGAGCTGCCCTACACTGGGAACTGAAGGCTCAGACATTACTTCACATCTCAGCAGAATGATGCAATGATCGCTCTGCTGCAAGTTCTGCTAAACAGCTCAATGTTTGTTTCTCCATCCTCAGTAATATTCTTGTCACTGAGCCAATGGCCTCATCAAAGGAACTAAGCAAGGATCCTATAATAGCCTTTTTTCAGTTATTGGTAATAACAGTAATAATTATGGGCTCCCTATAACAAGCCCTGTGCAAAAGCCATAAAAGGGAAAAATGGCCCTGTTTTTCCAGCATCCCATCTTCCTAAAGATTAAGTATTTCTATATCAACCATTCAACCGTTCACTGAGCAGTCTTCATGAGCATGGCAATATGCTGGGTGTTGGGTTTGCTGGTGGATGAGTTCAACTCATCCCTGCTCTCAAGGAACTTACAAGACACCATAGAGGGCAGATGGATATGGAAAAACTAGATTGTCCTAAGTGCCACTGGGGAGACCCAGAGCCAGATGGAAGGCAAGTCCATTTCTGTTTTTGTTTTTGTGTGTGTGTGTGTGTGTGTAGTTTTTTTGTTTGTTTGTTTGTTTGTTTGTTTTGAGACAGAGTCTCACTCTGTCACCCATGCTGGAGTGCAGTGGCACGTTCTCAGCTCACTGCAGCCTCTGCCTCCCGGATTCAAGCAGTTCTCATGCCTCAACCTCCTGAGTAGCTGGGATTACAGGCACGCGCCACCTCATCCAGCTAATTTTTGTATTTTTAGTAGAGATGGGGTTTTCCCACATTGGCTAGGCTGGTCTCAAACTCCTGACCTCAAGCAATCCACCTGCCTAGGTCTCCGAAAGTGCTGGAATTACTGGTGTGAGCCACCGCACCCAGCCAAAGGCAAGTCCATTTCTAGCTGAGGAGGGGCAATCAGGAGTTGGGCTGTGTTGAGTTATCCTTGTGCATATCTTGTACTCAGGGCTTATTTATCTCTATTAGAACCCAACGAGCTGGTGGTGTAAACATCGTCTCTTCTCTATATCAGAATGTAACGGAATAAGTTTTTTATCTAAAACCTCACTTGGCATAGTCTTTATGTTATTTCCACTGTGATAGATGAAAGAAAAAAGAGCAGTTTAGAATGACATCTACTAATAAACCTCACTGGTCATTCAAGATCTAGTTTCACTTGAAATCTGAAGAGGATTTCTGCCAGAGAATCAAGGCCTGTGGTTATCTTCATTTCTTTACCATAACTCCCCTGCATCCTTCTATCAGCAATGTACTCTCAACACACCCCCAGTTTCCTCTTCCCACTGCCTAAAACCTCATCTCCCAAAGACGTATCCTGACAACTCTGCCCAAGAGGCCCTTCCGACCTCTCACCCGTCCTTTCTCTATAAGAGCAGCCTACCTGTTTCATTCACAAAATATATCACCATTTGTAACTTTTTTTTTTGACATAGAGTCTTGCTCTGTTCCCCAGGCTGGAGTGCAATGCCACGATCTCGGCTCACTGCAACCTCTGCCTCCCAGGTTCAAGCGATTCTCCTGAGTACCTGGGATTACAGGTGCCCGCCACAATGCCCAGCTAATTTTTATATTTTTAATAGAGACAGGGTTTCACCATGTTGGCCAGGCTGGTCTTGAAGTCCTGACCTCAGGTAATCCTCCCACCTTGGCCTTCCAAAGTACTGGGATTACAGGCATGAGCCACAGCACCTGGCTATAATGTTTATTTTCTTATCAGCAATCTTCCAGAACACACTGTAAGCTCCTGAAGGACGGAGGTTCTTTCTGTCACAATGCCCAGCATATAGCAGATGTGAAAAAATTCTTGCATGAGTAAATTAGTAAATAAATAAGCAGTAGCACTATGACTTGAGGAAAGTCCTCACAGCGCTCTAGACCATGGTTGCCACATCAGTCAAATAAAAGAACTCAAAACAAGGATCCAGACTGACTATACTATGATTCCAGGACTTGGTAAAATCAGCACTAGTGCTTCACCAGAAAATGTGGAGCGTCTCTGACCTCAAGGCAGTTTTCCTAGTAGAAAGACATAATAGGTAATGGATGGAAGGATGTTCGATATTATTATCCCACTTTATAAAAAATGAAGATGCCTAAATACATTTTGTGTCTGTCAAGAAGCCAGGAAACTTAAAAAGAGGCTCCTCCACACATGCAAGTAGATTGATTCAACCTGTGTCAGCAGCCAGGGGCCCTGGAGTCAGCCCCTCCACTGGAGGACACTAGCAAGAAGATATTTGTAAAATACTTTTTCTGATGGAGTCAAGAGAACCTCTGGTCTAACCCATGAGCTTGCATTAGTGCCTCAGCTCAGCCTAACTCCAGCACCATCTTATAGATCCTGAAAGTGGGTGGTCTGGAGATTCGCTTCTAAACTGCCTCAGATTCAAGCAAACTCCACATTCGTTTGAAAGACAGAGGCCAGAGGGACTGGCTAGATCAGGGAGGTTGGTAAACACAGTGCCTTTTTTTTTTTTTTTTTTTTTTCTTTTATCAACAGGAAATACAAGCTCTGGTTCTGGATGAAAGGGAAAAAAATCATTGAAAGTAATTTATATCTGAAGCTGTTTAGTGGTGTCATCCTAATTTACAACAGAACCAGTTTCAAATTAAAAAAAAAAAAAAGCAGGCTTTTTCTGTTTCCTGTTAGCAAAGAACATGGGGTTATTAAAAAAAAAAATCCACTGGATTTTCCCAAGTGTTGATAAGGTTTGGAATCCTGCAGTTCTCATGAGAAGAATTCAAACCTCCTAATTAAAAGTTTTGTTCTCACAGTCAAATCTTGAGCCTGTGCCGTTTGGCTCCACTTCTCTATGGTTAATTCATTTTGATCTTCCTCCAAAAGATAAATTGACAGTGTGGGACAAACCCTTATCAGAAGTTTATTAATGATTATGATTTCTGGTTTTGAAAAGAGAAGTATTTTGCTGTAACATACTTCACCTCATACGGAACCCAGGGCATACCTGGCTATGAGTGAATACACGTTGAATGGAATCTTCCCTGGATTAGTGACAATTGTTCATCTCTAGGGCTAGCCAGGTAGGGAGAAATGGTTTATTAAATAGATTGTGTTTGGGCTCAGGTTGAATATAGTGACAGGAAACTGAAAATAGTCCTGACATTGGATGACTTGATATTTTTCATAATTTTAAACAGATAATTCAGATGCTGGTGTTTTGGAACGCTGCCCAAAGATCTGCTCTCCATATAAGCAAACTATAAAATGCAAACTAGGGCTATGATGAACCACCTACCTCTTTCCCTGAGGCAGACTTCATACTTCCTGAACCAAAATACTTGTCTGACCACAATATTTAATATTTGGAATTGGGACTCTCCCAGAAATCTGGGACATATGGTGAGGACCTGAAGCCTGTAGTCAAATTGGAGTTTTCTTAAATATTTGGTTAAAATTTGAATATTTTCAAGTCCAGTCCGCTTATAACTTAGTGTACTAAGTTGTACTCAAAAAAGATGTACAAAAAAAAATGGATGTACTCAAAATTTACATACCTAATACAGTGGTGGAGTTAGCTAGGTAACCTCCTTTTGTTAGCAAAAATGAGAGTCTGACTTCTGAGATCTTCAGAGACTATTTGGAAATTTCTGGAAGGGAAATGTCATGGTTGCCCTTTCTGCTACCAAGACTGTCAGTAGTTACACAAAATTATACTATTAAAAGTCCCCAGATGGGGAGTGGCTCATGCCTGCAATCCTAACACTTTGGGAGGCTGCAGTGGGAGAATCATTTGAGCCCAGGAATTCAAGACGAGCCTGGACAACATAGGGAGACCTCATCTCCATTAAAAATTTAAAAATTAGCCAAGCATGGTGGTGCACACCTGTGGTCCTAGCTACTCAGAAGGCTGAGATGACAGGATTGCTTGAGCTCGGAGGTTGAGGCTGCAGTAAGTCATGATTGTACTGAGGCACTTCAGCCTGGGTGACAAAGCAAGACCCTGTCTCCAAAAATAAAAATAAAATAAAATAAAATAAAGTTCCCTTTTACCTATATTAAATAGTACATCTGTGTTTGGAAAGCTTTGGGTAGAGGACACAGGTAGGAAGGCCATTCTTGTGCCCAGGTGGCAGGAGCCATTGAGGGTCTGAGGGAAGTCCAAACTGAAGGTTAGCCCAGGACCATTCTCCTCAGAGACTAGAAGGTCTCTCCATCTTAGGACTGAGGCTACCTGAAACAATGAGGAAAGGTGATGCTGAATGGAATACGTGTTAATCAAGAGAAAGGCCTTTCCTGTAGTTTATGCCTCTCTTCATTACTCTCCAGCAGGTTCTGCTGGTGCCTGAAGCCTCTTCCAGTGTTTACATCCTTTTTGGCCATTTCTAGCAGTGTCTTTACAGAAAACAGGGTGGGGGAAGACATAAGAGGCGAAACTCAAATAGCCTACTTTTCCCAACCTTTACAACTAAAATATTTTTCTAAACAGAAAATGGGAAAGCTGTGGCAAATGATCATGCCTGATAGTTCTGTTCCCTTTGCCCATGCGTGACTGAAACTGAGCCAGAAGGATTGAATTTTCTTACTCCATTTTACCTTTTTATATATATTTTTTTAAATCATATTTTGAGTGCACACAGGAACTTTTTTTTTAACCAAAGAGTAGCACCCTGTTATAGATATTCTCCAGTGACCCAACTCCCATGCCCTCGCTTTTCTATAAAAGGAGCCTGGCGTTATAGGAAAGACAGGGTAGCCCTCCAGACCAGGACGTCATGGAGAGGTCAGCCCACCCAAAGAAGAGGTAGCGCATGCAGGGCGTGGAGAAGGAAGTTCACGGGTGATGGGTGATGGGAGACACTGCCCTATACCACTAAATCCCTGCAGCCTCCTCCCCCTCATCCCTGGAAAGTAAGAGGAGCTCACTTGTCAGACTCCTCCCAGCCCAGAGTTGAAACAAGCTTTCCTTCACTCCATACTGCATAAGCCACAATGCTCCAAGCCTCCTCAAATTCATCCATGAAGCTCTGTGGGGCCTGCAGGCAGGCCCATTCCAAAAAAGACCTGAATATTTTATTGACAGTGGAACCCTAATTAGGTGGTTTCTGTAGTCGCTGATTTCTCCAGCACTTGAAGGCAGAAGTCAGCATTTTTGTCCCCTTCTAATTTGCCCTCTCTACCCCTCACACCCCAAAGCCAGGGCTGCTGGCACTCCTGCTGAGAAGAATAGATGGGGAAGAAATATTTCCGGGATTAGTCTCATAAATCTTTCACTGGCTTCCCTGGAAATTCTCTACCCTTGAGCAAGGAGGGGGTGTGGGTTGAGGGGGGAGCCTTAGATCACTCCTGACTCATTAGCGTGTTTCCACAATGTGCCAGCTGGATCATCTAAAAATTATTCAGCTGCCCAGGAGGAAAGCCTTTTTGCCAAACTACAGGTTTATTCGAAGAACTTAATGCAATCCTCAGCCCCGGCATCCAACCACAAAGCCCAGCAAGCTCTTCAGAGAGCCATTTCCTGACCCCAGAGGCAGTCAGTGACCCCCTGGAGTGAATTTTTACATAGAGATGCTGTCCTTACCTGCAAAGCTTTCTAAAGAAGGGATTTGGGAAAGATAATCTACTGTGTTGTTGGCTTTGTGCATGTCTGGAAGAAGTCATAAAATCTTCGTGTTCTTGATGGAGTGAGTTCCAGGAGATATTACCTTTCCCTTATCAGGTCCCCATGAATTGAATCAGGCTGATAACGTAGCCTTCAGGTTTCCATGTGTGCATTCACCACCTACGTTTGCAACAACTCTTCCTTTTTCCGTTTTGTCCTCTCTCATATCTAAAAGATTTTTATCAGCACTTTCTCACTGTATCTGTGTCTGTTTTCAGCCCCTTGTTAGTGTTCTACATGGTGTGTCCAATTTTATTAATAGCAGGAGGCTGGATGCAGTGGCTCACATCTGTAATCCCAGCACTTTGGGAGGCCAAGGCAGGTGGATCACTCGAGAGGCCAAGAGTTCAAGATCAGCCTGGCCAACATGGTGAAACCCTGTCTCTACTATAACTACAAAAAATTACCTGGGTGTGGTGGCACACACCTGTAGTCCCAGCTACTCAGAAGGTGAAGGTTGTGGTGAGCTGAGATCGCACAACTGCGCTCCAGCCTGGGCAACAGAGCAAGACTCTGACTCAAATAATAATAATAATAGCAGGAGTTACCATTTATTGAATGCTGACTGTGTGAGCCACTGTGACCCTACATACATTTATTCATTTATAACTGACAAACTGCAAAGTAGATCTTTAAAAGCCTACGATCCAAATGACGAAACTGAGGTTTAGAAAAACAGCTGGAAAGTACTAGTCAGGATTCAGAGCCTGCTCTGTGTGTTTCCCAAGCGTTGTCTCTCAGCCACTTCACTGAAACACAGAGAGCCCGGGAGATGTGCATTGCTTTTGGTTAACACCCATATCCAGGCACATGCTGCAGAGCCTGAACGATGTCCTCACTGTCACTTCTCCAACCCTCTGAAGATGGTGATGGAAATGAGTGCGCCATGACAATTTCTGCGGAAAGATTCTAAGAATTGTCAGAAATCTTGAGGCCAGGGCATGTCTAGCTCCCTAACCCACAGCAGGGTGCTGAATAGGTTTCTGATGACATGCTTTTGATAAAGAAAGAGAGTTCCTCAGGCAATGGAGACTGGAGATCAGTGAGGGGAGGGGTATTAGAGGAGCCTCGCAGGGAGCAGAACCTGGGGTGCCATCACAGGCAAGAAGACAAGTCAGAAAGCATAGACCCAGCACAATTATTAACAGAAAAGGCCATTGTTTGGAAGTCTGAGGTTTTGGAGAGGGTCAAAATTGTAACAGAAGTCCCTCTGCAGTGACTTTTGGACTCCAAGCTCTTTAGGATTCTCTCTTCCCCAATACTAACTCTCTTGCAACATGGGCTGAAAAATTGCTAGAGTGTAATGAAGTTTGAGTTCAAAAAAATTATTGGAGCTAATTAGAAAAGGCTTAGTTTTGGCATCTTTAGTCATCTTTAGTCCTTACTTTTCCGGCTGATCAAATATATCCATTCATTCCAATCTAATGAGGGCCTGCTGTACGTAGGGCTTTTCCCTAGCACTGTGAGAGATGCAAAATATATTAGACATGATCCCTGACCCTGAGTTGCTTGCTGTCTAGGTTGCAAAGCAAGAAATGTGCACATAAAAAAGGTGAATAAAAACATTTCAGACGCTATCCCCACTTAGATGTCTAGTAGACACCTTGAACTTTAACATGTCCAAAACAAACCCTGGTTTTCCCAGGATCTCAAGCCATCCCTTTCACTGTTCTCCTAATTCTTCTTCAAGGCTCAGTTTGTCTCACTCCCTCTATGAAGTCACTATGAGGCCATCCAACTCCTACTGACTTTTCTTTCCTCTAAAACACTTTAACCTGTGCCCCTGTCAGGCTTCTGCCACTTTCACTTCAGTAAACAGCAACACTTACCACCCAACTTCCCAAGCCAAGACCAAGACCTCCCAACAACTATATCAATCACTCAACCAGGACCGCCATCTTTGTCTCCCAAACATACCCCAATTTGCACCCTCCTCTCTCTCTCTGCACTCACCACCATCACTCACTCAGACCGTTGCAATAGCCTCCTCACTAGGCTCTCTGTCTCCACTTGGTTGATCCACCACCATTTCTCCACACAGCAGACAGAGTGATATTTTTAAAGTTAAATCATATCATTGTTTGGCTGAAAATCCTCAAATGTCTTCCTGTCACACCTAAACTTAAATCTAAAACCTTCTGCTGGCCAGGCACAGTGGCTCATGCCTGTAATCCCAACACTTTGGGAGGCCCAGGAGGGTGGATCACCTGAGGTCAAGAGTTCGAGAGCAGCCTGGCCAATATCGTGGAACTCTCTCTTCTAAAACTACAAAAATTAACCAGTTGTGGTGGCGGATGCCCATAATCCCAGCTACACAGGAGGCTGAGGCAGGAGAATCACTTGAACCTGGAGGCAGAGGTTGCAGTGAATCAAGGCTGCACCACTGTACTCCAGCCTGGGCGACAAGAGCAAAACTCTGCCTCAAAAAATAATAAATAATAATAATAATAATAATAAAACCTTCTACCTGAGGCTACAAGGCTGTGCCTGATCTGAGGTTTCCCTGCCTTTGGGACCATCTCTCTCAACCGCCCTTCCTCATCCCCATAGGCAACAGGCCTTTTTCTCTTCTTGCAACCACTAAGCTTCTTCTATTCTTGAGGCATTCAACTTTCTATCCTCTTTACCTAGAAAATTCTTTCCCCAGATCTTCCCAGGGCTGACACATCTTATGACTCACATCTCAGTTTAAATGTTCCCTCTTTGGAAAATCCTTTTCTGCACAGCTAACTCAAAATAGACCATCAAACACTTTCAAGTCCATCAGCGTTAAATCTTCATCATAGCACTTAACACTAGATACCTTCTTGATTGCCTATATACTCATGTGATTGTTAACTACCTCTCTCATAGACACACACACACAATTAGAATATAAGCTTTCTTATATGCCCTGTTCCACAGTATTTTCCCAGTCCCTAGGAAAGAGCTCGGTAAACATTTGCTAAATGAATTAATCTGGTCTGATAGAAGTTTTCTAACTAGGACATGGTAGTGTTAATACCCAAGTACCAATGTGTTTCAGAGGAGCATGAAAGCAATGTGAGCTAGCTGGGTCAGGGAAGCTGCGTGGAAAAGGGGAGGCAAACTGAGCCATAAAGGAAGATTGGGATTCCAGCAGCAAAAGGGAGCAGGCCATGCACTTGCAGCCAGGGGTTTAGGACCAGGACAAGCCCTTTAATATACAGTAAGAAGCAGCAAGGCCTTGACACAAACCCAGGCAACCCAACTCCAAATGCAGAACCAAACCTTACCCTCTCCTGATGGGTTGGGGAATACGGTATTCATTCAGACTAGAGATGATGAACTAAATTGGAGTTGGAATGTAAATGGCATGGGAATGGAAAGACAGAAAAGTGTAAAGGACATTATGGAGAAGAGGCAACAAATTATTTTAGTATAATCAAATAGAGTGGGCAGAAATAGAAGTAGCAGGAGGAATCAAAGGTGAAATTGAAAACCAGAACCAAAGACAAACTTGAAAAACTGGGGCAAATGGTGGTGTCACTGATTGTGAAGAAAGTGACTCCAGGTTATGTGAGAAAGTGGATGTGATTCTAGTACAGTTGGGTCTGAGAGAGTGGCAGGAGCTTCCTGTGGAAATAGCTAGGAAGCCACAGAGCTGCTGTCTGAGGGTAAAGTGAAAGCCAGAGAAACAGGTCTGTGGATCATCTGCACAGAGATCCCAGAGGATGTTGCGATGGATTCCACGAGGCAGGAGATTGAGGAAGGGACATCAGCTCCCGCCCGCCGGCTTCATGAAGGGGGGATCTGCCCAGGCTAACAGTGGGTGGTGGTGGATCCCAAGCACCAAGAATACAGAACGCCCTCACTGAAGAATCAAGCAGTGAGTTGGAGCTCATGGGAAGCAGGTGTCTAGGCAAGAAGGCACCAGTGCAGCCGCTGGTGTCCAGAGAATGGCACATGTTGGACAGACTGAAAGGGTGGAGCCCAGTGGAGAGCAGGTAAGCAGGGAATGCATATTTGGCCCACTGGTGGGGATGTATAGAGAAAGGAAAGAAAGCCAACAAGGATATGCAACTTATATGGTCAGAAGGGCATGAGATGACCGGCGGGGGGGGTAGAGTCAAAGAGCCAAGGGATGACACTTCCAGCAGCAGATGTGAGCAGAGTGTCTTTCGTGTTGCAAGGATGTGAAGGAGAATAAGGTCTGAGAAAAGGTCACCAGCTTTCCAATCAGTGAATGTGCATCAACTGTTGGGAATCATTTTAGTCAAGTGCCAGGGTAGAAAGCAGATTGCTTTGGTTTGTGAATAAGAAATAGAAACTGCAGATGCAGTTGGTTCAAGAGGAAGAATGGCAATAACTAGTTTTTAAGTGTTCCATAAGGCAGTGGACAAGGTCATTGGCTGAAGGGGAGAAAATGGAAGTAGGGAGTCAGAGGAACACGGGAGTGTCAGCATAGATGCTACGGAGACAGTGCCAAAGAGTCCATTATCACATGTGGTTATTTTAAAATAGAAATGTGGGGTACATTGTCATTTATTCATTCAACAAATACTTTTTCAGTACTTTCTTTGTGTTAGGCACCATCTTTGGCAAAGAGATACAGTCTTGAGCAGATAGCGAGTTCATGTCCTTTTGCAGCTCGCAGGGTGTGGCCAGGGAGGCCAGGATAACACTTACCGCTACTCTTCTATGATACTTTATAGTTGGCAAAGCACTTCCACTGTCCATTCAAACCTGACAACAACATCCCTTTGGAGATCATTGTTAGGAAATTCAATTAAAAAAAATAATAAACACCAAACCCGAAACTGAGATTTAGAAGATTATGTCAAAAACTCAACAACTAGTTATCATGACACCAAAAACAAGAACGCTGGTGTCTGGATTCAGGTGCAGATACTCCCCAGCAAAGGGCTGGATGAAAAGAAAGTGACTAATTTCTGCATCTCTTTTCTTGGTCTGGGCTCCCCAACACTGAAAGGACAATTTAAGTCAGCCCAACATTGAAAGGACAATTCAACTCAAACACTTTACTTAACTTTGGATTTGATTGCAGCCAAAGATAGTAGCCCCCAATTATTAGGTGATCACTGTGGAGTACATTGTTGAGGGACATTAACTCAAATCCTCATGAACCTGGCTATCCGGTGGGATTTCCTTGTCCCTTGAGCTCTAGTAAACTTGGCTTAAACTTTCCAACTCTAAAAAAACTGTGCAAGTTCAAAGCCCTCCTCTCAATTTCCATGAATTCCTGGAGTTTTAGAGCCTAATCTCTCAGCATCTGGTTTCTGCATTCACACTTGCTGCCTTTTCTTTCTGCCCAAATGGAAAGCCAGCCCCCCTTTGCTTGTTTCCACACCAATCCAGTGAGTTTAATCAAATTTACAGATTTGCAAGTGGGTAGGAAAGGGAGATGTTTGGAGAAATGCAGAAAGAGCCCATCAAAAACACAGCTCCCTCCACCTCTCACTGTTTCTCCTCCCACCCCATTTCTGTCCCACCTGCCCCAAGTTAGAAGCTAAATAAAGTCCTCCTTTTTTATCTAATGCAATTCAGTGTATCAATCATATTATGCACCTCAGCTTGCTCTTGGGGGTCTCGTCTTTTACCCAAAGTGGCTTATCCTTATCCAAGTATTCCTTCCAAGTAAGTGTATTAGTCTCTGTATGAGAAACTAAGGCAAATACAATGTCCTCGATTTTCTGACATTTATAATAACCCTCTGGAGTATATATTATTATTTCCATTTTGTAGATAAAGAACCTGAGGCACAATAAGTCTAAGTCACTTGTCCACATTTTTGCAGTTAAGTCAGAAAGCTCAAACTGGAACTGAGACCTGTCTGACTTTGAAGCCCATGTTTTTTGTAAGACATCGTGATCTTGAGATTGTCCCAGGAAAGTGTAGGTAAAGGTTCAATCTCAGAGGAAAGAAAACAGGAAAGGGCCACTTTCTTTCATGTTCAGAAAGGAATTGCCAAGCAGAGAATTATGCTTACGAAAGACATTTCTCTTCGCATATCCTAGTGAGAATAAGGCCTAAAACACCAAAATTGTATTTTGAAATGGTCCAATGCAGATGTGTCTTTAACTTTCAAATCTAACAGAGGAAGATATCTGAATATGTTTAATCCAAGTAGCAGAAGAATACTTAGGCCTTAATATTCTACATTTCCCAAACTAAACTCCATGCTTTAGAAAATTCCTACAGACTGGCCCCAGAGAAAGTGAGAGCGTATCAGTCAAACGATCCAGTGGCTAGCCATAAGGATGTTCATGGATGACTGAACCTTACTTGGGAAATGAACGGCTGGCCCCAGGACTCCCTTCCTGCTGACACCGTGAATCTAATAGTCTATGAGAATTTACCTGATCCAGCTGACATCTATGAAACACCTTGCATGGCAGTGTAGAGCCTGGAAACAAGGCCTATACAAACAGAATGAGCCACTGCATCTGACTTCTGAGTCCTTTCACAAATATTGTAGAAGGAAACCCTGAAAGGGTGTCCCTCGTCATCATCCAATATGTTTTACAAGAAAACATCAACATCAACGTCAACATCATCATCATCATCATCACCATCATCACTTGTTACCATAAGCCAGGCACTGTGCTAGGCACCGTAGGTAGGAGGGGAAGTAAAAGCAGAGTTGTTGCCCTCTCAGAATTCCCAGTCTAGTAGGGAGAGATTTCAGTTTTAAAAATCACAGGTACAGCACTTTGGGAGGCCGAGACAGGCAGATGACGAGGTCAGGAGATCGAGACCATCCTGGCTAACACGGTGAAACCCCATTTCTACTAAAATAAAAAAAAAAAAATAGCCGGGCGTGGTGGCAGGCGCCTGTAGTCCCAGCTACTCGGGAGGCTGAGGCAGGAGAAAGGCGTGAACCCAGGAGGCGGAGCTTGCAGTGAGCCGAGATCGCACCACCACACTCCAGCCTGGGCACAGAGCGAGACTCCATCTCAAAAAAAAAAAAAAAAATCACAGGTACAAGTGCATCATTGCACTAACAAATTCCAAAAACATTACTTTCATTAGCTTATTTGATTCCCATAACCCCTAAAAAGTAGGCAATATTGTTCTCATCTTATGGAAGAATAAATTGGGATTCAGACAGGTTAAGAAACCAGCCTAAGGTTACATATGACTGGGATGTGACCTAGGTCTAAGTTCAAAGTCTTACCCTTAACCCCATAATTTTATGTATATCGTGCATCACTGCTAGCCAACATGAATATTATATAGTACTATAAATGTTTAACTGTACTAGCACCTACAAATACACAAGTATGGTCAATGCTTGAAAAACATGCTTCCAAGCGAGAACTCTAATAGCTTAACTAACTATAGAACATAACCCCAAACCTCCAACGCCAAACCTTATCCCCAGGGATATCAACTAGTACTTTAACTCCTTAACAGTACATAGCACATTCTATCATCCATCGGACATAGCACATATATATTAAACAAATCCTGGTCACCATGGATACCCACCTCAGATAGTGGTTTCTTGCTCACCATCCTCCATGAAATCAATATGCCACACAAGCTACTCTCCTCGCTCTGGGCCCATAACACTTGGGGGTAGCTATAGTGAACTGTATCCGGCATCTGGTTCTTACCTCAGGGCCATAAAACTAAGATCGCCCACACGTTCCCCTCAAATAAGACATCTCGATGGATCACAGGTCTATCACCCTATTAACCAGTCACCGGAGCTCTCCATGCATTTGGTATTTTATCTCTCGGTTGTGCCAGCATCCACATCGTGGAAGGCATGGTCTCACCACATCCTATGTCGCAGGATCTGTCTTTGATTCCTAGCACATACCATTATTGATCGCACCTACGTTCAGTATTCCAGCCGTGCATAACTACCATGAGGTGTTAATTAATTCATGCTTGTAGGACATAACAATAATTATTAAATAGGCTAACAACTGCTTTTCACACTAAATACTACAATAAAATTCCACAAATCCCCCCTCCCCCATCTCTGACCTCATTAACCCAGAAAAAGGCACCTTTGCCAAACCCCAAAAACAAAAGCCTCAATCCAATTCAGCCAGAGCCTAAATTTTTATCTTTTGGCTGTATACAACTTTAACAGTTACCCCTCAACTAACACACCTTTTTTCTTTTAGTTTTATTCCGCTGCCTACCAAATTTAACTCCCCCCTTTACAGTGACTTCACTCAGCCTATATACCCGCCCACTACTAGATCCATACCCTAAACCACCACAACCCCAAAGACAGTACTTCACAACTATGCGCACACATGCCCTCTAAAACCCAATCTGGCCCCGTTTATACAGCTTAACTCATCTAAAGCAAGACACTGAAAATGTCTAGATGGACCTACACTGCCCCATAAACAGACACGTTTGGTCCTAGCCTTTCTATTAACTCTAGTAAGATTACACGTGCAAGTATCCCCACTCCGGTGAAATCATCCTCTAAATCGCTATGATCAAAAGGAGTAAGTATCAAGCACGCATTAATGCAGCTCAAAGCACTTTGCTCAGTCACATCCCCACGGGAAACAGCAGTGATAAACCTTTAGCAACAAACAAAAGTTTAAGCTATACTAACACTTAGGGTTGGTTAATTTCGTGCCAGCCACCGCAGCCATATGATTAACTGGAGCTAATAGAGACCGGCGTAAAGAGTGTTTTAGAATTACTCTCAATAAAGCTAAATTTCATCTCAATTGTAAAAAATCCTAGCTGATATAAAATAAACTACGAAAGTGGCTTTAATATCTCTGAACACACAATAGCTAAGATCCAAACTGGGATTAGATACCCCGCTATGCTTAGTCCTAAACTTCAGTAGTTAAATTAACAAAACTACTCGCCAGAATACTACAAGCAATAGCTTAAAACTCAAAGGACCTGGCGGTGCTTCACATCCCTCTAGAGGAGCCTATTCTATAACCGATAAACCCCAATCCACCTCACCACCTCTTGCTCAGCCTATATACCGCCATCTTCAGCAAACCCTAGTAAAGGCCACAAAGTAAGCACAAATACACACATAAAAAAGTTAGGTCAAGGTGTAGCCCATGAGATGGTAAGAAATGGGCTACATTTTCACCCCAGAAAATTTCACGATAGCCCTTATGAAATCTAAGGGCAAAAGGAGGATTTAACAGTAAATTAAGAGCAGAGTGCTTAATTGAATAAGGCCATAAAGCACGCACACACCGCCTGTCACCCTCCTCAAGTATATTTAAAGATTAACTTAACTAAATTCCCTTCATATTTATATAGAGGCGATAAGTAGTAACATGGTAAGTGTACTGGAAAGTGCACTTGGATGAATCAAGGTATAGCTTAACACAAAGCACCCGGCTTACACCCAGAAGATTTCAATATAATTTGATTACCTTGAGCCAATTCTAGCCCCAAACCTAACCAATATTATTATCAAAGAACCTCAACTAAATCATTTACCCAATCAAAAGTATAGGCGATAGAAATTTTACCCCAGTGCTATAGATAAAGTACCATAAAGGAAAGATGAAAAAATTAACCAAGCATAAAATAGCAAGGACATACCCCTATATCTTCTGCATAATGAATTAACTAGAAATAACTTCGCAAAGAGAACCAAACCCAAGACCCCCGAAACCAGACGAGCTACCCCAAAACAGCTAAAAGAGCACACCCATCTATGTAGCAAAATAGTGGGAAGATTTATGGGGAGCAGTGACAAGCCTACCGAACCTGGTGATAGCTGGTTGTCCAAGATAGAATCTTAGTTCAACTTTAAATTTATCTACAGAACCACTTAATCCCCTTGTAAATTTAACTGTTAGTCTAAAGAGGGACAGCTCTTTAGACACTAGGACAAAACCTTATATACAGAGTAAGAAAACCCAAGTTCCATAGTTGGCCTAAAAGCAGCCATCAATTAAGAAAGCATTCAAGCTCAACACCTGAACACCTAAAATCCCAACTACATCACTGAACTCCTCACATCACATTGGACCAATCTATTATTTTATAGAAGCAATAATGTTAGTATAAGTGACATGAATAATTTTCTCCACTTCACAAGCCTACATCAGACCAGAATACTTCACTGACAATTAACAGACTAATATTAATAAATAACTAATAACCATTACTACTCGTACTGTTAACCCAACACAGGCATGCTCTTAAGGAAAGGTTAAAAAAAAGTAAAAGGAACTCGGCAAATCTAACCCCGCCTGTTTACCAAAAACATCACCTCCAGCATTACCAGTATTAGAGGCACTGCCTGCCCAGTAACATATGTTTAACAGTCGTGATACCCTGACTGTGCAAAGGTAGCATAATCACTTGTTCCTTAAATAGGGACTTGCATGAATGGCACCATGGGGGTTTAACTGTCTCTTACTTTTAACCAGTGAAATTGACCTGCCCATGAAGAGGCGGACATAATATAATAAGACGAGAAGACCCTATGGAGCTTTAATTTATTAATGCAAACAAAACTATATAAACCCACAGGCTTTAAATTACTGCATCTGCATTAAAAATTTTGGTTGGGGTGACCTCGGAGCATAACCCAACCTCCAAACAACCTAGGCTAAGACTACACCAGTTAAAGCGAATTACTATGCACGATTGACCCAATAACTTAACCAACAGAACAAGTTACCCTAGGGATAACAGCGCAATCCTATTCTAGAGTCCATATCAGCAATAGGGTTTACGACCTCGATGTTGGATCAGGACATCCTAATGGTGCAGCCGCTATCAAAGGTTTGTCTGTTCAATGATTAAAGTCCTACATGATCTGAGTTCAGACTGGAACAATCCAGGTCAGTTTCTATCTATTTTATATGTCACCCAGTATGAAAGGATAAGAGAAATAGCGCCTACTTCACAAAGCGCCCTCTCCCTATAGATGATATATTCTCAATCTAATATAACATCACACACCTGCCCAAGAGCAGGGTTTGTTAAGATGGCAGAGCCCAGTAATTGCATAAAACTTAAAACTTTACAACCAGAGGTTCAACTCCTCTTCATAACAGCATGCCTGTAACCAACCTCCTACTTCTTATCATACCCATACTAGCTGCCATAGCATTTCTCACACTCATTGAATGAAAAATTCTAGGCTACATACAACTGCACAAAGGACTTAACATTGTAGGCCCCCATGGACTATTGCAACCCTTCGCTGACGCAATAAAACTCTTCACCAAAGAACCCTTAAAAGCCTCAACATCGACCGTCACCCTCTACATTACCACCCCAGCCTTAGCTCTCTCCATCGCCCTTCTCCTATGAGCACCCCTCCCCATACCCAACTCCCTAATTAACTTCAACCTAGGCCTTTTATTTATTCTAGCCATATCCAGCTTAGCCGTCTATTCTATTTTACAGTATTGAAAATTAGGACCTAAACCGAGCATTTGACATTGAATTCTATGACACGTTAAAGCATGTCACTGTGTTAAGTTAACAGTGCAAGACAGGTGGAATGATTATCTGTTAAGCCCATGGAATCTTCTTGGGAGCCCCTTCAATTTCTGCTGTCACATTCCACCAAGTTATGAATATGAACAATTCCTTGGATACTTTCTTATCCTGAACTCTCCTTGAAAGTGAGATGCTTTTAGAAACTACTTTTGATCACTCCCTTGTATCAACCAGAAAATGAACAAAAATTCTTAACACGAGTAGTCCCTCATGACTCTCATTTGCTTGCCTTGGGAAAACCTTCCCCACCTACCACAGGTATTTCCTCCTTTGTGTTCTCATCTTTATTAAAAGATGCCTCATAAAGTATTTGTGCCTCATAAAGTATTTGTGCCTCACCAGATGCACCCTGAGTTTCTTCAGGTAACAACTGTGTTATATCCATCTTGACAGATCTAGCACCTAAGAACAGGCATTAGGAAAGTACTTGATAAATGTTCAGTGGATGGATGCATGAGTGAGTGAATGAATGATTGAACATCCTGTGACCCAGGGCTCTAGGATTCCAGACAGGCACAATTTCAAATCTTCCAGTAAGCCATTTCACTCAAGCAAACTAATAACTGGAAATCACAGAATATCAGCTCTGGAAGGCCCCTGAAATATCACATTCGACACTTTTATTTCTGAAATGAGGAACTCAAGTTTGAAGAGAAGAGACTTACCCAAGGTGGCTTCTGCATTCCTCTCCACTTACCCCTCAACCACTCTTGGGTACAAGTGCTTCATTCTTCTAACCTTGAGCTCTAATGTAGTTTCCAAGGCTTTTTAAAATTGAAATTAATGACTGATCTGCAAAGAAGCCTGTTAGTGTTACCATTATCTAGGGACCTTAAGAAACACTCTGGCGGTGGAGAGAGGCAGAGACAATGAGATCATCATAGTGTCTGTAGTTATCAATAGGGATCTTAGTTCTTTCCCTCTGTGAAGACTCTCTGCACTGAATGGGGAATTTTAAAAGCCTGTGGTTTGCAATAAGATCCATCACTGCGGCTCAGTCAGCCCTATTGTTCATTGCTGCTCACTGCAAGTACAAAGTGGGACTCAGATAAACGTGGGTTGATATTGAATAAATATACATATACCATCAGCAACATACAATTAGCTCAGTCACAGATAGTGCAACTCATACCCAGCCGTGTGCTGCAGCCAAGAACTTGGCAAAATCTCACCCCTGAAAGTTATTAAGGTGTTGAATTCTTTACAAAGAGGCTTTATCGAAAAAGATTTCTGTACAAAGTATGATTCACCAGCTTACCAGAGAGGAAGCAACCGGACATCATATCAGTGGTCCTGCCTAGGCTTTTTGGTTATTGCTCTTCCTTTTAGAAAGCAAGGATTTGAGGTTTGAGAGCAGAATTGTTTTATTTTTTTTTCTTTTCTTTGAGACAGGGTCTCATTCTGTCACCCAGACTAGAATGTAGTGGTACAATTATTCAATCATTGTTCACTGTAACCTCAAACTCTTGGCCTCAAGTGATCCTCCCTGCTCAGCCTCCCAAGTAGCTGGGATTACAGTTGCATGCCACCAACCCAGGCCAATTTTTTAAATTTTTTATTTTGCATATTGACAAAGTCTGCTATGGTGCCCAGACTGGTCTCAAACTCATGGCCTCAAGTAATCCTCTCATCTCAGCCTCCCGAGTTGCTGGGATTACAAGTACAAGCCTCTGTGCCTTGCCTTTTTTCATTTTTGTATCTCCAGTGCCTCAAACATAGTAGGAGTTCAATACATGTTTTATAAAATAATAAGTCAACAAATAAAAGAATGAGTGTACTCATTAAGATTAGGTTTACTGGTACATCACTGAAAATCAAAATGAGAGGTTCAAACAAGATACAGTTTTCTCTCTTCTGCACAAAAGAGAGCTAAGAAATCCAAACTGATACAACGTCTCTGCAGTCACTAGGGATCCAGGCTTATTTTATCTTTGCACTGCCTCCTTATTTACTCAAGTTTGCCTCCAGATCAAGGAGGCTGCTAGCGCACCAGTCATTAAATCTAGAATGAGGGCAGAAAGAAGAAAAAGAAAAATGCACCCCACCTAGTTAAGTGAATCTCTTTTTTAAAAAACTTAAGAATTTTTAAGGCCGGGCACAGTAGCTCAGGCCTATAATCCCAGAACTTTGGGAGGCAGAGGCAGGCAGATGACGAGGTCAGGAGATCGAGACCGTCCTGGCTATGGTGAAACTCCATCTCTACTGAAAAAAAAAAAAACTACAAAAATTAGCCAGGTGTGGTGGCAGGCGCCTGTAGTCCCAGCTACTCAGGAGACTGAGGCTGGAGAATGGTGTGAACCCGGGAGGCGGAGCTTGCAGTGAGCTGAGATCACACCACTGCACTCCCGCCTGGGCAACAGAGCGAGACTCCATCTCAAAAAAAACAAATTTTTTTAAAATCTCTTGTTGTTGTTGTTTTTATTATGGTAAAATATACATAATAGAATTTATATGTGAACTATTTTTAGATGTACAGTTCAGTGGCATTAAGCACATGTCCATTATTGTGTAGCCACCATCATCATCCATCTCTAGAACTTTTTTATCATACCAAACTAAAATCCTGTACCCAATAAACACTAATTCCCTATGCCCCTCTGTATTAGTCTATTAGTCTATTCTCACATTGCTAATAAAGACATACCCAAGACTGGGTAATTTATAAAGGGAAGAAGTTTAGTGGACTTACAGTTACACATTGCTGGGGAGGCCTCACAATCATGGTGGAAGGTCCAGCAAAGGCACATCTTACGTGGTGGCAGGCAGGAAATTTGTGTAGGGGAACTTCCCTTTATAAAACCATCAGATATCATGAGACTTACTCACTATCACACAAGAACAGCACAGGAAAGACCCACTCCCAGGATTCAATTACCTCCCACCGGGTCCCTCCCATGACACATGAGAATTATCTGAGCTACAATTCAAGAGGAGATTTGGGTGGGGACGTGGCCAAACCGTATCACCCTCTCCCCCAGTCCCTGGCAACCATCATTCTAACTTCTGTCTGTAAACTTGAATACTCTAGGTACCGCAGACAAGCAGCACGATACAATATCTGTCCTTCTGTGGCTGGCATATTTTACTTTGGTGTGAGGACCTCAAGGTTCATCCATGTTGTTGCACATGTCAGAATTTTCTTCCTTTTTAGAACTAGACAATATTAGGTTGCCTATAGATACCATATTTTGTTTATCCATTCATCTGTCATGGATTTGGACCTTTTGTCTATTGTGAATAATACCGCTATCGCCATTGGCGTAGATTTCTTTTAAAGAGCTTAATAGAAAGTCCTGCCTTCTCCTTTAATTGGCCACCCCTAACTACAAGAGAATGTAGGGTAAGCAGTATCTTACCTGGACACATTTGCAATCCCAAATGATATAGTCCACAAATAAAAAAGAGAGATAGAGGGCACATTGTATAGGGAACCAGCAGACTATGCCACTCTGCTAAAGAGTATGAGTCTCATCAAAGTATCTATGGATTCTTAAGAAATTCCCAATGCGCTCCCATGCCTGAACTTTCCTCCGAGACAGTTTGTCTGTGGGCAAAAGGATTATATCTCCAGAAAGCCTTTTCCCTTAAAAAACTGGCATGTTCATGCCTGAATAAGCAATTCTGCTGTATGTTTTAGGAGCATTTTCACATATCTGTTCTCTCATCTGAAGACCTACATTGGCAATGCCCTGTTTAACATCCCCTCTTGAAAATCCACTGGCATTTTTACTCAACAGATCAGAAAAAATAATTTTCTTCCCCATGCTCCTCACCTCCCAACCGGTTCTTCCCTCTGACTTCTTTATTTCAAGTCAAATAGATTCTCTTCCTATAACCATAAAGAGTCTTTAATATAATAGTTTATATTGTGAAGCTCCAAAAGAAAGATTTAGATTAGAACACTCTTCAAACATATTTGTCCAAGGAACCCTTTTCCCATTTATGAATCAACTCACGGGACAAGTGTGCTGAGCAACACATTATGGGGAAACAGCCAACAAGCCTGGAAATGCAAAATCATCTTCAAGTTCTTACCTTTAGTGATTTCCAAGTCACCTCAGTTCTGCCACCACAAAGTCTCTCTCACCTCTCCATTCCCTCCCTTCTCTGCCTTCCATTTCGACAGCCACCATTCCATCTTTCTCAGTATGACTTCCACCCCTGAGCTAGGGTTTTTGCTTCATTTATCCATTCCACAAACCATACACCAGCTACTGTGTTGGGCACGAGGGATGCAATGGTGAACAAAGCAGTGGTCCCTGTCCTTGTGCTGCACACTGACTACACTCCAACGAGCATGGAGAGACAGATATCTAGTCACCCCACAGTAAGTGTCAAATGACAGGTGTGATCACTGCTGCAGAGGAGAGGAGCAGGGTGCTATGTGGCTCTCTGGGATGGTCCCTGGGGAGTGATGTTTGAGCTGAGAGCTGAGGGATGCCTAGAAATTAATTAGGCAGATGGGAGGGAAGAGTTCACCAGGCAGAGGGGAACCTCATGGAAAGCGGAGTTGTGGCACAGGCAACCTGGTGAGGAGGGCTGAAAGATGGCCCAGAAGCTGCAGAACACAGAGGAAGGCTGAAGTGGAGATAAACGAAAGGGGCCAAAAGAGTGAGAGGGGTCTTGAAAGCAGCCTTGGTAAGAATTTTAATCTTTAGTCTCTAAGCCTGGGAGTGACTTATCACCATTTCCATTTTGAAAAGGTGGCTTTGTCCACTATACAGAGGACATGGGACTGTAGACAGGGAAGGACGGATGCACAGAGACCACATGCAGGTCATTGCAAGCCTCCAAGTCCGTGATGATGGTGACTTGGGCCAGAGAAGGTTATGGCTATGGAGAAACATGGACAGATCTTAGTGGCATCTAAGAGATAAAACCAACAGGACATTGGATCAGATTGGATTAGGTCATCTGTGGACAGGCTTCATTGTCACTAAGAGATTTTAAATTCCTTGAACACAAAAATCTGTATCTTGCTTATTTCTTGGTTTATCACACTGAATTGCAAACCTCATGTTTAGTAGGAGAAGGCTGCTAAATGTGTTGAAGTGATTACTCGCATTGAATATCCAACCTACAGAGAGCAAAGGTCTAGGAAATCTAACCCAAATAGGTACATTTTGAGGTAAAAAAGAAAAGGGACACATCCCGTCCCGCCAGACAGTCCCTGAGGAGGGCCAGCTGAGTTGGCTACCACAGAGGAGCATGTCTGGGCCTATCATGGGGACACAAAAGGCAACGTTATCTCCCCGCTGCTCTACCTGATAGCACAGACATGGAACCACTCTGTGTCAGGAATGTGATAATGATCATGTTCCTAATGCATTAGGGAGACAGACAAAGCCCTACTGCAGCACACAGCCGCAACTATAGAAGAAGAATCGAAGGCCTTTCTTCAAATTTACATTCTGCAACACAGAGCAATTGCTGGGCCATTTCAATTCACGTGGCAATTATTGCTCTTAGATGTCGGTTGTACCTAAAAATTGGAAAAAATAAACGAACCCACAAACAGTAGTCTAAAGAGCTTTTGAATTAATTGCTATAGTTCCACACTCAATGTGGACACCAAATAATGGTCAGCATGATCCACCTCTCTTGTGAAGACTGGAAGTAAAGAAACATTTTGTCCCAGCCACAATCAGTTGATTTGTTATCTCTGCCCAAGATGCTAAAGAAAGTTCTACGCCCAGGGTTCAATCCTTGCCATTTTCTTCTGTGCTGAAGTGATGCTACGTCAGAAACAAAGGCCTCCTTGTCCTCACTTGTCTCTTTTTTAACTCTAAGAAACATTAGTGTTCTCCCCAAATCTTGGTCACTGACCCCACACCATCATTACAGCCCAATCTGAAAACTGTCTAGAGTTCAATGGCTGGCACCCAAGGGATACACTTAGAAATAGAAAAAGATTGTCTTTGAAACACCACAATGCCGTCAAAGGCTGTGCTGCTTTGTAACTGATGAGACAGCACAGGAACAGGGATGGAATGGGGGAATTGTGAAATCGTAACTGGTCATGGCATAAGAGGAGGAAAAGGCAATGCCTGAGGGGAATTACTGCTGCTAAGTCAGGACATTTTTCTTTTCCTTTGCTCTGCATTTTCATTAGTTGCTGTCTGGATCTGAAAAGGTCATAGGCCTAATTATACCTATGGATGCTACATAATAGCAGCATTGACATGGTGCCCAATGACCCATCAGGGTGCCCCTCCCCACCAGCCTGGAAGTTCCCAAACCAATTAAGTCAAAAAATCCATGAAATGTGGATGATATTAAGGAACTATTGTTGGAATTTTTTAAGCGTGATAATGATACTGTGGGCATGTTCAAAAAGGAGAGAAAGAAAGTCATAGCTCTTAGAGACACACAGTAAAGTATTTACAGATTAAATAATATGATGTCTGGGATGTGCATCAAGATAATCCTGTTAGGGGTGGGGAGCGAGGGGCGGAGAGTGAGTGAAGCGCTGTCTGCTCATGTGAATCACTGCTGACTCTGAAGGATGAGGAGATGGGGTCAGTATACTGTGCTCTACTTGTGTATGTGTTTGAAATATTCCAGGATTAAAGGTTTTAAAATACCCTAGGCATTTTCTTCTTTTTTTCAGAGACCCCTAAGAAAGCCAGGCTTTGACACCCAGAAATCCCCTTTCTTGAGACCAGGAAACCAATATAAATGTGTTTGTGTTACTGCATGATCTTTGTGTTTCTCAGCCCTTCAGTGTTGCACTCTTTGCCCTCAAAGGAGGGAGGGAAAGCTAGAAATGAGGTGGAGACCCACTCTCACTCCATAAAAATATGAGACACGTTAACATTTTTTTCCTCACTTCTAATCGCATGTGCCCCACGGCCTGCCAGATGTTAGCCAACTGATTCGTTTCAGGGGAATTTTTGAAATTCTACTACTGTCCTCATCAGACACAAGGCGCTGTGGGTAATACACTCTAAACAGGAACAATGCTGTTATCTGGTTCTAAATTCCATGTTCACAATAGCTTCCCCTCAGAAGCTATATCCACAGTCTCCCTAGAAAACCTCCCCTGTTTGGATTTTAAGGATTTCTTGGCCCAGAAATCCAGCTCTTGAAGTTCCTCTCGGGTGGCTCGCTTCTCAGCCCTCTTCGTCTCCTTTCGCAGCAAGAGACTGATCGGTCTTCTGGAATTTCCCTCCCACCCTTCTGGCTTCTCCTTCTCCTGCAGAGCGGCGCAGGACAACCTCCTTCAGAGATCCTGCTACTGCCACTATTCCCACAGGACACACTGCCTCTGTCTGCCCAGGCATTCTCCTCACCCAAATCAAGCAAGAGCAAAAAGTATTGGTGCCTTCTGTGTAACCAAAGCTCTCCTATGTCCTGAAAGAAGGAAAGGAAGAGAATGGGAGGGAGAAATATAGAGAGAAAGAGATGAAGGGGGCGGGAAGAGGAAGAGCAGAAAGAGGAGAAGGAGGAAGAAAGAGAAGGAAGAGAAAAAGAAAGCAAAATGACTTCGTAATAACCATCTTCCTTGTCTGCAGGACATGAGATTACTTTTTTCCGGAAAATCTCTTCCTCAGGTTGGCCAATACAGAAACTTCAAGAGAGAAAGAACTAAGCCTGATTTTTAAGATTTGTTTCTTCTTTTTCTCTTTTCATCTTCAGTCACCTTAGGTTCAGAGGCTATTTCTGTAAGCTGCATCAGCTGGACCTGGACCATATGGTGGAGGCACCATCTACACTCGATGATTCAATTGACCCGGTGGATGACTAGATCGTTTTAAAAGCCTTTTGTGTTCTCGCAGGTCATTTGTCTATATCAGATGCAAAAGGAAGCACTACAGCCACCTCAGATCGCCCTGGAATGCTCTCTCAAATGGGCCGGACTCCGTGCTTTGTCAAGGAAAATTGAACATTACCTGGTAAATTTCTTCCTAAACCATGGGCCCAGATGTCTGCTTGACAAATGTCCCTTATGCTTGTTTCAATTTAAAGAGTGTGGTTAAAAGTCTTTGGCGTGATTTACTTTTAGTTTGGCATATTGGTGGAGTAGAGGGAAGGGGGCAGAAATTATATGGCAATTTAAAACATAACAGATTTTGCTTGGCACTCCTTAGTGGGAATGTGAAATCAAATACAGTAGCAAAGTCATCTGTCAAGGGCAACTTGCTCTGAGGTCCAAGAGAACCTCCTTAAAAATCTATAAGTCATTGAGGTAAGAAATAAATGACATTTTCATTCCTTCCATTCCTCATGTCTTGGGGATATAAGATGCAGGGAATGAGATCTTAACTTGTAAATCATGGTGACCTGCTGTTAAATCTAAGACAAGGCACCTAAGTTAGCCTGCGTGTTCAGCTTGGTTCATTTCTAGTTTTCTCTCTCCCCACTCTCTCTCACCTCCCAGACTTCTCAACCCCTTTAGGCTTGTTATACACCTTCATTTATCTTGGTAAGGAAGACATAATGGAAAATTGTTAAGGTTTGAAGGAATTGCAAAGAAACAGTCATCTGAAAGATTAAACATAGTCATGCCTTCTTTCTTGAACTTGCGATAAAACTTATGACAAATGAGGGTGGGGCGAGGCAGAAGGAATTGAATTAAACCAGCAAGTTTTTCTCAGACTGAAAAAAATACGTTTTTTGTTTTTCAATTTTTTGATCTTTTTTTTGGTGAATGTGATTCAACAATGGCATCTGCTTGAAAGCTCTTTAATAACCTGATGGTACAACTAAGAAGATAAATTCCAGGCTGTTTATGTCCTTGCACCTAAATGAAGTCAGGTTGTATAGGTTTACCTAGAGTACAATGGAAAATAAATTTGCTTTGTTTTATACAACATCATCACAAATGCGGCCTTGAGTCCTACTTAGAGTAGTGTTTGTATGTGTACATGTGTATATATGTGTGCACAAAGGTGTGTGAGAGTGTGTATGTGGAGGGGCACATGTGTGTGTGTATTTGTGTATATGTTTGTATTGTGAATGTGTGTGCCTATATGTGTGTGCACATGTGAGTGTGTGTGCATGTGTACATATGTGTGTATGTGTGTTGGAGGGGTGTCACGGGAATGTAAGGAGAGGATTAAGAGGTTGTGTCACTCTGACCAGAGCCCTGGCCTTTTCCAATAATGTGTAGCTGGAGCCCTTCTGCTGGGACTTCAAAGCTCCCATGGAGACCTGGAGCGTGTGCCCCCAGGGGCTGCCAGCGTGGGTCTCTGCTCCACTCAGTCTTGGGCACAGTCAAGAGCAGAATCCAGGAGGGGCTAGGGCTGGGAGGAGTAATTATCTCTTCCTGCAGTGTCGAAGAGCACACTGCTTTTCCATCTCCCCGGGAGCACGAGAAGGCACTGGCTGACTCCATCTTTTTGCAGAAAACCTCTTTTTGCAAAAGGAAAAAAAAAAATGTTATTTTAGTCAAGAAACTGACACTTTGATTTGAATTGGTTCTGGCAGGAAACTGGCAGGAAAGTCAGTTTTTACAAATGAGCAGTGGATGCTGTGGCCCTTAAAATGGCCTACAGCTATCAGTCATCCCCAGCCCCCACATCTAAAGGTGGCATCCCCATGAGCAGAAATTTTATTTTTACATGTGATTACTCAGGTTCTCTGAGAATAGTAAGAGAGCAAAGGGAGTCAAAATAGTGGGTGGAAAGAAATGGAAGTCAATTAAAATACACACGAAACTGAAGCACAAGCTGGTAAATGAATGCAGAGTCACTCTCCAAGTCTGGTCTATAGAATGAGAGTGGCCAACAGCTCCCAGGGAAACAGAGCAGCCCCCAGACCAATCGACAGCAGGTTCTCTTCAAGACCAGGAAGACTCTGGCTACCAGTCGTCCTACGTCTCAGGTCAAGGGGAGAAGTGTGTTCCTCTACACCCCTTTCTTCTTTCTCTCCTTGCTCTGAATGCTGTCTATGTCGTTTTCACTGAAATCACAGGAGATTGGCCAGCAATCCAAAATTCTAGTGTATTACTTTAGGAATAAACATAATGGCCAAAATGACCAAACTTCTCACGTTAACCTCATAGAGCCTTCTGTTCCCAGTAGGAAAATCAAAATAATAGCAGGAGGCCAGGCACAGTAGTTCATGCCTGTAATCCCAGCAATCTGGGAGATCAAGACAGGCGGATCACTTGAGACCAGGAGTTCGAGACCAGCCTGGCCAACATGGCAAAACCACATCTCTACTAATAATACACAAATTAGCCAAGTGTGTTGGCATGCACCTGGAGGCCTGCACCTCCCAGCTACTTGGGAGGTTGAGGCATGAGAATCCTTGAACCCAGGAGGTGGAAGTTGCAGTGAGCTGAGATCATTGAGATCGTGCCACTGCATTCCAGCCTGGGCAACAGAGTGAGACTCTGTCTCAAAAACAACAACAACAAAAGAATAATAATAGCAGAAGCTTGCTTAATGAATAAAATTGTTGCTAAGAGGGTTGGACTTGAGGTATATTTTTATCAAGGTATTACAGCTTGGGAAATCATCTTTCTCCTCTAAAGGAATTCATCTGCTACTTGGACCAGAATCGGTTTGTCCTTCCCTTGAGTTTACAGCCTGGAGAACTTTAGGTACACCCCAGTTCATCCTGCTGAGAAAGAAGTCAGGAATTTGGGGTACACGAACAATCTATGCAGAAAAACTTTCAGCCACATGCAGTGGCTCACGCCTGTAATCCCAGCACTTTGGGAGACCAAGGAGGGTGGATCACTTGAGGTCAGGAGTTCAAGACCAGCCTGGCCAACATGGTGAAACCCCGTCTCTACTAAAAATACACAAATTAGCCAGGCGTGGTGGCACGCACCTGTTCTCCCAGCTACTCAGGAGGTTGAGGCAGGAGAATCACTTGAACCTGGGAGAAGGAGGTTGCAGTGAGCTGAGATTGAGCCATTGCACTCTAGCCTGAGCAACAAGAGCAAAACTCCGTCTCAAAAGAGAAGAGAAAAAACTTTCTCTCTCAGAACACCAAATGAGAATAGACAACTCTCAAAAGAAGATATACAAATGGCCAACAAACATATGAAAAAATGCTCAACACTAATGATCAGGGAAATGCAAATCAAAACCACAATGTGATATCACCTCACTCCTTCAAGAATGGCCATAATCAAAAAATCAAAAAATAAGAGATGTTTAGTGGGGATGTGGTGAAAAGGGAACACTTTTACACTGCTGGTGGGAATGTAAATTAGTACAACCACTAGGGAAAACAGTGTGGAGATTCCTTAAAGAACTAAAAGTAGAACTACCATTTGATCCAGCAATCCCACTACTGGGTATCCATCCAGAGGAAAAGAAATCACTATACAAAAAAGATACTTGCACACACATATTTATAGCAGCACAATTTGAAATCGCAAAAATTTGGAACCAGCCCAAATGCCCATCAATCAAATGAATAGAAAAATTGTGGTATATTTAAACCACGGAATGCTCCTCAGCCATAAAAAGGAATGAAATAATGGCATTCGCAACGACCTGGATGCAATAAGAGACCATTATTCTAAGTGAAGTAACTCAGGAATGGAAAACCAGACATCGTATGTCCTCACTCATAAGTGGGAGCAAAGCTATGATGATGCAAAGGCATTAGCATGACACAATAGACTCTGGGGACTCAGGGGAATGGGTGGGAGAAGGGTAAGGGATAAAAGACTACAAATTGCGTAGAGTATATACTGCTTGGGTGATGGGTGCACCAAAATCTCAGAAATCACCACTAAAGAACTTATTCATGTAACCAAACACCACCTGTTCCCCAAAAACCTATGGAAATAAAAAATTTAAATTAGAAAATTTAAAAAGAACACCATGAGGCAGGAGTGTAGAGAATTATAAACACAATAATGGTTAAGAGTTTATGCTCTGGATACAAAGCCTGACTCTACCACTCACCAGCCATGTGACCTTGATCTGGTTCTGCATCCTGTCTGAGCACAAGTTTCTTTGCCTATAAAATGGGATAATAAGGTTGCTGGGAGGATGAAATGAGCTATGAAGCAATAATACACAGTGCCTGGTCCATGGTATATGTTCAATGCATGTGAGCTAGTATAATAATAATTATTATTATTATTATTTTGAGATGGAGTTTCCCTCTTGTTGTCCAGGCTGGAGTGCAATGGCACGATCTTGGCTCACTGCAACCTTCACCTTCTGAGCTCAAGCGATTCTCCAGCCTCAGCCTCCCGAGTAGCTGGCATTATAGGCATGTGCCATCACACCCAGATAATTTTCTATTTTTAGTAGAGACAGGGTTTTACCATGTTGGTCAGGCCGGTCTCGAACTCCTGACCTTAGGTGATATGCCTGCCTCAGCCCCGCAAAGTGCTGGGATTACAGGCATGAGCCACCATGCCTGACCATAATTATATTTATCATCAGCTGTCTTGATTTTGCCATTTTCACCTTATACACTCTCAACCTTGCTTTCGATTTATCTATTATGCAAGTAGATAACTACATAATTATAATTGCAAATAGATAATTGTATATTTTCTTGCCTTGGATTTATCTATTACGCTTTCTACTTAGAAATATGGGTTTCACTGACCCGCTATATTGTCAGAAATGTTCTTATCAAAGGTGAACATAATTTAAATATTCCATTGGAAAGGAGAGAAAGGACTCACCTTAGCATTGCATTCCTTTTTTCTCAAAGAGGAAGTCTGTGACCACAGTGACCACTTGGCTGGTACCAGGAGACTTAGGTGCCTCACTCTGGGGCACGGAGACCACAAAACCACCCCTGGGGCATGGAGACCACAAAACCCTGTCCTCCGAGTAGGGCCTTCATTCCACCCAGAAGCCAGGCCTTTCATCACCCAGTCCGCATTAGCTCCTGAGAAGATTATATACATGGCCTACCTCCCCCATTGCCTCATCCTCAGCCACCTCTGCCAACTCATAATGGGGAGAACAAAACATTCTCTGGCTTTCTCCAAGGCCAGGGTAATTTTATGCAAAGCAGCTTTCTTTCCAAAGGACTGTTCATTTGGGTGTCTCTGTGCATTGTTCAGTGTCCAAGGCCCTGTAACCCATGTGCTCCTGGGACAGAATTATTTTGAGTAATAGCATATTCGTCAACTATAGATGAGGACAGGTATAGCCTCCAAAGGGGACTCAGGAGGAAATGATTATGAAAATAGAAATAGAAACCAAAATATCTTTTATCACAAACAAAATAGATACACCGTAATCAACATGTAACTTACTACTACCTTTCCCTTCGTTCTAGAAAACAAAAATCTTCATACCCTTCTACCCAAAATTTCCACTTATAAATTTGGCCTGTGTAAATATATTCATTGTAGTATTGTTTCTAATAAAAAAAATTAGAAGAAGTCTATGAAACCATAATAAATTGTACTCCTATATTTTAGAATACCAGCTAGTAGTTTTAAAAAATGATATAGATCCTCAGGTAGAAACTTGGAAAGATCTCCCAAACATATTCAGGGAATAAAGAGCAAGTTGAAAAGCAAACATAACCCCATGTATGCTAAAATATATACACACATACCCAAAACAAAAACAAAATATACTTTTTTATATGCACATATACACATATAAATGTAAATAGATAGAGAAAAGAGGGGAGGCTGGGCACGGTGGCTCACACCTGTAATCCCAGCACTTTGGGAGGCCAAGGTGGGTGGATCACTGAGGTCAGGAGTTCGAGACCAGCCTTGTCAACACGGTGAAACCCCATCTCTACTAAAAATACAAAAATTAACTGGGCGTCGTGGTGGGCGCCTGTAATCTCAGCTACTCTGGAGGCTGAGGCAGGAGAATCGCTTGAACCCAGGAGGTAGAGGTTGCAGTGGGCTGAGATCACCCCATTGCACTCCAGCCTGGGTGACGGAGCATGACTCTGTCTCAAAAAAAAAAAAAAAAAAGAGGGGAAAGTGGGTCAGAGTCACTGGAGAGAGAAGAATGGGACAATTTGGCAAGAAAGCTTTGATTTTCAGTATTATTTTATTTATTTATTTATTTTATTATGCTTTAAGTTCTAGGATACATGTGCACAATATGCAGGTTTGTTACATACGTACACATGTGCCATGTTGGTGTACTGCACCCATTAACACATCATTTACATTAGGTATATCTCCTAATGCTATCCCTCCCCACCCCACCTCACCCCACCCCACCACAGGCCCTGGTGTGTGATGTTCCCCACCCTGTGTCCAAGTCTTCTCATTGTTCAATTCCCAACTATGAGTGAGAACACGCGGTGTTTGGTTTTCTGTCCTTGCAATAGTTTACTCAGAATGATTATTTCCATCTTCATCCATTTCCCTACAAAGGACATGAACTCATCCTTTTTTATGGCTGCATAGTATTCCATGGTGTATATGTGCCACATTTTCTTAATCCAGTCTATCATTGATGGACATTTGGGTCAGTTCCAAGTCTTTGCTATTGTGAATAGTGCTGCAATAAACATACATGTGCATGTGTCTTTATAGCAGCATGATTTACAATCCTTTGGGTATATACCCAATAATGGGATTGCTGGGTCAAACAGTATTTCTACTTCTAGATCCTTGAGGAATCGCCACACTGTCTTCCACAATGGTTGAACTAGTTTACAGTCCCACCAACATTGTAAAAGTGTTCCTATTTCTTCACATCCTCTCCAGCACCTGTTGTTTCCTGACTTTTTAATGATCACCATTCTAACTGGTGTGCAATGGTATCTCATTGTGGTTTTGATTTGCATTTCTCTGATGGCCAGTGATGACGAGCATTTTTTCATGTGTCTGTTGGCTGCATAAATGTCTTCTTTTGAGAACTGTCTGTTCATATCCTTCACCCACTTTTCGATGGGGTTGTTTGATTTTTTTCTTGTAAATTTGTTTAAGTTTTTTGTAGGTTCTGGATATTAGCCCTTTGTCAGATGGGTAGATTGCAAAAATTTTCTCCCATTCTGTAGATTGCCTGTTCATTCTGATGATAGTTTGTTTTGCTGTGCAGAAGCTCCTTAGTTTAATTAGATCCCATTGTCTATTTTGGCTTTTGTTGTCATTGCCCTTGGTATTTGCCCATGCCTATGTCATGAATGGTGTTGCCTGGGTTTTCTTCTAGGGTTTTTATGGTTTTAGGTCTTATGTTTAACTCTTTAATCCATCTGGAATTAATTTTTGTATAAGGTGTAAGGAAGGGATCCAGTTTCAACTTTCTACATGTGGCTAGCCAGTTTTCCCAGCACCATTTATTAAATAGGGAATCCTTTCCCCATTTCTTGTTATTGTCAGGTTTGTCAAAGATCAGATGGTTATAGATGTGTGGTATTATTTCTGAGGGCTCTGTTCTGTTCCATTGGTCTATATCTCTGTTTTGGTACCAGTACCATGCTGTTTTGGATAAGCTTTTTGATGTGCTGCTGGATTCGGTTTGCCAGTATTTTATTGAGGATTTTTGCATCAATGTTAATCAGGGATATTGGTCTAAAATTCTCTTTTTTTGTTGTGTCTCTGCCAGGCTTTGGTATCAGGATGATGCTGGCCTCATAAAATGAGTTAGGGAGGAGTCCCTCTTTTTTTATTGATTGGAATAGTTTCAGAAGGAATGGTACCAGCTTCTCTTTGTACCTCTGGTAGAATTCAGCTGTGAATCCATCTGGTCCTGGACTTTTTTTGGTTGGTAGGCTATTAATTATTGCCTGAATTTCAGAGTCTGTTATTGGTCTATTCAGGGATTCAGCTTCTTCCTGCTTTAGTCTTGGGATGGTGTATGTGTCCAGGAATTTATCCATTTCTTCTAGATTTTCTGGTTTATTTGCATAGCGGTGTTTGTAGTATTCTCTGATGGTAGTTTGTATTACTGTGGGATCAGTGATGATATCCCCTTTATCATTTTTTATTGCACCTATTTGATTATTCTGTCTTTCTTCTTTATTAGTCTTGCTAGTGGTCTATCAATTTTATTGATCTTTTCAAAAAAACCAGCTCCTGGATTCACTGATTTTTTTGAAGGGTTTTTTGTGTCTCTATCTCCTTCATTTCTGCTCTGATCTTAGTTATTTCTTGCCTTCTGCTGGCTTTTGAATATGTTTGCTCTTGCTTCTCTAGTTCTTTTAATTGTGATGTCAGGGTGTCAATTTTAGATCTTTCCTGCTTTCTCTTGTGGGCATTTAGTGCTATAAATTTCCCTCTACACACTGCTTTAAATGTGTCCCAGAGATTCTGGTATGTTGTATCTTTGTTCCCATTGGTTTCAAAGAACATCTTTATTTCTGCCTTCATTCTGTTATGTACCCAGTAGTCATTCAGGAGCAGGTTGTTCAGTTTCCATGTAGTTGAGTGGTTTTGATTGAGTTTCTTAATCCTGAGTTCTAGTTTGATTGCACTGTGGTCTGAGAGACAGTTTGTTATAATTTCTGTTGTTTTACATTTGCTGAGGAGTGCTTTACTTACAACTATGTGGTCAAATTTGGAATGTGATGCTGAGAAGAATGTATATTCTGTTGATTTGGGGTGAAGAGTTCTGTAGATTTCTATTAGGTCCACTGGGTTCTGAGCTGAGTTCAATTCCTGGATATCCTGGTTAACTTTCTGTCTCATTGATCTGTCTAATGTTGATAGTGGGGTGTTAAAGTCTCCTGTTATTATTGTGTGGGAGTCTAAGTCTCTTTGTATGTCTCTAAAGACTTGCTGTATGAATCTAAGTGCTCCTGTATTGGGTACATGTATATTTAGGATAGTTAGCTCTTCTTGTTGAATTGATCCCTTTACCACTATGTAATGCTCTTCTTTGTCTCTTTTGATCTTTGTTGGCTTAAAGTCTGTTTTATCAGAGACTAGGATTGCAATGCCTGCTTTTTCTTTGTTTTCCATTTGCTTGGTAGATCTTCCTCCATCCCTTGATTTTCAGCCTATGTGTGTCTCTGCCCGTAAGATGGGTCTCCTGAATACAGCACACTGGTGGTTCTTGACTCTTTTTCCAATTTGCCAGTCTGTGTCTTTTAATTGGAGCATTTAGCCCATTTACATTTAAGGTTAATATTGTTATGTATGAATTTGATCCTGTCATTATGATGTTAGCTGGTTATTTCGCTCGTTAGTTGATGCAGTTTCTTCCTAGCATCAATGGTCTTTCCAATTTAGCATGTTTTTGCAGTGGCTGGTACTGGTTGTTCCTTTCCATGTTTAGTGCTTCCTTCAGGAGCTTTTCAGTGTTATTTTAATATTTTACAACAAAAATGTGTGGATTATTGACATATTTAAATATAGATTTATTTGTAAAGAGTTCTTAGGAAATTTAATGAAATAGTATAACCTAAATTAGATGAAAATAATATATCTAACTGCAATGTCATTTTACCACAGGAGAGTTCTTTTGTCATTTACCAGTCATTTCAACAACAGAAGCAACCATTTTGTTTGGCATAGAAGAAAAGCCTGAGGCAAAGATTTAAGGGAATCAGAGGACTACATATTTTAATGAAATGAGGTTTAACAGTCTGGTCAAATTAACAATAGCCCGTCACTTGTTGAGAGCCACAAATCATTTACTAAATATGAACCTACCTACCATGCAGGCAAAAATTAATTTGCCAAGCCCAGCAGTGATTCAACCAAAATCACTGCTCTCCTGCTAATAATGCCTTTACTAAATAATTTTCTGTTTCTCTTATGTTTATAAAGTAGAAGCAAAGAACTGAAGTCACATCTCACACAGCAGGGTAGCCAACATGCATTAGGGAAGATGAATGATTTACATAAGATTTACATAAACTCTGAACTCTTCATTCAGTATCTTGGTGTGGAATAAAATAAATGTATGATTGATGCTATAAACATGGAGATAACTGTTGAATTATAAAGTTTATATTCATCAGCTTATTTCTCAGCCATTTAGCTGCAAAATCTCATATTTTAAAAAATAAGCCTTCTTGATAAATAAAATGATAAAGAGACATTCTGTATAAAGTTCACACTAAGGCCTGAAAAACACAAAGTTAAGTGTTGCCACCCTCCTACCTTACGCCCTCCCTAAAATTGGCAGATTGGTGAAGAAGTATCACTTATATGGTGAGTAGCCTACTTTTGAAACTCATTTCCCCAAGGCATTGTCAAGAAAAGTTTGAATAAATTCTAAGGACACAATGAGCATAATTGCTTTCACTATTGTCAAAGCATTTTCACATCTATTACTGGTTGCTACAACAACCCTATAAAATAGGCATGCTGATAATGGTGTTCCCATTGCCCAGATGCAGAAATTATGAGAAAGTGAATTTAAAAGTCCAAGATGGTACAGCTAAACACTGACACAGCCAGGGCTAGAATCCAGGTATTGGTTGACCCTCAGTCAAGGTCTCTGGAATTGTTCAAGTAAAATATCAGTTTCCTAATTCAAAAAAGGATACTTAATTCTCTAAAAACGACATGACTGGTGATTTAATCAAGTTTTATAGAAAAGACCACCTGCCTAGGGTGGGACTTCAAAGTTCCTTAGAGAACAGTAGACCCATACTTCCCCAGTCTGACTTCGGCTCTTACTGTTTTGCAGGTCAGCCTTGTGCAGAAACTTCAAGTTGTATTCAAATATTTCTGGCAAGCCATTGTCATTGCCTGTAATGTTTCTATCCAAATCATGTCAAGTCAAAACGTGGGCACCAGAAGCACATTGGAGAACAGGTGCTATCTGCTTTCTTATTTTAAGATCCATGTGCTGCCCACAGGATCTCTGGATAAAAATTTCAATACATCTCAGAATAAGCAGCAACTTGTCTTGTTGATCTGTCTTTCAAGCTTTTCCACTAAGATGGCAATCTGCATCCTATTACTAATGCTTCTCCAAGTCTCCCAGCCCCTAGAAACGAGAGCTTGTCTCCCAGCCCCTAGAAACGAGAGCTTCATGACTTTGGAGAGGACTATAGCTATCTAGTGACATCATCCTTGATGCTATTCAGCAGCAGCTTTTCCTTCCCTGGAGAAGTGACTTGCACAAATGACTTGGGGCTGTTATTGCAGGATCAATGACCTGAATATATGGGAGTAAAACTCCCCTAGAGAATTGGATTCAAGAGACTTGGAGCTTCCCAGGAATCCAAAAGAATGGCATTTAGGTTTTCATGGCCCACTAGAGCCGGTTAAAAGGTCAGAAATAAAAGGTTATTGACCTGAGAGATTTTCTTGAGAGGAGGAGGGCACCAGGACTGTGGCCCCTGGGTCCCTCCAACTCAAGGATCATAAAGAAGCCCACAGGTCACTGACTCCAGAGAAAATGAAAGTGGAAAAACAAATGGAAAAAATCGACTCCCCTTTTTACTTGATTTTTACTTGAGTTACTAGATGAAGTTCTGCTTTCAGAAAGAATAGACCAGCCCTGGAATAAGCTGTATCAGTTTGCCCTCGGTTTATCATCTAAATTCATATTCTTTTAATAATTCCTGCATTGGGACTTCCTGGGGTCCACACAGTTGGGTTCATGGTCTCCAATTAAGTGAAGAACTGTGTATCTGGCTGATTCTCTACTATCTCCTAAAAATTACCGCATTGACTTGGAACTAGTAAACAGAGCAAACATAAAATCCTTCTTAGCTTTGATCAAGACAAAATGCCAGTCATCTGAAACTGCATTCGACAGAGTGAATGTGCAATAGGAAGTGAACTAGTAAACTGGGCTATGAAATTGGAGAAAAGGAAAAAAGAGAAAGTTCACTCATCAAAAAACCATCACAGCAACTAAGACAAAACATCTCCAGCCATAACACTAGACACCCTTTTGGAAAGATTAGCCTATGGAAAGTGCAGTTGTATATTTCCTTAGCATGTCTGAAAACACTCCATTTCAGAATAATCAGGAGCCTGTGAAAATGCCACTTTCTCTCAGAATCCACAACAACCTGGAAATGCCCTGTTCCTGGCAATTTATTACACCTGGCCTGAGCCATTACCATGCAGCTTCATAGACTTCTTGGAGTTTGACACTGGTTGAGCTTGTTTTTCCGGTCCCCTGGAGCAAAAAACAAGCAATAGCCAATAGTAATTTTACATTTTAAAATGTCCTTTCCGCTCCTAAACTTCTCCCCACAACCACAGTGCAGTACCTGAGCTCATATTTACAGGAGAAATAGGAAAGCAGATTTGACACAGCTCAGCAACCAACACATCACAGTGAAACAATAAGGCCATTGGTCATGGACAGTTGACCACCAATGACTGGACTGAGACCAGAGAACCACTTTGCACAGTCCTCGGAGCAGCCATTAAATGGAAATGACCTGGAGCTGAGTGAGGCCTGAATCAAGTGACTTGTTAAGGCATTTTGGTCTGTCATCAGTCTCAAACATTATAGTTCCCTGTGCCTTTTGATCTTTTTTTTTTTCCAACTTTTGTTTAAGATCCAGTGGGTACATGTGCAGGGTTGTCATCTGGGTATGTTGTGTGATGCTGAGGTTTAGGATATGAATGATCCCATCACCCAGGTACTGAGCATAGTACCCAATAGTTTCTTCCCCACTCCCTCCCTGCTCTAGTGTCTGCAGTGTCTACTGTTCCCATCTTTATGTCCAGGAGTGCCCAGTGCTTAGCTCCCACTTACAAGTGAGAATGTGCAGTGTTTGGTTTTATGTTCCTGGGTTAATTCACTTAGTATAATAGCCTCCAGCTGCATCCATGTTGCTGCAAAGGAATGATTTTGTTCTTTTTTATGGCTGCATGCCATTCCATGATATGTATATATATACTACATTTTCTTTATCCAACCTGCCATTGAATGTGTACCTATGTTGATTCAATGTCTTTGCTATTGTGAATAGTGCCACAATGAACAAACAAGTGCACATGTCCTTTCTGAGAACAATTTGTTTTCTTTTAGATATATACCTAGTAACGGGATTGCTGAGTCGAATGGTAGTTCCATTTTAAGTTCCTTGGGAAAT